>NC_044979.1:28497709-28797709 GCF_008728515.1 Papio anubis
GGAAGGAAGGAAGGAAGGAAGGAAGGAAGGAAGGAAGGAAGGAAGGAAGGAAGGAAGGAAGGAAGGGAGGAAACATATAAAGTTATAGTAGTCCCAAGGTTTGGCTCCATAGCTATATGGGTAACTGCTATGATTCTAATGTGTCCCCCACAGTTCATGTGTTGGAAACTTAATCCCCAATGCAACAATCTGGAGAACGAACCTTTGAGAGTGATTAGGACCTGAGGGTTCTGCCCTCATGAATGGATTAATGCTATAATGGCAGGAATGGGTTAGTTATCTCAGGAGTGTGTTCCCAATAAAAGGATAACTTTGGTGCCTCTCTCTCACTCTCCCTCTCTCTCTCCCTTTCTCTCTCTCTTCCTCCTTCCCTCTGCCTTTCCCTTTCACTCTCTCTCACCCAATGTGATGCTTTTTCTGCCATGTTAAGATGCAGCAAGACGGCCCTTTTCAGATGTGGCTCCAGGATCTTGAACTTCTAAGCCTCTAGAACCATGAGCCTAATAAATTTCTGTTCATTATAAATCATCCAGTCTGTCAGTATTCTCTTATAGAAGTACAAAATGGACTAAGACAGTAACTCTACTGTCTTTAAATTTAATCCTAATGTTCAAAATAATGGCCAGGCACGGTGGCTCACACCTGTAATCCCAGCACTTTGGGAGGCCAAGGAGAGCAGATCACCTGAGGTCAGGAGTTTCAGACCAGCCTGACCAACATGGAGAAACCCCCCTCTCTACTTAAAATACAAAATTAGCTGGCGTCATGGTGCATACCTGTAATCCTAGCTACTCAGGAGGCTGAGGCAGGAGAATTGCTTGAACCCAGGAAGCGGAAGTTGCAGTGAGCCAAGATCCCACCATTGCACTCCAGCCTGGGCAACAAGAGTGAGACTTGATATCAAAAAAAAAAAAAAAAAAGTACATCCTTATTTTATAATCTTAAATAAACAGAGGAATATAGAGAAAAAGTGAAACTTTCCATTTCACCCTTCCCCCAATCTTATTCTCCTCTTCAAAAGACTATTAGTAGTTTGATGGCTGGGCTCAGTGGCTCATGCCAGTAATCCTAGCACTTTGGGAGGCTGAGGCGGACAGATGGCTTGAGGTCAGGAGTTCCAGACCAGCCTGGGGAACATAGTGAAATCTAGCCTGTACAAAAATTAGCCAGGCATGGTGGCACATGCCTGTGGTCCCAGCTACTCAGGAGGCAGAGGTAGGAGGATTGCTTGAGCCCAGGAAGTAGAGGCTGCAGTGAGCCGAGATCACACCACTGCACTCCAGCCTGGGTGTCAGAATGAGACCCTGTCTCAAAAAAAAAAAAAAAAAAAAGACTATTAACAATTTGATATAGGCCAGTCGCAGTGGCTCACACCTGTAATCCCACACTTTGGAGGCTGAGGCGGGTGGATCACCTGAGGTCAGGAGTTTGAGACCAGCCTGGCCAACATGATGAAACCCCATCTTTACTAAAAGTACAAACATTAGCTGGGCATGGTGGCAGGCACCTGTAATCCCAGCTACTTGGGAGGCTAAGGCAGGAGAGTCGCTGGAACCCAGGAGGCGGAGGTTGCAGTGAGCTGAGATCGTGCCATTGCACTCCAGCCTGGACGACAAGAGTGAAACTCCATCTCAAAATAAAAAAGAAAAAAACACAGTTTGATATAGTTTTAGTTCTCTTTCTATGTAAACACATACACATTTGTAGACCTATGCAGGTACTCTGTTTTTGCTTATTACATAAATGGGATTGGGGATTGTACAGAATGTATTCAGCAGATAGGTTTTTGTTCTTTTATACAATATGTCTTAGAGAGCTCTATACATTGTTTTTTGTGGGTTTTGTTTTGGTTTGGTTTTTGTTTGTTTTTTGAGACAGGGTTTCATCTTTCACCCAGGCTGGAGTGCACTGATGCAATCTTGGCTCACTGCAGCCTTGACCTCCTGGACTCAAGCCATCCTTTCACCTCAACCTCCCAAGTAGTTGGTCATAGGCATGCATGATCATGCCCAGCCAATTTTGTTTATTTTTTATAGAGATGGAGTTTCACTGTGTTTCATTTTTATGTTTTTTTTTTGTTTTTTTTTGAGACGGAGTCTCACTGTATTGCCCAGGCTGGAGTGCAGTGGCACGATCTTGGCTCACTGCAACCTCCAACTCCCAGGTTCAAGTAATTCTTCTACCTCAGCTTCCTGAGTACCTGGGATTACAGGCGTGTACCACCACACCTGGCTAACTTTTTTTGTACTTTTAGTGGAGACAGGGTTTCACCATGTTGGCTAGGCTGGTCTCAAACTCCTGACCTCAAGTGGGCCGGGCTCGGTGGCTCACGCCTGTCATCCCAACACTTTGGGAGGTCAAGGCAGATGGATCACCTGAGGCCAGAGTTCAAGACCAGCCTGGCCAACATGTTGAAACCCTGTCTCTACTAAAAGTTAAAAAAAAAACCCGGGTATGGTGGTACACACCTGTAATCCCAGCTACTCAGAAGGCTGAGGCAGGAGAATCACTTGAATCTGGGAGGCAGAGGTTGCAGTGAGCCGAGATTGTGCCATTGTACTCCAGCCTGGGTGACAGAGCAAGTCTCTATATCAAATTAATTAATTAATTAATTAATTAATTAATTTTAAAAGTAAATAAATAAAATCTGCAACCATTCTTTTTTCACCATTGGTGAAAACAACTAGTAAAGAGTTCTCAAAAAAAAAAAAAAAAGAGGCCAGCCGCAGTGGATCACGCCTGTAATCCCAACACTTTGAGAGGCCAAGGTGGGTGGATCATGAGGTCAGGAGTTCAAGACTAGCCTGGCCAAGATGGCCAAACCCCTTCTCTACTAAAAATAGAAAAATTAGCTGAGTGCAGTGGCCGGTGCCTGTAATCCCAGCTACTTGGGAGGCTGAGGCAGGAGAATTGCTTGAACCTGGGAGGCAGAGGTTGCAGTGAGCCAAGATTGTGCCACTGCACTCCAGCCTGGGCAACAGAGTGAGACTCTGTCTCAAAAAAAAAAAAAAAAAAAAAAAAAAAAAACTCCTAAGCCCCAAATCAGCACATTGGAAGTTTAAAATGTAAGTTTAAGGCCAGGGGCAGTGGCTCATATCTATAATCTCAGTCCTTTGGGAGGCTGAGGTAGGAGGATCGCTTAAGCCCAGTTCAAGACCAGCCTGGGCAATATAGTGAGACCCCCATTTCTTTTTTATAGCCCGTGCCTGTAGTCCCAGCTACTTGGAAGGAGCAGGTAGGAGGATCCCTTGAGCCCTAGAGCTCCAGGCTGCAGTGAGCTATGATCTCATTGCTGCACTCCAGCCTGGGTGACAGAGCAAGCAAGACTCTGTCTCAAAAATCAATAAATTAAATTTTTTTA
This sequence comes from Papio anubis, assembly GCF_008728515.1. Classification (NCBI taxonomy): domain Eukaryota; kingdom Metazoa; phylum Chordata; class Mammalia; order Primates; family Cercopithecidae; genus Papio; species Papio anubis. The sequence goes on from NC_044979.1 coordinate 28,501,071, forward strand.
AACACAGAAAAAATTAAACAAAAGATGTTAAAATCATTCCAAGACTCCAAATAAATAAAAGCAAAGTTGAAGTTGTCCTCAGCATATTAACAATCTTTCCTTTCAAAAAAAAATTAAGGGTAGGCTTGGGATTTCTCTAAACAGGAAGGATAATTCATCAAGATCTGAGTGATTCTGAGGACATCCCTGTACAGTAGGTTCAAAAAGTTTGACCAGGTGGGGCAGCCCATGCCTGCAATTCCAGCACTTTAGGAGGCGTAGGTGGGCGGGTTGTTTGAAACCAGGAATTTGAGACCAGCCTACACAACAGGTGAAACCCCATCACTATAAAAATAATACAAAAATTAGCCCGGCGTGGTGGTGCCCGCCTGTGGTCCCAGATGCTGCTCTGGAGGCTGAGACAGGAGGATCACCTAAGCTGGGGCAGTTGAGGCTGTAGTGAGCTGTGTTCATGCCACTGCACTCCAGGCTTGGCGCCAGAGTGAGACCTTGTCTCAAAAAGAGGAAAAAGAAGGAGAAGGAGAAGGGGGTGGGGGGAAGAACCAGGCGCGGTGGCTCACGCCTGTAATCTCAGCACTTTGGGAGGCCGAGACGGGTGGATCACTTGAAGTCAGGAGTTCGAGACTAGCCTGGCCAATATGGTGAAACCCTGTCTCTGCTAAAAATAAAAAAATTAGCCAGGCACGGTGGCAGGTGCCTGTAATCCCAGCTACTCAGGAGACTGAGGCATGAGAATCGCTTGAACCTGGGAGGTGGAAGTTGCAGTGAGCTGAGATCGTGCCACTGTCAACAGGGCAAGACTCAGTCTCAAAAAAAAAAAAAAGAAAAAGTTCCACTGAGTTTCATCTCCCCTGAGAGAATTTGTTCATAGGACACTGTTCTGGTTTCTCCATGCAGTTATTGCTCCTTAAATCAGGAGTTCCTGGCTGGGTGAAGTGGTTCACACCTGTAATCCCAGTACTTTGGCAGGCTGAGGCACGAGGATTGCTTGAGGACAAGAGTTCAAGACCTGCCTTTAGCAAGACCCCCGTCTCTACTAAAAATTTTTAAATTATCAGAGTGTATTGGCGCCCCCTTGTGGTCCCAGTACTCAGGGGACTGAAGTGGGAGGATCACTTGAGCCCAGGTCTTTCAAGACTGAGAGACAGAGTAAACCATTGTCTCAAAAAAAAAAAAAAATCAGGGTTTTTTAACCTCTATCAACCTGGCAGAGCCTATGAACACTTTTTCAGAAAAAATGTTTTTAACGCATAAAATAAGACGTGTAGGATTACAAACAAAACCAATTATATTGATATATAGATATTATATATCAAAATAATTAAATTTGTAATATAGTAAATTTTTTTTTGAGACAGGGTCTCACTCTCGTCTAGGTTACAGTGCAGTGGAGCAATCACAGTTTACTGCGGCTGCAACCTCCTAGGCTCAGGTGTTCCTCCCGTCTCAGCCTCCCAAGTAGCTGAGACTACAGGCATGCACCACCACACCTGGCTAAGTTTTGTAATTTTTTTAGAGACAGGGTTTTGTCATGTTGCCCAGGCTGGTCTCAAACTCCTGGGCTCAAGCGATCTGCTCATCTCAGCCTCCCAAAGTGCTGGCATTACAGGAGGGAGCCACTGCACCCAGCTGTGATAATGTAATTAATGTGCCTCTAACACATTACATAACAAGTCAAGGCCAGGTGCAGTGCCTCATGCCTGTTATTACAGCACTTTGGGAGGCCAAGGAAGGTGGATCACCTGAGGTCAGGAGTTCAAGACCAGCCTGGCCAACATGGTGAAACCCTATCTCTACTAAAAATATAAAAATTATCCGGGCACAGGGGCACACTCCTGTAATCCCAGCTACTCAGGAGGCTGAGGCAGGAGAATTGCTTGAACCTGGGAGGCGGAGGTTGCAGTGAGCTGAAATCATGCCATTGCACTCCAGCCTGGGCAACAAGAGCGAAACTCCGTCTCAAAAAATAAATAAATAACAAGTTAAGTGGTAGTCTAATAACTATTATAGGGAATAAATAATATTTCTCTGGGTGCAGTAGCTCATGCCTATAATCTCAGCACTTTGGGAGGCCAAGGCAGGCAGATCACCTAAGGTCGGCAGTTCGAGACCAGGCTGACCAACATCAAGGAACCCTGTCTCTATTAAAAATACAAAATTAACCAGGTGTGGTGGCACATGCCTGTAAGCCCAGCTACTCAGGAGGCTGAGGCAGGAGAATCACCTGAACCCAGGAGGCAGAGATTACAATGAGCTGAGATTGCACCATTGCACTCCAGCGTAGGCAACAAGAGCAAAACTCCATCTAAAAAAAAAAAAAACACCCACAATGTTTCAAAAAAATTGCAATAACTATAATGGGATATGAAAATATCTGGATTTCTATTGGTGACAAACTCACAGTACAGTTAATACCACTGTGGCTTGTTGACTACATTTATCATAGATGGAAATTCCAAATTTCAGTTGGAAGATTATGAAAACAGTGGTACTTTTTTCCTATTTATATTAATCTCCCAGGTGTATTAGTTGGCTAAGGCTGCCATAACAAAATACCACAGTCTACTTAAACAATAGAAATTTATTTTCTTACAATTCCAGAGGCTAGAAGTCCAAAATCAAGACATCAGCCAGATGTCTTGATGTTTGATCTGATGCCTGTCTCCTTGACTTGCTGACAGCCACTGGGATTACAGGTGCGTGCCACCACGCCTGGCTAATTTTTGTATTTTTAGTAAAGCCGGGGTTTCACCATGTTGGTCAGGCTGGTCTGGAACTCCTGACCTCTTGATTCACCTCCGCCTTCCCAAAGTGCTAGGATTACAGGCGTGAGCCACTGCACCTGGACCTGTTTTCTTGTTTTTTTGTTTTTTTTTTTTAAGAGACCAGGTCTTGCTCTGTTACCCAGGCTGGAGTGCAGTGGCATGATCACAGCTCACTACAGCCTCAGCCTCCCGGGCTCAGGTGATCCTCTGACTTCAGCCTCCCAAATAGCTGGGGTTACAGGTGAGCGCCATACCCAGCTAATTTTTTGTAGAGTCACTATGTTGCCTGGACTGGTCTCAAAACTCTGGGGGCTCAAGCAATCCTCCCTCCTCGGTCTTCCAAAGTGCTGGGATTACAGATGTGAGCCACCGCACCCAGCGTGCTAGGTATTTTTTTAACCGCAATTTAAAAAAGAGATAAGGAATGAAAAAAAAAAGGAAAAGGATGCCAGAAGAAGACTGAACCCATTCAGTACTATATATACATCTTTTTTTTTTGAGACGGAGTCTTGCTCTTCACTCTGTCACCCAGGCTGGAGTGCAGTGGTGTGATCTTGGCTCACTGCAAGCTTCGCCTGCCAGATTCACCCTATTCTCCTGTCTCAGCCTCCCAAGTAGCTGGGACTACAGGTGCCCGCCACCACACCCAGCTAATTTTTTGTATTTTTAGTAGAGATGAGGTTTCACCTTGTTAGCCAGGATAGTCTTGATCTCCTGACCTAGTGATCCACCCACCTCGGCCTCCCAAAGTGCTGGGATTACAGGTGTGAGCCACTGCGCCCAGCCCCCATTCAGTAATATTCTATTCTACCAAAAATATTCTATTCAACTTGGCTTCCTTTGGACCCAAAATGTGAAAATGTGAACAGTATTTCAAAGGAATTTTTATGATAATTATCTTATTCTTATCGGTAATGTTCTTGTATTTACCAGATAATAAACTCAGAAGTGGCTGGATGGGGTGGCTCCTGCCTGTAATCCCAGCACTTTAGGAGGTCGAGGTGGGAGAATCACTTGAGGCCAGGAAGACCAGCCTAGGTAACAAAGTAAAACTCCGTATCTATAAAAAAATTTTAAATCAGCCAGGCATCATGGAGTATGCCTCTAGGTCTAACTACTTGAGAGGCTGAGGTGGGAGGATCCCTTGAGCTTAGGAATTTGAGGTTGCAGTGAGCCGAGATCCCTACTGCATTCCAGCCTGGGTGACAGAGTGAGACTCTGTCTCAATAAATAAATAAATAAATAAATAAATAAATTCCTAAAACTCTACAACAAAAAGACAACCCATTTAAAAAATGGCCAAAAAAGCACAAATAGCTATTTCTGCAAAGAAGATATACAAATGACCAATAAACACAGGAGAAGATGTTCAGCATCATTAGTCCTTAGGGAAATGCAAATTGAAACCACAGTGAGATACCACTTCACCCTCACTAGAATGGCTAAAATATAAAAGACAGACAATTATAAGTGTTGGCAAGGATGTGGAGGAAGGGAATCCCTCATACGTTGCTAGTGGGAATGTAAAACGGTGGAGCCATTTTGAAAAACATTTTGACAGTTTCTCTAAATGTTAAATATACAATTACCATATGATCCAGAAATTCTGCTCCTTAGTATATGCCCAACAGAATTGAAAACATATGCCCTTACGAAAACCTCTGTATGAATATTCATGGTAGCATTTTTCATAATAGCCAAAAGTGTAAACAACCCGAAGGTTCATCAATGGATGAATTGAGAAACAACATATGATATGCCTATACAGTGAAATATTGTTCAACCATACAAAGGAAGTATAGTACTAATACATGCTACAACATGGATGAACCGTGAAAACATGATGCTAAGTGAAAGAAGTAAGACACAAAAATCCACATATTGTATGACACCATTTATATTAAACGTCCAGAATAGGCAAATCCATAGTGACTAAAAGTAGATTAGTGGTTGCCAGGGAGGGAGAGGAGGGATGGCAGTAACTGCTAATGGTTACTGGGTTTCTCTTAGGGAGTGATAAAATGTTCTGGAATCAGTGGCAATAATTGCACATATCTGCGAATATACTAAAAACCACTGACTTGTACACTTCAAAGGGTAAATTTTATGTTACGTGAGATCTACATCAATAAAAAGCAGCTCAAAAGAAATGAAATGTTTTGACTCAGCGCAGTGGCTCATGCCTATATTTCCAGCACCTTGGGAGGGTGAGGTGGGCGGATCACTTAAGGTCAGGAGTTCAAGACCTGCCTGGCCAACACGATGAAACTTCGTGTCTGCTAAAAATACAAAAAAATTAGCCAGGCATGATGGCACACACCTGTAATCCCAGCTACTGGGGAGGCTGAGGCCTGAGAATTGCATGAACCCAGGAGGTGGAGGTTGTAGTGAGCTAAGATCATACCACTGCACTCAAGCCTGGGTGACAGCAAGACTCCATCTCAAAAAAGAAAAAAAGAAATGAAAATGTTTAATAAATGTATACTCACTTAAAAACCTGTGTCGCCGGCCAGGTGCGGTGGCTAAAGCCTGTAATCCCAGAACTTTGGGAGGCCGAGACGGGTGGATCACGAGGTCAGGAGATCGAGACCATCCTGGCTAACACGGTGAAACCCCGTCTCTACTAAAAAATAAAAAAAACTAGCCGGGTAAGTTGGGGGGCGCCTGTAATCCCAGCTACTCGGGAGGCTGAGGCAGGAGAATGCGTAAACCCAGGAGGCGGGGCTTGCAGTGAGCTGAGATCCAGCCACTGCACTCCAGCCCGGGGCGACAGAGCAAGACTACGTCTCAAAAAAAAAAAAAAAAAAAAAAAAACCTGTGTCGCCTTGTATATAAATTAAATTTTCACTAAAAATGAAAATTTTGCTTTTTTTTTTTTTTTTTTTTTGAGACAGGGTCTCACTCTGACATTGTCTAGAAATCAGTGAGGCAGTCATGGCTCACTGCAGCCTTGACCTCCAGGGCTCAAGCGATCCTTCTGTGTCAGCCTCCTGAGTAGCTGGGATTACAGGTGCATACCACCAAGTCTGGCTAATTTTTTAATTTTCTGTAGAGACAGCATTTCACCATGTTGCCCAGGCTGGTCTCAAACTCCAGGCCTCAAGCTATCCACCCACCTAGGATTCCAAAGTGCTGGGATTAAAGATGTGAGCACAGAGCCTAGCTAAATTTTGCTAGTTGACACATTTTTCTACTTCATGAAAGAATTATACTCACAAAAATAGTATGTTTGATTTATTCCTAAGAGGAGAGGTCCTATGAAGTCCTAAAAGCTTCTCAGTTTAAATGTTTGTGTGTTCTTTTTTTTTTTTTTTTTTTTTTTGAGACAGAGTCTTGCTCTGTCACCCAGGCTGGAGTGCAGTGGCGTGATCTCAGCTCACTGCAACCTCCGCCTCCCAGTTTCAAGCAATTCTCATGCCTCAGCCTCCCAAGTAGCTGGGATTACAGGTGCATGACACCACGCCCATCTAATTTTTGTATTTTTAGTAGCGGCAAGGTTTGACCATTTTGGCCAGGCTGGTCTCGAACTCCTGACCTCAAGTGATCTGCCCACTTCGGCCTCCCAAAGTGCTGGGATTACAGGCATGGGCCACCACACCTGGCCAAATGTTTGTGTGTTCTCACATTAAAAACCATACATACAGCTGGCCAGGCATGGTGGTTTATGTCTGTAATCCCAACACTTTGGGAGGCCGAGGCAGGCAGATCACGAGGTCAGAGGATCAAGACCATCCTAGCTAACACGGTGAAACCCCATCTCTACTAAAAAATATATATATAAAAAATTAGCCAGGCATGGTGGCAGCCGCCTGTAGTCCCAGCTACTCGGGAGGCCGAGGCAGGAGAATGGGGTGAATCCGGCAGGCAGAGCTTGCAGTGAGCCAAGATCATGCCACTGCACTCCAGCCTGGGCGACAGAGAGAGACTCCGTCTCAAAAACAAACAAACAAAAAAACTCACAAAAAACAAAGAAACATACATATGACTGGGTACAGTGGCTCATACCTATAATCCCAACACTTTGGGAGGCCAAGGCGGGCAGATCACAATGTCAGGGGACAGAGACCATCCTGGCCAACATGATGAAACCCCATCTCTACTAAAAATACAAAAATTAGCTAGGCATGTTGGCATGCACCTGTGGTCCTAGCTACTTGGGAGGCTGAGGCAGGAGAATTGCTTGAACCTGGGAGCAGAGATCGCGCCACTGCACTCTAGCCTGGTGACAGAGCGAGACTCTGTCTCAAAACAAAACAAAAAACCATACATACAGTAAAGACAGTCTGACAGCTGGAGCAATCAGCAGAACTGTCTACTTCCCCAGTATAAACAAAATGGATGAGCAGCTCCTGAGAGGGAGATTAGCATGCAGGAGGTTTTTGGGGAGGACTCTTGGGGTCAGCACCATGGAAAGGATGGGAAGGAAGCTGGTCTGGGCAGGGGGAGAAGCTGGGCTACGATGCAGTCTCAAGGGAGACCCTCCAGGAAACCCTGAGACTGGATGGCCCTTCAGCATTATCCTGAGTTAGGACACACGGCTGGGCCTTTTATAACTGTCTGGATTAGTTACTGGATGCCCTGAGGAAGGGAGTGGAGGTGACCTCAGGAGAAATGGCTTCCTTCAGTGAAGTAGATATTAAAGGAGATGACAGCCAAGGACAGCAGGGCTTCCTGCTGCTGCTATGCCTAGCGGCTGGGGAGATTAGTTCTTTATTCCCGAAAGGATGTGGAATAATGCATCACTAAAATGCTTAGGAAGAAAACTAGCACTTACCAAGAACCTACTACGCACCAAACATTTTCGTATACATTATTTCATTTAGTCTCAAATCCAGAAGTTATTTGACCCTAAGGCCACATGGCTAGTGATGGAAGCAGAATAAGAGACCATCTCTGTCTCCAAAACTCTTTTCTTCACATCACACTGGCCAAGTGACTATCTGAAACTTGGAAATTTTTTATTGATTCCTGTCTTAAAATTGACATCTTCTGGCTGGGCGTGGTGGCTCACACCTGTAATCCCAGCACTTTGGGAGGCCAAGGCGGGCAGATTATGAGATCAAATGATCAAGACCATCCTGATCAACATGGTGAAACCCCGTCTCTACCAAAAATACAAAAATTAGCTGGGCATGGTGGCACGTGCCTGTAGTCCCAGCTAATCGCTTGAACCTGGGAGGCAGAGGTTGCAGTGAGCTGAGATGGCACCACTGCACTCCGGCCTGGCAACAGAGCAAGACTCTGTCTCCAAAAAAAAAAAATTGACATCTTCTGAACATCTACTACATGCCAGATGCTGGAGAATTAAGGGGAAAAAAACTGAAATATCTCACACACACACACACACACACAATATATACATTATACATAATAGATATAAATAAATAAATAAATATGTATACATCAATATACATATAGTTGTCCCTGCATATCCTCAAGGGATTAGTTCAGGACTACTCTTCAATATCAACATCCACAGATGCTCAAGTCCCTTATATAAAATGGTGTAGTATTTGCATATAACCCATACACATCCTTCCATATGTGTATCTATTAAATCATCTCTAGATTACTTACAATACCTAATACAATGTAAATGTTATATAAATAGTTGTTATACTGTATTGTTAAAAAAATAACAAGGAAAAAAGTCTGTACGTGTTCAATACTGATGCAACCATCCATTAAAAAAATATTTTCTAGGCTGGGCATGGTGACTTATGCCTGTAATCTCATCACTTTGGGAGGCTGAGGCGGGCGGATTACAAGGTCAGGAGATCAAGACCATCCTGGCTAACGTGGTGAAACCCCGTCTCTACTAAAAAAACACAAAAAATTAGCCGTGCGTGGTGGTGGGTGCCTGTAGTCCCAGCTACTCTGGAGGCTGAGGCAGGAGAATGGAGTGAACCCGGGAGGTAGAGCTTGCAGTGAGCTGAGATGCACCACTGCACTCCAGCCTGGGTGACAGAGCGAGACTCCATCTAAAAAAAAAAAAAAAAAACGAAAAAAAAAAAAACCCACAGAGCCAAATTTCTTGCTTACTATAAACAGTAAGAGCCGTGCAGGTGAGGCACAGTCTTCAAGCAGACCAGACTACTAATCTTCTATCAGGCTTTGAGAAAGTGAGGAGTTCAGAGATGGGCAAACTTTCAAAGGTGTAAGTGTGTTGGCATCATTTGTAGAAGTGATAACTTGGGTGAAACTATTGTTGAGTGGCTGGTACTCAGAGGAGTGGTTATTGAAGTGAGTCTTTGTGATTGGTTGAATCAAGAAGTTGTCATTGATTGGATTTACAAAAGCACGTTCACTGTGATGAGTAATCATGGGTCAATTGAACTTAAAACTGGCTCTGATTGCTGGTTGTTATCATGGCTAACTGTATAGTCAATATTTTCGTAGGAGTGTGTCATTAGCAGAAAGGAAGTATGGATAAGTGGAAGTGTTGAAGGTGTTTGAGGAGAGAGTTACACAATAGCCATCTATGAAGGCGGGCGCAGTGGCTCACACCTGTAATCCTACCACTTTGGGAGGACGAGGTAGACAGATAACTTAAGGTCAGGAGTTTGAGACTAGCCTGGTGAATGTGGTGAAACCCTGCCTCTACTAAAATTATAAAAATTAGCCAGGCATGACATATATAAAAGTGGCCGGGCATGGCAGCTCATGCCTGTAATCCCAGCACTTTGGGAAGCCAAGATGGGTGGATCACCTGAAGTCAGGAGTTCAAGCCCAGCCTGGCCAACATGGTGAAACCCTGTCTCTACTAAAAATACGACAAATTAGCTGGGCATGGTAGCAGGTGCCTGTAATCCCACCTACTCGGGAGGCTGAGGAAGGAGAATCGCTTGAACCCAGGAGGCAGAGGTTGCAATGAGCCGAGATTGTGCCACTGCACTCCAGCCTGGGCAGCAGAGGGAGACTCTGTCTGAAAAAAAAAAAAAAAGTCATCTATGAAAAGTGGGAAGAGAAGTGGACTAGATAAAGGTAGTATAATTACTGGGAAGAATTAAGGTCCCACTTGAAGTCAAGAATATAAAAAGACAAGAAGTTAGTTTGTCATTTCTCTTTAGCCATATTTAGTTGTATGGGTACAGAAGCAGTAATACAGAACTTACTTCAACTACGATTGAGGTTTTGTCAAGTAAGTACCATTAAGCAAGAGAGGTTCAAGGAAATTCAAAGGGTATGCAAGAACATGTATTTTTTAGCTTATGTATTTTGCTTTTTATTATGATATTGTCAAATATACTTAATAGCAGAAAGAACAATATAATGAACCCCACAATTCTATCATCCAAGTCCAATAGTTTAAAATTTTGCAATCTTTTTTCATCTATTTCTCCACATGGTTTCTTTTCCTGGATAATTTCAAAGCAAATTCCAGACATCATATCAGTTCACCTATAAATACTTCCAGATGCATTTCTAATAAAGAAGGGCTTTTAAGAATCGTAACTACAATGCTATTATTACATATAGTGAAATCAACAATGATTCCTTCATATTAACTAATTCTCAATCCATGTTCCAGTTTTGCAAAGGAATGATGATAACAACCAGTAATGAATTTAAGCCAGCTAAGAAAAGAAGAAACAAGGCTGATGGTGGAGTTAGGAATAGCAGAAAAGTAATTGGATCAATAGGTTGCAGGTCCTGCTGCTGGGAGCATTGATAGAGTCAGGAACCCACAGGTAGGGTGCTCAAAGGATAGGAGGTGATCCCAATTTCCTCTTTGCCCATCGTTTAGTCACATCAGTCTTCCAACCTGGGGGGTTGGAAGATTCTATACGGATTTCTTCCCTTCAATCTCATCCATCTCAGCTCCAGCACCTGATTTTCTCAGGAGAATGTGCCAACTAAATTAGATCCTCCTATTACAACCTTGGTGCATCTTTGGAACACTTGTAATCATAATTTTAAAACTATAAGAAAATTTATTTGACATCTAACTCCACCAAGATCTACAGCTCCTTTGCTCACAACTGTCATTGCCAGTGCCTAGAGACTATCACTGAGAGAGATTTTTTGGTTACAAGGTGGTTATGCTGCGTCCTCAGTACTGGGGAGGTCATAGGTGGATTAGGTCAGAAAGCCCAGCCGGCCAACATGGTGGAAATCCCATCCCCAATAAAAATACAAAAAAAAAAACACATGCAGGGCGATGCTCAAGCCCAGCTACTCTGTGAGGCCGACATAGAGAATTGCTTGAACTCGGGAGGTAGAGGCTGCAGTGTCGGTGATTGAGCCACACTGTGTCTAAGTAACAAGAGTAAACCCTGCCTCAAAAAAAAAAAAAAAAAAGGATAAGCTTTTAACAACATTATTTGTTGAACGAAGGAAGGAGTATCAATAGTGTCAAATGCCACTGACTTCTAAATCCATCCATAACACAGTTTCCAACAAGGATTCTAAATTATTTGCTCTCAAGAGATAGGGACACCATTTCCTCGCTTGTAAAAGATCAAAAGAACTTAGTAGGGTCGTAAGAGTTTTTTTTTTTTTTTTTTAAACGGAGTTTAGCTCTTGTCGCCCAGGCTGGAGTGCAGTGATGATCTCTCGCTCACTGCAACCTCCTACCGGGTTCCAGTGATTCTCCTACCTCAGTCTCCCTAGTAGCTAGGATTACAGGCGCCTGCCAGCACGTCCAACTAATTTTTGCATTTTTGGTAGAGATGGGGTTTCACCATGTTGGCCAGGCTGGTCTCGAACTCCTGACCTCAGGTGATCCGCCCGCCTCGGCCTCCCAAACTGCTGGGATTAGGCATGAGCCACTGTGCCCGGCCGTATTAGTTAGTATTAGTTGAAAACTAAGTTAAGCCCCTCATCCCTGCTGAATTTGGACAGACCGCGTTCTAAAAATCTCTTATCAACCTAAATATGCTAGTTGATAAAGGAAATGATTAATCAAGATTGTCCTAAACACTACAGCCCTCCTTAAGCTCGCTCTAAGGTTCTAAAACGACCAAAAAAGGCGTGGACCATGCGGTTAAACTCTCCCGGTCAGGCTGCCTCAAGAGGCGGATATTAACCTCTCAGGACGGAAGTTCCGGAGCCTTCAAACGCTCGGGGAAGCGACTCGGCAGCGGACCAAGATGGCGGCGCCCAGTGAGGGACAAGCGTTTGCCGTAGGGGTTGAAAAGAATTGGGGTGCAGTTGTTCGCTCCCCAGAAGGGACCCCCCAGAAAATCCGGCAGCTGATAGATGAAGGGATTGCCCCGGAAGAGGGAGGCGTGGACGCGTGAGTTCACGAGTTAGCCCTGGGTCCGGCATTGGAAGATTGGAGAAGGCTTGGGGAGGGGGTGGCGTGTCGCGTGGGGGGGTTCCCCTCGGTCGGCGTCTCGGGCAGTGGGGATGGCTTCTTCTTAGGATCTGAAAGATACTCTGGTTACTATGTTTGATTGGCTTTGATCTTCCCGTCGGGATGTACCGGATTCCCAACCGCAGCCGAAGTTTTGTCATCGGACATTATTTTTGGAAGGAAAAAAAGAGGACCGTTAACTGAATGAGTTCACCTGACTTCTCTTAATTGGGAATTCTTAACCTTTTTTTTGTGCCGTGGACCCCTTTGGTTCTCTGGAGAAGCTTATTAACTCTCGTAATATTTTTAAATGCTTGAAGCAAATTACATAGGATTATAAAGGAAACCAGTTAGATTAGAATGTAGTTATCAAGATAATAAAAGGAAAAAGTTATGCAGTAACATTCTTTTTATTAAAGAGTTCATAATATCTAGTAGTATGTCTTGTCAACCGTAAAAGGTATTTGAAGACGTGCAACCACCGTAATGTGGGAACATTATTTCCATAGATGACAAATTAACGGGTACTAATACTACTATGGTGTTTTTACCTTCATTCATAATTGAAGAAAATGCTAAATCTTGTCATTTAAAGAGAAATAAATGTCATTTTTACCCATCCAAGTTTATGGATGCTGTGAATTTTTTTTCTTGGGGAAAAAAATTTTTTTCCCACACCGCCTTGAGGCTTTCTATGAATCTCTGAGAGTTTTAGAATAAGTTTATTTCTTTTGAGCTATAATCGTTGATGTAATCCTATTTTTATTAAAATATGTTTGTCGCCTGGCGCGGTGGCTCATGCCTGTAATCCCAGCACTTTGAGGAGGCTGAGGCGGGCAGATCACGAGGTCAGGAGATTAAGACCATCCTGGCTAACACGGTGAAACCCCGTCTCTACTAAAAATACAAAAAAATAGCTGGGCGTGGTGGCCCGCCCCCGTAGTCCCAGCTACTCGGGAGGCTGAGGCAGGAGAATTGCTTGAACCCAGGAGGCGGAGGTTGCAGTGAGCCGAGATCGCGCCACTGCACTCCAGCCTGGGCGACCGAGCGAGACTCCGTCTCTGAATGAATGAATGAATGCATGCATGCATGCTTGTCTTTCAGCAATTCCCCGAATTCCCCGAGCACTGTTGAAATGCCTTCCACTGAAAATGAGAGAATTGCTTTGCTGAGTTTTTTTCTCCCTGATTTTTTTTTTTTCATGAAATCTCCTGAAGATCTTTACTTTGATTCGAATTTTCTAATTGGTTCTTTTTTTTTTTTTTTTTTTTTTTTGAAGGAGGGGGTATCAAAGGTTTCTCCTTGTTTGAATTTTTAAATTGTTTTTTCCGCTGTTATGAGTCGAATTTCTGCCAGGCGCAGTGGCTCATGCCTGTAATCCCAGCACTTTGGGAGGCTGAGGCGGGCAGATCACGAAGTCAGGAGTTTGAGACCAGCCTGACCAATATGGTGAAACCCCGTCTGTACTAAAGATACAAAAAATTAGCCGGGCCCACGCCCAGTGGTGCGCAACTACTCGGGAGGCTGAGGCAGGAGAATTGCTTGAACCCAGGAGGCGGAGGTTGCGGTGAGCTGAGATCGTACGTACCATTGCATTCCAGCCTGGGCTACAGAGTGAGACTCCGTCTCACAAAAAAAAAAAAAAAGTCGAATTTCTGAAGAGATTCAAATTGTATAATGCATACCTGAAGTCTTTCTGTTTACTAAAGTTATGCAAAATACTTACGGAGAACAGTGAATGAGTGAGGAGAATAGTTTACTAGGATTAGTGGAGCCCTGTAGAGGTAGAAATTGATTGAAGTTTAGATATGGGTAAACTGTAAAGAGTTTTGAATGCCAGACTGAAGAATTTGGATTTTATTTAGTAAGTATTATAAAACCATTGAAAATAATAACCTGAGGAATGACATGAGTAAAATGATTTTTAGGAAGCTTAAAATCCAGCGTTGGTGTGATTTATGATACAATGTGTAGAAAAGCTAGATAGAAAACATTTAAGCAGAGGGTACTGTGAAAAGTTTACCAACAGTTTTGCCACTTTATATTAGGAAGAACACGTCTGCCACTTCCCAGTCAGTTAATGGATCACCCCAAGCGGAACAACCTTCATTGGAATCTACAAGCAAAGAAGCCTTCTTTAGCAGAGTGGAAACATTTTCTATATCCTTTTTTAGTTCATGTGAATTGCACTTTCTGCCTGCTTCTAGAATTCCTCCAACGTATTACACTACTTACTGTAATGTTTTAAACTTTAGAATCAAACCTTGGTAAGAAGTTATATAGGAAAGTCAGCATCCTAATGTGTTATCACTCAGAGGGACAGTTGAGGTTATCTAACCTTTTCTTTTTACAGAAGAAAAAACTAACAGCCTGAGAAAAGAAGAAATAACAACTAATACTTGTATATAGTATGTTTTTGCGTATATTATCACATTCAATCTTGACCTTAAAGCTACGAAAATAAGCATTATTATTATACTTGTTTTACAGAAGAGGAAACAGTTTGGGGCAGGTTATATGACTTGCCCAAGATGAACCTGTTAGCGAACGGCAGATCCAGGATTATAATCTAATGTTTTTTAGATTATTAGAGACTATACTGCTATAATGTCTCTTTCTAGATTTTCCTTGTATATTAGCTACCTATTGCTGCATAACAAATTGCCCTAAACTTAGTGACCTTAAAACAACAAACATTTTTTATTTCATAATTTCTGTGGATCAGGAATCCAGGCATGGCTTAGCTGAGTCCTCTGACTCAGGGTCTCTCACAGGCTGCAATTAAGGTTGGTCAGGGCACTGTCATTTCAAGGCTTAACTAGGAAAATTGTCTCAAAAGAAAAATAAAAACGCCGGGTGCGGTGGCTCACGCATGTAATCCCAGCACTTTGGGAGGCCAAGGTGGGCGGATCACGAGGTCAGGAGATCGAGACCACTGTGAAACCCCGTCTCTACTAAAAATACAAAAAATTAGCCAGGTGCGGTGGCGGGCACCTGTAGTCCCAGCTACTCAGGAGGCTGAGGCAGGAGAATGGCGTGAACCCAGGAGGCAGAGCTTGCAGTGAGCCGAGATTGCGCCACTGCACTCCAGCCTGGGCGACAGAGCGAGTCTCTGTCTCAACAAAAAAGAAAAGAAAAAAGAAAACAAAATTAGCCAGGTGTGGTGGTGCTCACCTGTAATCTCAGCTACTCGGGAGTCTGAGGCAGGAGAATAGCTTGAACCTAGGAGGCAGAGTTTGCAGTGAGCCGAAATCGTGCCACTGCACTCCAGCCTTGGCAGCAGAGCAAGACTCCATCTCAAAAAAAAAAAAAAAAATAGGAAAGGGTCACTTCCAAACTCAGTCATTGGCACACTGTTGGCAGGATTCATTTACTTGTGTCTGTTGGACGGAGGGCTTCAGTTCTATACTGGCCATTGGCCAGAGATGCCCCTCCCGACTTGGTTCCTTGCTATGTGGGCCTCTCTAAAAGAAAGTTCACAGCTTGGCAGCTGGCTTCCATCAGAGTGAGCAGGCCAAAGAACAAGATACAAGCCAGCCTCATTTTGTAATCTAATCTCAAAAGTGACATCTCATCATTTTTGTCATATTTTATGCATTAGAAGCAAGTCACTAGGCCAGCCCATACTCAAGAGGAGCAGATAACACAAGGGCATGAATACAAGAAGGCAGGGATCATTGGAGCCACCTTAAAAGCTGCTCACATCACCTTGCTTTGAGAGAAGTCTTTAGTAGCTCCACCTGCTTTTTTTCCTGCAAGTTTGCACCCCCACCCCAGTGTGTGTGTGTGTGTGTGTGTCTGTGTGTGTGTGTAGACGGTCTTCCTGTGTTGCCCAGGCTGGTCTCGAACTCCTGGTCTCAAGCAATTAAGCTGCCACAGCCTCCCAGAGGGTTGGGATTACAGGCCTGAACCGCCAAACCTGGCCCTGAATTTCTTTTTTTTTTTTTTTTTTTTTTTGAGAGGGAGTCTCGCTGTGCTCCCAGGCTGGAGTGCAGTGGCGTGATCTCGGCTCACTGCAAGCTCCGCCTCCCGGGTTCACGCCATTCTCCCGCCTCAGCCTCCCAAGTAGCTGAGACTACAGGCGCTCGCCACCACGCTCGGCTAGTTTTTTGTATTTTTAGTAGAGACGGGGTTTCACCATGTTAGCCAGGATAGTCTCGATCTCCTGACCTCGTGATCCACCCGCCTCGGCCTCCCAAAGTGCTGGGATTACAGGCTTGAGCCACCGCGCCCGGCCCTGGCCCTGAATTTCTATCTTATAAACTATTAACAAGGTCTTGACCTAGGAATCAAAAATTAACAAAATTTCAGAATTTAAGACCATGAAGTAAGCCAAATCACACACCTTTTTTTAATCCAGAAACTAATACTGGCTAGGCGTGGTGGCTTACGCCTGTAATCCTAGCACTTTGGGAGGCCAAAGTGGGCAGATCACCTGAGGTCAGGAGTTTGAGAGCAACCTGGCCAATATGGTGAAACCCCGCCTCTACTAAAAACACAAAATTAGGCCGGGCGTGGTGGCTCACGCCTGTAATCCGAGCCCTTTGGGAGGCTGAGGCAGGTGGATCATGAGGTCAAGAGTTTGAGACCAACCTGGCCAACATGGTGAAACCCCGTCTCTACTAAAAATACAAAAATTAGCTGGGCATTGCTTGTAGTCCCCGCTACTCAGGAGGCTGAGGCAGGAGAATTGCTTGAGCCTGGGAGGCGGAGGTTGCAGTGAGCCGAGATAACACCACTGCACTGCAGCCTGAGCAGCAGAGAACACTCTGTCTCAAAAAAAAGTTATACTGGAATATTACCCAAATGAAAAAGTAAGCACATACCAGCTATCACATTGCATGTTTCAGGAAGAGACCTTAAGTGTTATGTCATAAGTTTATTTACAAACATACCTCGTGTGCTATATGCCTGAGATCAAGAATTTGATCCATTGTTTTGTTTCTTTTCTTCCTTCAACTTTTTTTTTTTTGAGACAGAGTTTCATTCTGTCATCTAGGCTGGAGTACAGTGGTGCCATCTCGGCTCACTGCAACCTCCTCCTCCTGAGTTTAAGCAATTCTCCTGCCTTAGCTCCCGAGTAGCTGGGATTACAGGCGTCCACTACCATGCCTAGCTAATTTTTTGTATTTTAGTAGACACGGGGTTTCACTGTGTTGCCCAGGCTGATCTCGAACTTTTAAGCCCAGGCAATCTGCCTGCCTTGGCCTCCCAAAGTGCCAAGATTACAGACATGAGCCACCATGCCCGGCCTTTTTTTCTTCAACTTTTATTTTCAGTTCCGGGGTACATGTGTAGGATGTACAGGTTTGTTACATAGGTAAACGTGTGCCATGGTGGTTTACTCACAGATCAATCCATCACCTAGATATTAAGCCCAGCATCTGTTAGCTATTCTACCTGATGCTTTCCCTCCCCCGACTCCCACCTCCAACAGGCCCCAGTGTATGTCCTTCTCCCCACGTGTTCATGTGTTCTCATCAGTCAGCTCCCAGTTATAAGTGAGAACATGTGTTTGGTTTTCTGTTTCTGTGTCAGTTTGCTGAGGATAATGGCTTCCAGCTCCATCCACGTCCCTGCAAAGGACAAGATCTCATTCCTTTTATGGCTGCATAGTATCAAAGAGATTGTGAGCTCAAACATCCATCTTAAGCAGTTGATGTCTTTTTTTTTTTTTTTTTTTTGGGATGGAGTCTCACTCTGTCACTCAGGCTGGAGCGTACTAGTGCGATCTTGGCTCTCTGCAACCTCTGTGGTTCAAGTGATTCTCCTGCCCCAGCCTCCCAAGTAGCTGGGATATAGGCTCCCACCACCACGCCCAGCTAGTTTTTGTATTTTTAGTTTCACTGTGTTGGCCAGGCTGGTCTCAAACTCCTGAAGTCAGGTGATCCACCCGCCTCGGCTTCCCAAAGTGCTGGGATTACAGGCATGAGCCACTGCGCCTGGCCCAGTTGATGTCTTATAAAGAAAAGTGCAACAAATCAGATCCAAAGTACAAGTCATCATAATTAGTAATTGCCACTTGTTTTCCACTGAAAATGGCAAATTCTTCTCTGGGCTGTCATTTTGGCACCTATAGACCATAGACCTTGTGAAGCTGAGGATACTCTATCCCAACATGGCCAACATGGTACTGACAGGTAGCTCTGTGAAAGGAGCAGAGACTGAAGGCAGAAGAAATGTGGTACCACACCAAGTCCTCCACTTTTCACTACTTTATTCCCTGTGTGCAAGGACAGAAAGACTTGGTAGTTTTTTACATGATTCTTAAAAATTTTTAAATTACAGACTTACAGAAAGGTTGCAGAGGTTACAAAGAACCTTTTTTCCCTGAGCTATTTGAAAGTAAGCCACCAAAGTGATGTCTTACTACTCCCAAATATTTCCTACAAACAAGGACTTTGTCCTATATCACCAGAATGCAACCATCAAAATCAGAAAATTGACATTGATAGGTTACTACCCTCTAATCCTCAGACCCCAGCTTTTTGATCAGTTGTACTAATAACATTCTTTATAGTTGAAAGATCCAGTTGAGAATCACACAGTACATTTAGTTGTCATGTTGCTTTATTCTCCTTTAATCTGGAACGTTTCCTCCGTTTTTTCTTGAATTTCATGATCTTGATACTTTTGAAGATTACAGAACAGTTATGGTATAGAGTGTATGTCAGTGACATTTGTTTGATGTTTCTTTGTGATTAGATTCAGGTTATGCAGGAGTGTCGTGAAGCAGTGCTGCATTCTCATTGCATCCTGTCAGGTGACACATGATTTCTATTTATCGCTTTATGGTGATGATCACTTTGATCACTTGATTAAGGGAGTATCTGGCATTTCTGTTGTAAAATAACTCTTTCCTCCTTTGTAAATAAAAAGTACTTTGTGGGGAGTTTCTTTGAAACTATGTAAATATCCCATTCCTTGTCAAACTTTATGTAATTGATTTATTTGTAGCAATGTAGACTCATGATTTTCTTTGTTATTCAATGGGTTATAATTCATTACTATCATTATATATTTTGATACTCCAGTTGTTCCTTATTTAGTCAGTGACATCGCCCTCAGGTTGGCTTCTGTGGCCTTTTGACATGTCCCATAACCCATGACCTCTTTATTGCTTTCAGGAACAAGTTGTTCTTGGCTTATCTTGTATTTTTCTCGCCCCATCCCTGGAATCAGCCAATTCTACAAGAATCCTTGGCTGTTTTTCAGTGGAGAATGTTATTTAAAAGCTAAGATCTGAACTGGGTGGCACACCTGTAATCCCAGCACTTTGGGAGGCCCAGGCGGGAGAGTTGCTTGAGCCCAGGAGAGACCAGCTTGGACAACATAGCAAGATCCTGTCTCTATATAAATGAATGAATGAATGAATGCCAAGATCTGGGTGCAGGGAGAACTGATAGCTACTGGGATGCCACTGTTGTCAGGCCCTGTCAGAGGAAAAAGCTAGAGAATATATATGTTTATGGACACACACACACACACACACACAGAGACACACATTGACATGTATACACACATCTAAATTTACATCCATTTTTCTCTATATTTTAAAAAACAAGGAGTTCCTGCTGACATCTCCAATTGCAATTGTATATCACAGGATTCATTCTAGTTTTCTCCCTTTTCCCTATTTTTCCCTCCCATATTCAGCACTGTGAAACATAATTTCTGTTATCCTCAATATATTTACTACTTTGATCAATCCCCTATATGCGCTTCACTTAATCTCACATTTCTGCCATGCTGCCATCCTCTCTTGCATGAATCTCTCGTCACCCCATTTAGGCCCTAGCACTCCACACTTGGCTGCCCGCAAGTGAATGCCTGGTACATACCATTTTGGTTCTGACACCCTGGGCTGAGCCACCTCTTCGCAGCCTCCTGGGTCAGACATCTTCCTTGTTCACCATCTAATGGCTTTAAGACTAAATTGCTCAGGAAAGGGAAGGTATTTTAACCATCCTTCTACCATTATTTCTTGCATTAAATCTTGATTTGATACAATATTTAGATCCATTTCCTTTTTGTTCATTGGCTATAAATTGATCACCATTTTGGATATAATGATTATTTAACCATTACTTTTATTCTAGATAATCATGGCTCCTTTAATATTTGTATCTAAATTTTGTTTTCCAGTCTTCATTCTTCCTTTGCTGATGTGGGAATGTTTTTCAAATTCCTATATCCCTTTATAAAAATGTAGAACTTTGCTGCATCTTCTTTCATATTTTATCTTTTTCTTACTGTGCTTTGTAAAATAAGAGCTCTTCAGGTAAAATTTTTTTTTTGAAACAGAATCTTGCTATGTTGCCTAGGCTGGAGTGCAGTGGTGCCATCTCAGCTCACTGCAACCTCCGCCTCCCAAGTTCAAGTGAGTCTCCTGCCTCAGCCTCCCCAATAGCTGGGATTACAGGTACATACTACCACACCCAGCTGATTTTTGTATTTTTAGTAGAGGTGTTGGCCAGGTTGGT
Organism: Papio anubis; assembly: GCF_008728515.1. NCBI lineage: Eukaryota > Metazoa > Chordata > Mammalia > Primates > Cercopithecidae > Papio > Papio anubis. The sequence continues at coordinate 28,521,617 of NC_044979.1, forward strand.
CTCAAACTCCTGACCTCAAGTGATCCGCCCATCGCAGCCTCCCAAAGTGCTGGGGCCACCACACCCGGCCCAGGTAGATTATTAAAAACTGAGGCTGGGCGAGGTGGCTCACACTTGTAATCCCAGCACTGTGGAAGGCCAAGGAGGACCAGCCTGGCCAACATGGCAAAACCCCTTCTCTATTAAAATTACAAAAATTAGCAGGGCATGGTGGCGCATGCCTGTAATCCCAGCTACTCAGGAGGCTGAGGCAGGAGAATCGGTTGAAACCAGGAGGCAGAGGTTGCAGTGAGCCGAGATCATGCCATTGCATTCCAGCCTGGGCGACAGAGCAAGACTCCATCTCAAAAAACAAAACAAAACAAACAAACAAAAAACTGAGCATTTAATATTAAGGAGTAATAAATGTTTTAGGATACCTTTCCAAATACATACTTAACAGATGCTTTTAGCTATGTAAAACACATTCTCACACATCCCCATTGATACTAGCAATCAAATTTTGGAGGGATAATTTTATTGCCTTTATTCTTTGGAAAGTAAAAATGGATGGGGTACAGTAGGAGAGCATAGGTGAGTGGCAGAAAATATTTCTGTGTATTTGACTTTGACCATCTCTTATTGTTTAGGCATATCCCAGTACTTTCACTAGTGTCTTTAAGTTCCTAGTATTTCAGATTCAGTGAAAATTAACGATGCTATATTCTACCAGAGAACCAATAATAAACTTTTTTTTTTTTTTTTTTTTTTTTTTTTGAGACAGGGTCTCATTGTGTTGCCCAGGCTAGAGGGCAGTGGTGTGATCGTATCTTACTGTGGCCTTGATCTCCTGGGCTCAAGCCATCCTCCTCCTTCAGCCTCTCAATTAGCTAAGACTACAGGTGTGGACCACCACATCCCACTAATTTTTTTATTTTCCATAGAGATGAGGTGTCGCTGTGTTGCCCAGGCTGATCTTCAACTCCTGAGCTCAAGCGATCCTTCCGTTTCAGCCTCCCAATGTGCTGAGATTATAGGCATGTGCCACTGTGCTTGGACAATAAACATTTTAAACACCTAAAATACATAGTACTTCTTCAAGAATAAGTTAATAACTTTTCCCTCCCACTTATTACTTAAATGACCTTCATCATTCTGTGAAGTATGGGCCTGTGCATTAAAAATAGTTTTTACCACTTTTCTCATTGCCTTTCTCCTTAATGTTTATTCCTATATACATTAAGAATGAGTTGGGCTGGGCGCAGTGGCTCACGCCTGTAATCCCAGTACTTTGGGAGGTCGAGGTGGGTGGATCACGAGGTCACAAGTTCAAGACCAACCTGGCCAAGATGATGAAACCCCGTCTCTACTAAAAATACAAAAATTAGCTGGGCGCAGTGGCAGATGCCTGTAATTCCAGCTACTCGGGAGGCTGAGGCAGGAGAATCGCTTGAACCCAGGAAGTGGAGGTTGCAGTGAGCTGAGACTGTGCCAATTCAATCCAGCCAGAGTGACAGAGCGAGACTCCATCTCAAAAAAAAAAAAAAGAATGAGTTAAGATTGTAATTTATGACTTATTCGTTTTAATATACTTGCAGTGTTCACCTGTGATTCCAGCACTTTGGGAGGCCAAGGTGGGCGGATCACCTGAGGTCAGGAGTTCAAAACCAGCCTGAGGAACATGGTGAAACCCCATCTCTACCAAAAAATACAAAAATTAATTGGGTGTGGTGGCGTGCACTGTGGTCCCAGCTACTTGGGAGGCTGAGGTGGGAGAATTGCTTGAACCTGAGAGGGTGAGGTTGTATTGAGCTGAGATTGTGCCACTGCACTCCAGCCTGGGTGACAGAGTGAGACCTCTTCTCAAAAAAAAAAAAAAGTACATATATATATACACACACACACATACACGTATATATATACGTATACATACACACACACACACACACACACATTTATATATATATTTGCGGTGTCGTTTTTCTTAACATGGATACTCTTTGAAATGGGCAGGTAAGCCCCCCGAGCTGTCTCCACTCGTCTGTGCAAAATATGGCTGGGTCACAGTTGAATGTGATATGCTCAAGTGCTCTAGCTGTCAAGCTTTTCTCTGTGCCAGTTTACAACCAGCTTTTGACTTTGACAGATGTAAGTATAAGGTACAAATTACATTTTTCTCCACACTCAAATATGTACTATTCTGGTTTTCTGGGGTGGGGAAAAGGTCATTTTAGTTTGATCAAAAAATGCATACTTCAATCTTTTTTTTTTAATCTTTTTTTTTTGAGATGGAGTCTTGCTTGTTGCCCAGGCTGAGCGAGATACAATAGTGCAATTACAACTCACTGCAGCCTCAACCTCCTGGGCTCAAGCGATCCTTCCACCTCAGCTCCCAAGTAGCTGGGACTATAGGCGCAGTACCACTACACCTGGCTAATTTCTGTGTTTTTTGTAGAGGTAGGGTTTTACCATGTTGCCCAGGCTAGTCTTGAACTCCTGAGCTCAAGTGATCCGCCCACCTTGGCCTCCTAAAGTGCAGGGATTATAGGGGTAAGCCATAGTGCCTGGCCAGTCTTTTTTTTTTTTTTTTTTTTTTTTTTGAGACGGAGTCCGGCTCTGTCGCCCAGCCAGGAGTGTAGTGGTGCGATCTCAGCTCACTGCAAGCTCCACCTCCTGGGTTCACACCATTCTCCTGCCTCAGCCTCCCGAGTAGCTGGGACTACAGGTGCCTGCTACCATGCCTGGATACTTTTTTGTATTTTTAGTAGAGACGGGGTTTCGCCATGTTAGCCAGGATGGTCTCTATCTCCTGACCTCGTGATCTGCCCACCATGAGCCACCACACCCAGCCTTTTTTTTTTTTAAAACTAAACTAGCTACTGCAGCATGGACTTAACTTAATGTAATCTAGGTAACAGCAGCATGTTTACTTTATTATTCCAAAATGTATACTTCTAGACAAAGAGTGACAAAGGACTTTTATGAAGGATCACACTTTGGAATGTTCTGCTTTGTAAGATACATGGGGGCTGGGCGCGGTGACTCACACCTGTAATCCCAGCACTTTGGGAGGCTGAAGTGGGCGGATCACATGAGGTTGGGAGTTTGAGACCAGCCTGGCCAACGTGGTGAAAACCCATTTCTGCTAAAAATACAAAACACTACTCAGGTGACTGAGGCAGGAGCATTGCTTGAGCCTGGGAGATGGAAGCTGCCATGAGCTGAGATTGCACCACTGCACTCAAGCCTGGGTGACAGAGCAAGACTGTCTCAAAAAAAATAAAAAATAAAAATAAGATACATGGTATCTCCTTTGTTGATCTTTAGGATCTCAATTTAGAACCTGTTTTGTGGAAAATATTAAGATTATGTAGTTGATAATATTTTCACATTTTAAAAATCTCTTATTTGTATTTTTAGTTAAATCTCTGCTCTTAGAGGCCATTCATTGGATTCTGAATCTATATAGTGTTTTCTAAGGTGTTGCTGTTTATGTGGATTTCAGATAAGCAACGATGTGCTGAGCTGAAGAAAGCCTTGTGTACTGCCCATGAGAAGTTCTGTTTCTGGCCAGACAGCCCATCCCCAGGTACTTATTTTTGAGAACTCCTGTTCACCATTTTCCTTCGTCATTGCATGTCTAATATTGTCTATTTGTTGGTGAAAACCTAGTCTTTGAAGTTTCTTTTTCTCCTTTTCTTTTTTTTTTTTTTTTTGAGATGGAGTTTCACTCTTGTTGCCCAAACTGGAGTGCAGTGGTGCGATCTTGGCTCACTGCAAACTCCGCCTCCTGCATTCAAGTGATTCTCCTGCCTCAGCCTCCAGAGTTGCTGGGATTACAGGCGTGCGCCACCATGCTCAGCTGATTTTGTATTTTTAGTAGAGATGGGGTTTCGCCATGTTGGTCACTCTGGTCTCGAACTCTTGACCTCAGATGATCCGTCCATCTTGGCCTCCCAAAGTGCTGGGATTATAGGGGTGATCCACTGCGCCGGCCTCTTTTTCTCCTTTTCTATTTGCATTTTTCCAGAAAAATTTATATTTACTTGTGTTACTACTTACCTTCATTAAGTGCATTTGACATGCTTAAGGCTTTAGACATATGTATGCATTATCCCATTTAATCCTTACCGGGGCCCTGGGAGGTAGATGATTATCAACTCGGTTCTTTTTTTTGTTTTTGTTTTTTGGTTTTTTTTTTTTTTTTTGAGACAGAGCCTCGCTCTTTTGCCCAGGCTGGAGTGAGGTGGCACGATCTCAGCTCACTGCAACCTCCACCTCCCAGGTTCAAGCAATTCTCCTGCCTCAGCCTCCCGAGTAGCTGGGATTACAGGTGTGTGCCACCACACCCTGCTAATTTTAAAATTTTTTTTTTTTTTTGAGACGGAGTCTGGCTGTGTCACCCAGGCTGGAGTGCAGTGGCGCGATCTCGGCTCACTGCAAGCTCCGCCTCCCAGGTTCACGCCATTCTCCTGCCTCAGCCTCCGAGTAGCTGGGACTACAGGCGCCCGCCACCACGCCCGGCTAGTTTTTTGTATTTTTAGTAGAGACGGGGTTTCACCATGTTAGCCAGGATGGTCTCGATCTCCTGACCTCGTGATCCACCCGCCTCGGCCTCCCAAAGTGCTGGGATTACAGGCTTGAGCCACCGCGCCCGGCCTTTAAAAATTTTTTGTAGAGGTGGGGTTTCACCATGTTGGCTAGGCTGGTCTCAAACTCCTGACCTCAAGTGATCTGCCCACCTCGGCCTCCCAAACTGCTGGGATTACAGGCATCAGCCACTGTGTCCGACCACAACCCAGTTCATTTAGGTGAGGAAACTAAGAATCAAAGGTCTTAAAACCAACTAGAAGAAGCTATAACTAAGTTTAATCTGATTTCAAACCCTCTGCTTTTCCCACCACACCAAGAAACGCCATATTCTACCTAGGCCTCCTGTAGAGGGAGTACTAATAGCAATCATGGTGGAAGTTCATTTGCTAAAGAAGACTCACGGGACCCCAAGTGAGAGTGATCACAAATCTGCAGTTTATTACAGTAAAACGGTACACTATCACAACAGCATTGAAGTAAGGGTGTCATCACAGCCACAGGCTGCCTGTCTGGGGAGGCCAGGTCCAACCTCCTATTTCCTGTCTACATAAGGGCCATAAGAGAACATACTCACCCTTGAATCAGAAACTACTGATGTGTGCACAGAACACTTTGGAATAAGCCCAAAATGTAATCTCAACTGGGTTTTTAAAAATATTTTGTTCATCGGCCAGGCACAGTGGCTCCCAACCATAATCCTAACACTGGGAGGCCAAGACAGGAGGATCACTTGAGTTCAGGAGTTTGAGACCAGCCTGAGCAATAAATGCAGTAAGACCTCATTTCTATTAAAAATAAAAATTAAAAAATATTTTGTTAATCATGTAGGCATATTCCTGCTAAGTAAACAGCTTCAAAGCAGAGCCCTCTGGTGGGGAATCTAAGCGCAAGTATAAAAAATTATTTAGACCCATAGTTAAAAAGCAACACTATTCATCTGTATATTTCATGCCTTGACCAGGAATCAGTGCCATATAGGTATATTTTTTATTTCAGTAGGATGGCAGGCTAATTCCAGGGTCACTGATAGCTGGGAATATTCCATGATTTATCACTAAAAGGAAAAAATAGATTGAAAATAACCAGAGATTCCCCTCTACCTTTGATCAGTGAAAGGGTGGTAGAAAAGGGATTATTAAATAAAATTGTTAAAGTGAAGATGATTGTATAATAAGGATTTCCTGCTGTTGAAATCGGTAGGATTTACTAGTTATTTAACTGTATTGTATAACAAAACTTGGTCCTATGAGGATTTGAATCCATCCTTGTCTAGTGTACTCAGTCCAAGTTTGTTTTTGTTTTTTGTTTTCTTTCTTGAGACGGAGTCTTGCTGTGTCACCCAGACTGGAGTGCTGCAATGACTCAGTCTAGGCTCACTCCACTTCCTGGGTTCAAGCAATTCTCCTGCCTCAGTCTCCCGAGTAGCTGGGACTACAGGCACTTGCCACCACACCCGGCTAATTTTTGTATTTTTAGTAGAGATGGGGTTTTACCATGTTGGCCAGGCTGGTCTCGAACTCCTGACCTGAAGCAATCCACTTGCCTTGGCCTCCAACAGTGCTGGGATTACAGGCGTGAGCCCCCATGCCCGGCATCTAAGTTTTTAAGGTCTGCCCGGGGCTCTATTGGTGGTTCCCAACTCTTGTCACTATACATTTTGCTTTCCTGATCTCATTCGTAATTCAGCTACCACCTCGGAGACCTCTAATTCCTATCCAGATCTCTCTTTTGAGCTTGACTCATATTTTCATCTACCTTCTAAACATTTCCACTTAATATTATAGGTACCTGGAACTCAGTGTGTATAAAACTGAACTCTTCCTCTTATACCTAAAACTTTCTCCATCTTGGCAAATAGCACTGACCTCCCATCCAGTTGTCCTAGCCAGAAACCTGAAAGTCACTTTAGATGCTCTTCTCTATCGTCACCCACTTTGACCTATCCATTCTACCTCCTAAATGGATCTTATATATGACCTTTCAATTATACGATCCCTTGGTTTGGTTCTTGAACATTCAAAGGACATTTGTGTAGATAGAAGAACACAATTATTTTCACTTTATGCTTAAATTTATTAAGCAAAACTACTAATTTTGAAGGTAATTTTTTTCTAACATTTACCCATAATTATAAACTAAATTAAATTTCTTTAAACAGTTTATTTTATTTTATTTTATTTTATTTTATTTTATTTTATTTTTTGTTATTTTGAGATGGAGTCTCGCTCTTGTTGCCCAGGTAGAGTGCAGTGGCACAATCTTGGCTCACTGCAACCATCGCTTCCTGGGTTCAAGCAGTTCTCCTGCCTCAGCCTTCCGAGTAGCTGGGATTACAGGTGCCCACCACCACACCTGGCTGATTTTTCCCTCCTGAGTTCAAGCGATTCTCCTGCCTCAACCTCCCAAAGTGTTATTTTTAGTAGTGATGAGGTTTCACCATGTTGGCCAGGTTGTCTTGAACTCCTGACCTCAGGTGATCCACCTGCCTCTGCCTCCCAAAGTGCTGGGGTTACAGGCATGAGCCACTGCACCCGGCCTTACCTTGACTTTTAAAGCCAACTTTGTTCTTTCTCCAGCTTTTCCCTCAGATTGCACATTCATACAGAGTCAACAAGTGCCCCAAAGAAAAACCCCTGAGTTGTGAAAAAAAACAGACATATTTCTCTCCAGAAAAATCAAAGCTAGAATGTTTAGCTGTGAAAATATCTCTCCCACCTAGGCTCAGATCAGATAGCTTCACTGTTGTGGCTCAGAAAGGGGCAGACTCCTTCCTTCCAAATCACCCCGTCACAGAACACCTGTTGCTAAGTAGCAAGCCAGAGGGTTAGACTGGATGCCCCGTAAGAGGAGACTTCGAAGTGTTGAGACCTTCAAGTATAGCCTGTGAAGGAAAATCTTAATCTGTGGGTGACAAAATAAGTGCTTCAGGACCACTTACTCCAAATCTACATTCTGCAATACAGTCCAAGAAAAAAGGCAAAGTGGTAAGGCACGATGGCTCACGCCTGTGATGTCAGCAGTCTGGAAGGCCAAGGCGGGAGGACCACAAGGTCAGGAGTTCAAGACCAGCCTGGCCAATATGGTGAAACCCCGTTTCTACTAAAAATACAAAAAAAAATTAGCCAAGCGTGGTGGCGCATGCCTGTAATCCCAGCTACTCGGGAGGCTGAGGCAGGAGAACTGCTTGAACCCGGGTGGCAGAGGTTGCAGTCAGCCGAGATCCCACCACTGTACTCCAGCCTGGGCAACAGAGTGAGGCTCCGTCTCAAAAAAAAAAAAAAAGAAAAGGAAAAAGGCAAAGTATCTGTCCATCTCAAAGCCCTGGGCCCCATGACACTTAGCACAGTTGTCCCCACCAGATGGAAATGCTTTCCATGGCATTACCTTCTCCCTGTCTCCTGGGTTAGGCACAATGCTCCCAAGGCTCTCTCAGGCATCAACACTCTCACCCTTTCTTTAAGAATTTCAGGCCGGGCGTGGTGGCTCAAGCCTGTAATCCCAGAACTTTGGGAGGCCGAGACGGGTGGATCACGAGGTCAGGAGATCGAGACCATCCTGGCTAACACCATGAAACCCCGTCTCTACTAAAAAATACAAAAAACTAGCTGGGTGATGTGGCGGATGCCTGTAGTCCCAGCTACTCGGGAGGCTGAGGCAGGAGAATGGCGTGAACCCGGGAGGCGGAGCTTGCAGTGAGCTGAGATCCGGCCACTGCACTCCAGCCTGGGCGACAGAGCGAGACTCCGTCTCAAAAAAAAAGAAAAAAAGAATTTCAAACAATGATACTGGTTTAATTGTTCTTTTGGCATCTAGGTAAGAATGTTCTTTCCCTATAATGTTTACTATGTTCTGGTCTAGTTTCAAAAAGCATGAACAGCCATGCATGGTGGCTCATGCCTATAATCCCAACACTCTGGGAGGCGGAGGTAGGAAGGGCCCTTGAGCCCAGGAGTTTGAGACCTGCCTGGGTAACATGGTAAAACCCAGTTGCTAAAACAAAACAAAACAAAAGTATAAACACACTGAAATTAAAACAGAAAATATTAAGAATAAAAGATGATGTAGAGCCAAAAACCCATGAGGCAGTCAACAACGTGACTTAAACACACCCCGCCACCTTATCCTTCCTGGAGATACCCTGAGGAAGCCACAGGTTGCCACTGCAAGGCTGTTCCAAGATTACATGTCATTTTGGCCTAACTGTTATTTGAAACAGCAACCTAATCCAACACCAAGCTGGACCGTTCTCTCTAAAAGAATCCTAACTATCTTCTGCAATGGGATTTCTGTGCAAGTCAGCCCCAAACTCTGGGAAAGTGGTGCTGTGCTGGGGCCGGGGTTCTCCCAAAGAGCCAAGTGTTGTTTGGAGATTAATACTGAAAGGTGCGCTTTCTAAATATCATCAAGAATCTGCTGTAGCTCCTCATCTTCAAACCACCCTTCTAGGCTTGGGATTAGGGCCTTGGACTCCTCAGCAATCTCTAGGCAAAAGTTGGCCAAGCAAGGCCAACCTAAACGTATGAAGCTTTTCCTGGAGCAGTAAGCTATGAACACTGGCAGTGGTCTCTCTGTTTTTGAAATGGGCTGTGTGTAGTTAAATGTTTGCATGGAGACCTTTGAGAGTTTCTGTTCATCCTCTTTACTCTTGTTATATTGCTTTTGATGCTCCAGAAGCATATGAACTTCTGAATTTAGAAGTGTCTCAGCTGTCTCAAACTCTGGGAAGGATGAGCTGTGAGGCGTCCTCCCCTAAACCACCAGCCTGCGGATCACTGTTGCCGGCTGTCATCACTGCCTCGCACACCACCACCTAGACCGCTAGAGGTGGAAGCATGGAGCCCGCAGCCTACATTTTCATACTGTTTAAGCCATTTAGTTACTTATTCTATTTCCTGTCTTCCTTCTCCATCCCTCCTCTTTTTCTCCTCCCTCCTTTTCTTTTTTCCTCTTCTTTCCCCATCCCTGCCAAAGCTTCCTGCATTCCAGCCTGGACAATAGAGTGAGACTCCGTCTCAAACAAACAAACAAAAAAAGCAAATTCAGCTTAGCCCAGGCTGGAGTACAGTGGCACGATCTCAGCTCACTGCAACCTCTACCTCCCAGGTTCAGGTGATCCCCTTGCCTCAGCCCCCCAGTAGCTGGGATTACAGGCATAGGCCACCATCCCCAGCTCATTTTTGTATTTTTAGTATGGACAGGTTTTGTCATGTTGGCTAGGCTGGTCTCAAACTCCTGATCTCAGGTGATCCACCTGCCTCGGCCTCCCAAAGTGCTGGGATTGGCTGGGCGCAGTGGCTCATGCCTGTAATCCTAGCACTAGGGGATGCTGAGGTAGGAGAATCGCTTGAACACTGCACTCCAGCCTAGACGACACAGTGAGACTCCATTTAAAAAAAAAAAAAAAAGTGCTGGTACATTTGGGGAATGCTGAATAGTTTCACAGGGCTCACTGCAACCTCTGCCTCCCAGGTTCAGGTGAGAAACTACGAGATTTTTTGAAGAAGGAAGCCACTTCACTCGGCTGTTTTTTGTTTTTTGTTTTTTGCTTTTTTTTGAGATAGGGTCTCACTCTGTTGCCCAGACTTGAGTGCAGTGGCTCGATCTCAGCTTACCACAACCTCTGCCTCCCCGGCTCAAGCCATTCTCCTGCCTCAGCAGCCCCGAGTACCTGGGATTACAGGTGCACGCCTCTACCGCCTGGCTAAGTTTTGCATTTTTAGTGGAGACAGGGTTTCACCATGTTAGCCAGGCTGGTCTTGAACTCCTGACCTCAAAATATCCACCCTCCTCAACCTCCCAAAGTGCTGGCAAAGTGCTGGGATTACAAGCGTGAGCCACCGCACCTGGCTTCTAGGCTGAATTTGAAAGACCAACAACAGTGGGTAAAAGCAAAAGGCTAAAGGATGGTACATTTGGAGAATGCTGAATAGTTTCACAGGGCTGGCTCACAGTGTCCCCATGGGGAGAATAGAGAAGACTAAAGTGTAGACAGTGGCCAAACCATGATTTTATTAAATGTACGTGATGAGAAGCTATGAGATTTTTTGAAGAAGGAAGAGATGGTATAGATAGCATGAACTAGGGTAGAGTACAAACTGTAAGGGGTAAGTCTCAAGGCAAAGAACTAAACTTAGAAGACATAAAAGGATTTAAAGTAATAACCCCAGCCAGGCATGGAGTCTCACGCCTGTAATCCCAGTGTTTTGCAGGGCTGACGTGGGAGGATCACTTGCGGCCTGGAGTTTGGGACCAGGCTGGGCACCCTGTCTCTACAAAGAAAACAATCTTTAAAATTAGCCAGGTGTGGTGGCATACCCTGTCATCCTAAGCTACTCGTGAGATTGAGGCAGGAGGATCCCTTTAACCCAGGAATTCGAAGTTACAGTGAGCTATAATCGTGTCACTCACTGCCCTCCAGCCTACATGACAGAGCAAGACCCTGTCTCTTAAAAAAAAAAAAAAAAAAGGGAAATGAAAGAAAAACAGGATAGAATAATAATATGCAGCATTAAATTGGGAAAATAAATATAAACTCAAGATGTTAGAAATCTAGCAGTGATAGCTGCATGGATGTGCACATCAAAACTTACCAAACTATATACCTAAATATGTACAATTTATGTCAATTAGACCTCAGTAAGGCTGTTTAAAAAAATATCTTTTACAGTTTTGTTATTAGATGGGGCCCAAATGCAGTAACAGCAGCACTTCTGCCCACACTTCTTTGCATTGTTAGCAACCAGATTTTGGTCCCTCATTTTAGTCTAGTATGATTAAAAGGATCAGGATCTTTGGAGAGTTGCTGATTCCATGTCTTGGGGCAAGGACAATAAATCAACTTGGATCAGAATATCCTGTTGTTGCTAGAAAGCAAGAATGCTTTCAAGAATGCTACAGACAGGCCAGGCGTGGTGGCTCATGCCTGTAATCCCAACACTTTGGGAGGCCGAGGCAGGCAGATCATGAGGTCAGGAGTTTGAGACCATCCTGGCTAACACAGTGAAACCCCATCTCTACTACAAATACAAAAAACTAGCCTGGTGTGGTGGGCACCTGTAGTCCAACCTACTCAGGAGGCTGAGGCAGGAGAATTGCTTGAACCCGGGAGGCAGAGGTTGCAGTGAGCCGAGATCGTGCCACTGCACTCCAGCCTGGGTGACAGAGCAAGACTCCGTCTCGGAAAAAAAAAACGAATGCTACAGACAATGCTAAAAGACTAGAATAGCCAGCCTAAAGGAGATCCACTACCCCACTTATGGATATCTGAAACTCAAATAAGAAAATAATCATTACAATTTAAAATGCAGCCAGGCGTGGTGGCTCATGCCTGTAGTCCCAGCACTTTCGGAGGCTGAAGTGGGCAGATTGCTTGAGTCCAGGAGTTCAAGACCAGCCTGGACAATATAGTAAAAAGAGAGACCCCAATATAATAATATGCTCTGTCATGCAGGCTGGAGGGCAGTGACACAATATAAAAAAAGAGACCCCATCTCTACAAAAAATACAAAAAATTAGCTGGGGATGGTTACGCATACCTGTGGTCCCAGCTACTCAGGAGGGTGAGGTGGCAAGATCGCGTAAGCCTGGGAGGTTAAGGCTGTGGTAAGCCATGATTGCACCACTGCATTGCAGCAAAGGAAAAAGATGGGGTCTCACTCTGTTGCCCAGACTGACCTTGAACTCTTGGGCTCAAGTGATACTTCTGCCTAAGTCTCCAGAGTAGTGGGGCTTACAAGTGCCACCTGGCTAATAATAATTAATTTTTAAAATTGATTTTAGTAAGCAGGAGAGCACTGACATATTTGTAAGTATTATTTCTTCTATCAGGTAGTCCATCCCTCCCTCTCTCCCTCCCTCCCTCCTTCCTCCTTCCCTTCCTTCCCTTCCTTCGCTTCCTTCCCTTCTTTCCCTTCTTTCCCTTCCTTCCCTTCCTTCCCTTCTTTCTTTCCCTTCCCTTCCTTCCATTCCCTCCCTCCCTTCCCTCCCTTGCGTCCCTTTCTCCCTTCCCCCCTTTTCCCCTTCCCCCTTCCCCTCCCTCCCTGCCTCCCTCCCTCCCTCCCTCCCTCCCTTCCTTCCTTCCTTCCTTCTGTTTCTTCTATCAAGTACACGTTTCTCTCTCCTCTCTCTCTCTCCCAGGCTACAGTGCAGTGGCATGATCATAGCTCACTGCAGCCTTAATTCCTGGGCTTAAGCAATCCTCCTGCCTCAGCCTCCTGAATAACTGTGACTACAGGCATATGCCACCACATCCAGCTAATTTTTTTTTTGGTAGAGATGGAGTCTCACTATATTGCCCAGGCTGATCTCAAACTCCTGGCCTCAAGTGATCCTTCTACCTCAGCCTCCCAAAATGTTAGGATTACAGTCATGAACAATTATGCCTGGCCTCAAATATGTGTTTGTCTCAATCCATGTAGGATATCTCCAGTGGGGATGGTGGAGGAAGGGCATCTGAAAATCCTCTATGAGAGCAAAAAGAACACTTGCAAAATTATCAAAATCAACTTTCTTTTTTTTTAGACAGAATTTTGCTCTGTTGCCCAGGCTGGAGTGCAATGGCGTGGTCTCGGCTCACTGCAACCTCCGCCTCCCAGGTTCAAGCACTTCTCCTGCCTCAGCCTCCTGAGTAGCCAGGATTACAGGCGCCTGCCACCATGCCTGGTAAATTTTTGTATTTTGAGTAGAGACAGGGTTTCACCATGTTGGCCAGCCTGGTCTTGAACTGCTGACCTCGTGATCTGCCCACCTCGGCCTCCCAAAGCGTTGGGATTACAGGCGTGAACCACTGTGCCCGGCCTCAAAATCAACTTTCACAGGACGATTGGACAGAGATTTCTTTAAATGCCTAGAACAAATAAGTCCCCCAGCCTTGCCAAGGAGCTCTGTGTGGTAGGGGGAGCACACCTTCAGTAGTCAAGCAGGCAGTCTGCAACTCTGTGTTAGCCTTCACACAAGCAGGACCTCAGCATCAGCCAGAGGTGAGAGCCTAGGGCCTTTTTCAGGTCTTTCCTGGGCATGTGTATAGCTCAGTACTTGCACATGCGCTTCTAGATTCCAAGGAATATGTCAGAGCCTTTCAAGCCTGCCTATGGACATTTCATTTCCCAGCTTTTAAGGTTTTTGGTCAGCTTATTATTTGCTCCAACTCATACTGCTGCCTCAAAGCAACTGTGATGTTAAACAGTTGCCAATGATCATTTTTGAAAACCTGTCTGGGGAAAAGGGTGTTCTCACTGGGACAGTATGATGTTCCAGGCAACTGCCACACAGATCAAATAATGATGGTTCTCTGGAAGGGGGCTTTGGAGGAGCTCCACCTCTTTTCTGTGCTCTCCGGTGACTGCTAAGCTACTGGTTTTCACCATGATTGTGGGGATGTTGGTTTTCTTTTTCTCTCTTTTTTTTTTTGAGATGGAGTTTCGCTCTTGTTGCCCAGGCTGGAGTGCAATGGCGCAGTCTCGGCTCACCAAACCTCTGCCTCTCAGGTTCAAACGATTCTGCCTCAGCCTCCCCAGTAGCTGGGATTACAGGCATGTGCCACCATGCTCGGTTAATTTTGTATTTTTAGTAGAGACAGGGTTTCTCCATGTTGGTCTTACTGGTCTCGAACTCCCAACCTCAGGTGATCCATCCGCCTTGTCCTCCGAAAATGCTGGGATTACAGGCGTGAGTCACTGCGCCCGGCCAGGATGTGCGTTTTCAAGGCTACCACAGACCTGAGCTGGGGAAGGGAAGATGGAAACGACAGTTAAAACATCACAAAATGGGCCGGGTGCAGTGGCTCACACCTGTAATCCCAGCACATTGGGAGGCTGAGGTGGGCGGATCATGAAGTCAAGAGATGGAGACCATTTTGGCCAACGTGGTGAAGCCCCATCTCTAATAAAAATACAAAAAATTAACTGGGCGTGGTGGCAGGCACCTGTAGTCCCAGCTCCTTGGGAGGCTGAGGCAGAAGAGTTGCTTGAACCCGGGAGGCGGAGGTTGCAGTGAGCCGAGATCGCGCCATTACACTCCAGCCTGAGCCACAAGAGTGAAACTCCGTCTCAAAAAAATAAATAAAATAAAAAATAAAAGCCGAGATAGCTTTATGTTTGCTCCTCGCTAAGACAAAAATTAAGAATTCTTATTTTTAAAAAAGTAAGAATTGCCGGGTGTGGTGGCTCACATCTGTAATCCCAGCACTTTGGGAGACGGAGGCAGGCAGATCACATGAAGCCAGGAGTTCGAGACTAGCCTGGCTAACACAGCAAAACGCCATCTCTACTAAAAATACACACACAAAAAATTAGCCGGGCATGGTGGCACATGCCTGTAGTCCCAGCTACTCGGGAGGGTGAGGCATAAGAATCATTTGAACCCAGGAGGTGGAGGTTGCAGTGAGCCAAGATCATGCCCCTGCACTACAGCCTGGGCAATGGAGCAAGACTGTCTCAAAAAATAAAATAATTTTTTAGGATTCCTGCAGGGTTGGTAAATTTATTGGCTCAGACATAGCACTAAGGACCCAGTCCTTGCAAGAAGCATGTCATCTTGTTCTAAAACTAGTTCCTCTCAAGGCAGCAGTTTGAAGAGTCATGTGCAAACACCATCTAGCCTTCACATAGTCACAGAATCCCTCCAGCCCGCTACCTTTCCTGTCTATTGACCACGACTGAATCAAATACCCCTTCCTAAATGGGTCACTGTTAAGGAAAACACTGCTGTTGAGATTGGTAGAGACAAGTCAGGAATTTACCCTATGGGAAAGACAAGACACCAAACAAAACCTTGCTTCTGCTAGCAAGGCAGGAGCAGGAGATAGCTGGGTGAACAGCTAACAGTATCTGCTGTATCCCTATTGTACACTCTTATAATGGTCTCTCTTTACTGTTGTGATAACACTTATCACACTGTAATCACATTGCATGTCTGGCTTCCATATTAGATTATGAGTAACTTAAGGATGTTGAATGTGTGTCTCATCTTTGTAGCCTATGGGGCTGCCTTATAGTGCTGTTGAGCAACTAAATGTTAATTTGAGGCTGAGAAAAGACCAGTGAGTTGAGTGGCTTCCTACTTTTTAGATGATCAGGTTAGGATGACATGTTCTTTCTTCACTTTTCCTATGAAATCTCTTCCAGTATGTGTTTTCATTCTTTATTAAAGCTGATTCAGGGCTGGGTATGGTGAATTATGCCTGTAATCTCAGCACTTTGGGAGGCCGAGGCGGGTGGATCACCTGAGGCCAAGAGTTCAAGATCAGCCTGGCCAACATGGTGAAACCCCGTCTCTATTAAAAATATAAAAATTAGCCACGCATGGTGGCAGGCGCCTGTAACCCATGCTACTCGGGAGACTGAGGCAGGAGAATTGCTTGAACCTGGGAGGCAGAAGTTGCAGTGAGCCAAGATCGCACCATTGCACTCCAGCCTGGGCAACAGCAAAAACGCTGTCTGGGGGCGGGGGGGGGAAAGCTGATTCAGTGTAGTTTCTACTTATCGTTCTAGGCCTACTAGACTGACCTCTTTAAGAAGTAGCTTAGCAAGGCCTTTCTGCACTCATCATTTGCCTTTGTACCAGTATACCAAATATGCAGTAGATGAATTGGGTAATGCCAGAGATAATTATACTATAGTATATAATCAGTTTCCACACTGCTTAGATTTCAGACAGATTCTTTTCCAACTTAGGTATTACCAGTAGAATTCTTAATTGTATACTTTATTTACTCTGGTACCCAGTTAATGCTTCACCTTATAATGTGAGCCTTTTTGTATCTCTTGTGTACACTTTAGGAACATGCCACTTTTTTCATTCTTAGCTCACAGTAAATTATAACTTGGTAGCTGTTATAAAATGATGGTTCTTTAAGCCCTTTCGCCTATTTAAGTCTCCATCTTTACTAACTCTGTTTTGTTTTCTCCTTCTTAAGGTAACAATTTCAAACATACACAGAAGCACACGGAATAGTATAAATAATAAAACCCCATCACTCAACTTCAACAATGATCAACTCATGGCCGATCTTGTTTCTTCTGTATTCCTAACACCTAACACCCTGCCCCTCTGCGTTGTTTTGAAGTTCAGTCCCACATATTATGCCATTTTATCTGTAAATATTTCAAGATATAAAAGATACGGATTCTACTTTTTAAACGTAGTCTCAGTAGTATCATCACAGCCCCATCAAAATGAAAATCAGTAATTTCCTGACACCATCAAATAGCTCATCAATTTTACTGCATTTCCTCAGTCATTTAATACATGTTTATTTATTTTATTTTATTTTATTATTTTTTTTTGAGACAGAGTCTTGCTCTGTTGCCCAGGCTGGAGTGCAGTGGCGCGATCTCAGCCTCATTGCAACCTCCGCCTCCTGGGTTCAAGTGATTCTCCTATCTCAGCCTCCCAAGTAGCTGGGATTACAGGCGTGCACTACCATGCCTGGCTAATTTTTTGTATTTTTAGTAGAGATGGGGGTTTCACCATCTTGGCCAGGGTGGTCTTGAACTCCTGACCTCAGGTGATCCACCTGCCTCAGCCTCCCAAAGTGCTGGGATTACAGGCATGAGCCACCGTGCCCAGCTGTGTTTTTTTTTTTTTTACAGTTTATACCAATACAATCTTCCAGTTTACTTTTTCCACAGACCGATTTGGGATGTTGCCCCTGGATGAGCCTGCTATTCTTGTTAGTGAATTCCTAGATCGTTTTCAAAGCCTTTGTCACTTGGACCTCCAGCTTCCTTCTCTAAGGCCGGAGGACTTGAAAACTATGGTGAGTTTTTCCTGACTAGGCTGCAATGGCTTCCAGTTGTTGCCAGTATTTATACCTGAAGCATTTCTTTTAATGACAAGAAGATGCAATTGCTGTGAAGAGAACTGCTTGTCTATCTCTCAGCTCACCGTTTCAGTCTCCACCAGGAAGGTGACTGTTGAGAGTTCCATTTGAATGTTTAGGTATGGTTTTTTAAATGGCATGGATTCAATTTAACATATACGTATATAAGCAGAGAGTTTATTTGGACCAAGTTTTAGGGCTATAACCTGGAAGCATAGATTCAAGTTTGCTCTGAATATATGCTGCCCATAAATTCTATTTTATCTTGATTTATTACTTAAATTATTATTATTTTGAGACCGAGTCTCTTTCTGTCATCCAGGCTGGAGTGCAATGGTGTAATCTTTGCTCACTGCACCCTCCGCCTCCCAGGTCCAAGCGATTCTCCTGTCTTAGCCTCCTGAGTAGCTGGGATTACAGGTGTCTGCCACCACACCCGGCTAATTTTTGTATTTTCAGTAGAGGTGGGGTTTCACCATGTTGGTCAGGCTGTTCTTGAACTCCTCACTTCAGATGATCCACCCACCTCAGCCTCCCAAAGTGCTGGGATTACAGGCATGAGCCAGCTCACCCAGCCTACTTAAACTATTTAACAGAAAATACTGAAATGTGACTGCATATGGTTTATTGCATATCATTTTTCAAAGAAAGTACAAACTCCTTTCTCCTTGTGAGTAGAAACGTTTAAATGCTGTAGTCAGCCTGGGCACGGTGGCTCATGCCTGTAATCCCAGCACTTTGGGAGGCTGAGGCAGGTGGATCATCTGAGGTCAGGAGTTCGAGCCCAGCCTGGCCAACATGGTGAAACCCAGTCTCTACTAAAAATACAAAAAATTAGCTGGGCATGGTGGTTTGTGCCTGTAGTCCCAGCTACTCAGGAGGCTAAGGCAGGAGAATTGCTTGAACCTGGGAGACAGAGGTTGCAGTGAGCCGAGATCACACTATTGCACTCCAGCCTGGGTAACAAGAGCAAAACTCCGTCTCAGAAATGAAATAAAGTAAACGCTCTAGTCAATCTGTACTTTGAAACTGAATATTTACTGTTCCATTTAATCACCCTATGGGTACTCCATGAAGACAAGCTTTACTGTAGGAAATAGTAGCCTCTTCAAATTAAGAGAGTGGTACGGGTTTTAGCATCAAACTGTTAACTTCCCAAACTCCCCTCCAAGTACTAACCAGGACTGACCCTGCTTAGCTGCTGAGATCAGACGAGATTGGGCACATTCAGGGTGGTATGGCCAGCGACTGAAACTGTTAACCTCTGATGCTTATTATGAATATAACCCTGTCCCAAGCCAAGGCAATTTTTTTTCACCTGGTCATAGTTCCTTATTTTTCTTAGAACAAAAATAAAGTCTAACAAGCTTTGTCGTTCCATCAAAAAGTAAATTTAGAGCCTGGGGCATGGTGATGCACGCCTGTAGTCCCAGCTACTCAGTAGGCTGAGGTGGGAAGATTGCTTGAGCTCAGGAGTTCAAGACCAGCATGGCCAACATAGTGAGACCCTATCTCTAAAATTTTTTTTTCTTTAATGTTTAAGTAAATTTAGCATCAGGCTAAGACATAAGGAGCAATTTGTTTTCACTATTTGGGTTTGAAGTTTGCAGGTTTCAGGGAAAATCTGCAGCTGATAAATTGAAAACAATTTAGTACAAACAAGAGTTTTGGCAGTTCCAGGGAGATTCCGTCTTTCTCAGTCAGCAGATTCAGGGCAATTCAGAAAGCTTCTGTGTGATACTATATCCCTGTCCTGGAAGTATTTGTTCTCTGTGAAGAGAACTGTCTTCATGTTTGTAATTTCCTTCCTGATTTTCCGCTTGTACTATCTAGGTATGTTATAATGTGTAATTTTTCTTTTTATGGTAGTTGAAACGAAGTTTTTTACTTGGCTCCCTTGTAGTGCTTGACAGAAGACAAGCTCAGTCTTCTCCTGCACCTGCTTGAAGATGAACTTGATCACCGAACTGATGAGAGAAAAACTACAATCAAATTAGGCTCAGACATCCAAGTGCACGTCACTGCCTGTATTCTCTCTGTGTGTGGCTGGGCATGTAGGTGAGTCAGCGAATTTTGCCCGGAGACATGAGCCATGACAACAGCATTACAGTTGTATATGTCAGTCACTTATCGCATTTAGGAATCACATGGTGTTTCCCGTGAGAAAAAGAGACAAAGAGAAACTGGGTGGGGGATGGCAGCGAGGAGAATGGATAATAAGAATTAGTAACAAAACCAGAATTGGAATTCAGGAATTCTTGGTGTTCACAACTGAACTTTGTTTATTGTACGGTTGCTTCTCAACTGGGAATTTGTGTTCTATAAACAGTGAACCTCCTTTCTAAAAATAGAAAGAAAATAAGCTCTTTTCTATTTTTAAGAAGGAAAAATAGAAAGGAAGTTCTTTTCTATTTTTAGAAAGGAAGAAAAATCCACTTAATTGATGAAAACTACCATAGGAAACACCAGCTGGAGTCTTCTAGGCCCCCATGTTGCTATTTCCATTCCAGCTGCTCAATTTGGCATAGACTCTCACTATCCTTAATCTACCAAAGAGAGCATATTTAAAGTCAGTTTGGTTCTGACAATAAATAAATCTTGATTTATTTTAAATATGCTCTCTTTGGTAGATTAAGGAATGTTTTTCGTCTAAAGGGAAAAGACTTTAAGAGGGACAAGAGAGGCGGGTACAGTGGCTCACCTGGCCAACATGGTGAAACCGCATCTCTACTAAAAATACAAAAATTAGCCGGGCGTGGTGGCAGGTGCCTGTAATCCCAGCTACTCAGGAGGCTGGGGCAGGAGAATCACTTGAACCCGGGGGGCAGAGGTTGCAGTGAGCCGAGATCGTACCATTGCACTCCAGCCTGGGCAACGAGTAAACTCTATCTCAAAAAAAAAAAAAAAGAAGGACAGGAGAAACCTTTTCGTTGTTGTTGGTGGTCAGGCTGGTCTCAAACTCCCGACCTCAGGACCTCAGGTGATCCACCCATCTTGGCCTCCCAAAGTGCTGGGATTGCAGGCATGAGCCACCGCACCTGGCCGAGAAACTTTTAAAACATGCCTGCAAAACAGTCTTACCATAAAGAGCACACTAAGAACCCTAGGTCTTTCTATGGAAAATACGTGAGAGATGATGAAGTATGAAGCTGGGGTCCTGAGATTGGAGCACAGAGGCTCTGACAGGCCATGGTTCCCTGTCCACTGGACTGTTCCAGAAATTGGATGAGATAAAGCATACTTGCGAGACATTACACTTAGTCATTTGGAAATGTTACACTTTGAGAAAATTCTCTTTTTTTTCATTCCTATCTAGTTCCTCTTTGGAACCCATGCAGCTTTCCCTGATAACATGTTCGCAGTGTATGAGGAAGGTGGGGCTCTGGGGCTTCCAGCAGATTGAATCATCCATGACTGACCTGGATGCATCCTTTGGCCTGACCAGCTCCCCGATCCCAGGCCTTGAGGGGCGACCAGAGCGCTTACCTCTGGTGCCTGAATCTCCTCGGAGGATGATGACGCGGAGCCAGGATGCCACTTTCTCCCCAGGCTCAGAGCAGGTATGCACTTAGCTTGTTTGGGGTGGACTTTTAAACAACATTCTTGGCAAAAGTGTTATTGGTAGGCCGGGCGCGGTGGCTCAAGCCTGTAATCCCAGCACTTTGGGAGGCCGAGACGGGCGGATCACGAGGTCAGGAGATTGAGACCATCCTGGCTAACACGGTGAAACCCCGTCTCTACTAAAAAAATACAAAAAACTAGGCGGGCGCCTGTAGTCCCAGCTACTCTGGAGGCTGAGGCAGCG
The DNA here is from genome assembly GCF_008728515.1 of Papio anubis. Lineage (NCBI taxonomy): Eukaryota > Metazoa > Chordata > Mammalia > Primates > Cercopithecidae > Papio > Papio anubis. The sequence continues at coordinate 28,542,814 of NC_044979.1, forward strand.
TAAACCCGGGAGGCGGAGCTTGCAGTGAGCTGAGATCCGGCCACTGCCCTCCAGCCCAGGCGACAGAGCAAGTCTCCGTCTCAAAAAAAAAAAAGTGTTATTGGTAGAAAGTTGGAAAATAATTTAGGTGGATAGGCTTCACTTCCCACTACATTGGTCACAATACCACGTAGTGTTTCTGTTCACTAATGGAGAAGCTAAATTCAGCCACACCCGGTGGCTCACGCCTGTAATCCCAGCACTTTGGGAGACTGAGGCAGGTGGATCACTTGAGGTCAGGAGTTCGAGACCAGCCTGGCCAACATGGTGAAACCCCGTCTCTACCAAAAATACAAAAATTAGCCACGGGTGGTGGTGGGCACCTGTAATCCCAGCTACTTGGGAGGCTGAGGCAGGAGAATCACTTGAACTCAGGAGGCAGAGGTTGTAGTGAGCCAAGATCGCCTCACTGCACTCCAGCCTTGGAAACAAAGCAAGATTCTGTCTCAAAAGGAAGAAGATTAAAGAAAGAAGTATCATTAATATCATTCGTGTACTTCCATTATCTCCCCTTTCCTTCAGGCTGAAAAGAGCCCTGGTCCCATTGTCTCTCGAACTCGGAGCTGGGACTCTTCCAGTCCTGTTGACCGTCCTGAGCCAGAGGCTGCTAGCCCCACCACCAGAACTCGCCCAGTGACCCGAAGCATGGGAACAGGAGACACCCCTGGCATGGAGGTACCATCTAGCCCTCTGCGGAAAGCCAAACGAGCTCGCCTCTGCTCCTCCAGCAGTTCGGTGAGTCCACCGCGCATGTAGCAGTGGCTGAGCAGAAACAGCATGTTGGGCTCTCCCTGGGCAGCACGGAGAAGCAGGCATGAGCCCTTCCATGGTCCAGTGCAAAAAGTAGACCCTGTGAATAAGTTTAAAGTTGGGTGACCAAAGGGGAAAAATGTCAGTCATGTTTTTTGCTCCTTTTTGCTCCTTTGGGGTGGATTCTGGAGAAATAATAGATATTTCAGGCAAATGGAACAGCAGTGTGATACAGGGACAAACCTGATATGGCAGTGGTCCCCAACCTTTTTGGCACCAGGGACCGTTTTCGTGGAAGACCATTTTTCCACAGACCAGGGTTGGGAGGATGGTTTCGGGATGATGTAAGCACATTACATGTATTGTGTACTTTATTTCTATTATTATTATATTGTAATGTATAATGAAATAATTATACAACTCACCATAATATAGAATCACTGGGAACCCTGAGCTTGTTTTCCTGCAACTAGATGATCTCATCTGGGGGTGATGGGAAACAGTGACAGACATCAGGTGTCAGACTCTCATAAGGAGCCCGAAGTCTAGATCCCTCACATGTGCAGTTCACAGTAGGGTTCCTGTTCCTGTGAGAATCTAATGCCACTGCTGATCTGACAGGAGGCAGAGCCCAGGTGGTAATGCAAACAATGGGGAGCGGCTGTAAATTCAGATGAAGCTTTGCTTGCCTGCCTGCTGCTCACCTCCTGCTGTGCGACCTGGTACCTATCCATGGCCTGGGGGTTGGGTATCCCTTATCCCTTGTGATAAAGTGTAGCTTGTTTAACACAAAAGGAGTGAAAAAAAATAAAGAAAGTGCGAGGAAAATGTATAGGCAAAGTTTAAAGGAGAGCATAAACACTCGAAGTATAGGTAGTTGTGAGATTCTGGACTTGATGACTAGTAGCAGTGTCTCCCTGAACTTACCTAGCGTCTACCCATGAATGCTATTTCTTTTTCTCCTTCCTCAGGACACATCTTCCCGAAGCTTCTTTGATCCCACCTCTCAGCATAGAGACTGGTGCCCTTGGGTGAATATCACACTTGGCAAAGAAAGCAGGGAGAATGGTGGAACTGAACCAGATGCCAGCGCCCCAGCAGAGCCAGGCTGGAAAGCAGTGCTGACCATCCTCTTGGCCCACAAACAGTCTAGCCAGCCAGCTGAAACGGACTCCATGGTGAGATAAGCCATTGCCTGTGTGTGGGCAGCACTTGCTGTGTATAGGAGGAGGAGCAGAGGCTGGTCCTGTAATTAGCACCCTGCTTGCCTTCAGCTCCCATACATCAAGTTATTTGGGTTTGTTTGTTTGTTTGTTTTCTGAGATGGAGTTTCATTCTTGTTGCCCAGGCTAGAGTCCAATGGTGCAGTCTCAGCTCACTACAACCTCCGTCTCCTGGGTTCAAGCAATTCTCCTGCCTTAGCTTCCCAAGTAGCTGGGATTACAGGTGCCTGCCACCATGCCTGGCTAATTTTGTATTTTTTAATAGATGGGGTTTCACCATGTTGGCCAGGCTGGTCTCAAACTCCTGACCTCAGGTTATCCACCGGCCTCGGCCTCCCAAAGTGCTGGGATTACAGGCATGAGCCACCATGCCCAGCTTACACGTCAAGTTAGACTCATTCTGCTTTAGTCCTAGGGAATAGGCATAGAACCGGTTCGTCTTTCTGCAGTTTAGCATATGGCATTCCATCAAGTTCTGATAAATTCTTTTGTTCTCCTAAATAAAATGACTCCAAGTAGAAAAGGAGTACAGAAACAGAAATAGATGAATAGGCAGCTGCTCTGGCCTCATGTTGCAGACAGCTGCTTTTTCTTTCAGTTGCTATCACTTGCACTTGGAGCCTGGCCAGTTAACTTAGCTGTTTGGAGCACTGGGCTCTGACACCAAAATGATGGTTTCATTCCACACGCCGGGCACATTACTCTGTTCTACAGCCCAGACTGTGACTCTGCTAGCCATTGCAGCCATGACTGCTGTGGGTTACAAATGTGGGTGACAACTGAGAAGAAAAGTCAAGTGTTTGCTCTGTTTAAAGATTGGAAGTGATAGGCTGGGCAATACAGAATCATGAAAACTGGGTTCTCTCCTTGGCTGGCTCACTCCCAGATTTTCCTTGTAGCTTGTAACAATTTCTGACCTGTATAACTTTCAAGGACAAAGTAAAATAATACTTGTCAGCAGATATTTACCAGCAGCACTCCTAGATTCATGGTTTTCTAGGGTTACAGGATTCCACTGGAGGGAACTATTGTAATGCTAAAAGTCCAACAATGCATGGCGGCGTGGTGACTCATACCTGTAGTCCTAGCACTTTCGGAGGCCAAGGTGAATGGATCACCTGAGGTCAAGAGTTTGAGACCAGCCTGGCCAACATGGTGAAACCCCGTCTCTACTAAAAATATTAAAAAAAAAATGAGCCGGGTGTGGTGGCAGGCACCTGTAATCCCAGCTACTTGGGAGGCTGAAGCTGGAGAATCACTTGAACCCAGGAGGCGGAGGTTGCAGTGAGCCGAGATCGTGCCATTGCACTCCAGCCTGGGCTTCAGAGAGAGACTCTGTCTCAAAAAAAAAATAATAAAAATAAATGTATATTAGTACCCTCAGTAAATATGCAGGTGAAGGTTTTCCAAGTTTTCACAGAAAAAAAAAAATCTGCGTTTCTCTACCTAGATCTTCAGGAACTAGTACATTGGCAGTTTTCAATAAGACTCCTCTCTCTCACTGCCATATGAAAAAGAAAGCCCATGGGGTTTTGTTTTTGTTTTGTAGTGGGAAAAGTTGGCCTCATAATTGGCCCTGGATTCCAGGACTTTTAAAATCTTTTTTTTTCTTTTTTTTGGGTAGTGTCTTTTAACCTTCTGACAGCTGCTGCGACTGGATGCTAGAAAGCTTAATGAGACTGTGTGGTAAAGGATCCTGATGTTTGAAAAAAAAGTATATACCGAGGCCAGGTGCAGTGGCTCATGCCTGTGATCCCAGCACTTTGGGACTCTGAGGCAGGGGGTCACCTGAGGTCAGGAGTTCGAGACCAGCCTGGCCAACATGGCAAAACCCCGTCTCTACTGAAAATACAAAAATTAGGCAGGCCTGTTGGCATGCACCTGTAGTCCCAGCTACTCCAGAGGCTGAGGCAGGAGAATCGGGAGGTGGAGGCTGCAGTGAGCCGAGATCGTGCTACTACACTCCAGCCTGGGCAACAGAGTGAGACTCCCTTTCAAAAAAAACAAAAAGGTGTATACTATTTTTTCAACTCATGTTTCTTTCAACTTTGTCATTCTGTTAACTAAATTTCCCTCAGTCATTAGTAAGAGTTCAAACTTTTTCCTCCAGGAACTTATTGAAACATCCTCAAAGAGGATAGATTTTTTAAAAACTGAAAGTGAAAGTGGGCCGGGTGTGGTGGCTCACGCCTGTAATCCCAGCACTTTGGGAGGCCGAAGCAGGCAGATCACGAGGTCAGGAGATCGAGACTATTCTGGCCAACATGGTGAAATTCCATCTCTACTAAAAATACAAAAATTAGCAGGGCATGGTGGCACATGCCTGTAATCCCAGCTACTCAGGAGGCTGAGGCAGGAGAATCGCTTGAACCAGGGAGTCGGAGGTTGCAGTGAGCCGAGATCGCACCACAGCACTCCAGCCTGGGCGACATTGAACATGTCATATGAGAAACTGGAGGTAACTGTGGATCATCTTGCTAGACATTCTTTGCACTCTCACTGAAGCCCTTTCTGCATGGAACATTTGCTCTTTATTGTGACGCTCAAAGGCAGACAGAACCAAGTGTTCTGATTCACCAAGAGCTTTTGTCTCCTAAGGAATTACTTTGTCTCCCTTTACCACCATTTCTCAGAATCTCAGAGTACTTCATTGGCATAATCAGATGGCAGTGAGATTCTTCCTATTACTAGCACTGCTGGCTAAAACATAAAGCTGTGAAGACCAAGGCCAGAGCTTAAACTCACAGGGATCATTCAACTCTGTTTTTATTACTTGGCCTTGGTTTATACTGTTAACCTCAGCTAGGCATCACATAAGTATAAATGCTTATTCACAAGAAATAATGAACTAGGGCCAATTCAGCATCATGAATGAAAAACCAGTGCAAAACATGTCATGCAGTAACGGCAAGTCAGAAGTGTCATCCACAAGTACAAAGATGAGGACAGACACAGATGCCTGACGGGAGGATACGTGCCGTGTCTTAGAGGCTCAGAGTGTGTTAACAGGAGTCTGACAGTAGAACATCAGCCCCTCGATCTTTAGTCTGACTTTAGGTATACATTATATATAGCATACCACAAAGTGAATTTTTACTCAGTCCTAGACATATCCAGATCATTGGGGGACAAATGATTTATCCTTTGTCTCTATCAAAGAACCTAATCACTAATAATAAGCTTTTCTGCTTACAGAGTCTGTCTGAGAAATCAAGGAAAGTATTCCGAATATTTCGGCAGTGGGAATCTCTATGCTCATCCTGAAGATATTCTAGCCCCTTCCTGAAGAGAGCTGGAACGCGAGTGACTTTTGGAAAAATTAAGGCTGAGTTCCTTTTGGTCAGCTGACGCTAAGTTTTTCCTGTTCTGGGTTAATCATAAGGAGCCCCCTGCCATAGCAAAGGCAGGGAGTGTCAACTGTCTGCATCTGGCTGAGGGAGACCCGTTTCCTTTCAGGGATGTGGACAGGGTAAGGGCAGCAAGCCTGATTCTGTTGAAGGAGTGCGGGGTTAACAGACCAGGAGGAGGACTAAGGACCTGACCACCCATTTCAGCATCTTCAGTGTGGGGTGGTGTTCTGAGGACTCTTCTATCCCAGGAGTATGACAGCGTATATTAATAAAATATTTGCTAAGATTCTCATTGTTGGAGAACTGTTTTCCCCCTTGCCTTGTGGGCCGGAGACAATGTCAGTGGAACATTCAACTTTTGATTTTCAGATTGGCTGCGAAGCCTAAAATTTGTGATTCCAGTCAAGGAGGTATAATCTTTCCTAAACCAAAAAAGCAAGATGATTTTTATTATGCCACCAGGAAATTTCCTGGTATGTTATAGTGAATGGTAAGCTGATAATTTTCTCCTTGCTTTGATAATAACAGAATAAAACAGTGTAATGGGGAGGAAGACACTTCAGAAGAGACCCCTCTCCATGTGCCATTGAATGCATGACTCCCTCAGTTGGGCTTCCCCAAGAATCACTGCTTTTGGGGGATCATCAGTTTTTGTGGTAGAGAAGGTTGACCCTGAACTGCCCACTGATAGAGTAACCATGACCTAGCAAAGGCTAGAAAGTGATTATTCTCTGATATGCCATGTTTTTAGTCACTGAGATTGTTTTATTTTATACTTTTGTACTGAAGTATTTTAAAGAAAATAACAGACATAATATTTTACTCACAGTTTAATCTCTGAAAAATAGAACCTAGGCTAGGTGCGGTAGTTCACGTCTGTAATCTAGCACTTTGGGAGGCCAAGGCGGGTGGATCACTTGAGGTCAGCAGTTCAAGACCAGCCTAGCTAACATGGTGAAACCCCGTCTTACTAAAAATACAAAAATTAGCCGGGCGTGGTGACAGGTGCCTGGAGTCCCAGCTACTGGAGAGGCTGAGGCAGGAGAATCATTTGAACCCAGGAGGTAGAAGCTACAGTGAGCCAAGATCATTCAGTGTACTCCAGCCTGGGTGACAGAGCGAGACTCCGTCTCATTTTATATATATATATATATCTTTTCTCCTACATATTACACCCAACAAAAATTAATAATCCAACCGGGCGTGGTGGCTCACGCCTGTAATCCCAGCACTTTGGGAGGCCAAGGTGGGCAGATCACCTGAGGTCAAGAGTTCAAGATCAGCCTGGCCAACGTGATGAAACCCTGTCTCTACTAAAAATACAAAAATTAGCCAGATGTGGTGGTGCACACCTCTAATCCCAGCTACTTAGAAGGCTGAGGCAGGAGAATCGCTTGAACCCAGGAGGTGGAGGTTACAGTGAGCTATCACACCATTGCACTCCAGCCTGGCCAACAGAGAGAGACTCTGTCTCAAAAAAAATAAAGGGGGCAGATCACCTGGGGTAAGGAGTTCGAGACCAGCCTGACCAAAATGGAGAAACCCCATCTCTACTAAAAATACAAAATTAGCTGGGTGTGTTGGCGCATGCCTATAATCCCAGCTACTCGGTAGGCTAAGGCAGGAGAATCGCTTGAACCTGGGAGGCAGAGGTTGCGGTGAGCCGAGATCGTGTCATTGCACTCCAGCCTGGGCAAAGAGCGAAACTCTGCCTCGAAATAATAATAATAATAATCCCTGAATATCATCTAATACTACCTAGTCTATATTCAAAATTCCTGATTGTTCCAAATACATTGTTTACATCTGAGTTGCCCAAACCAGGACACGATCATGAATTGCGTAACTCGTTTTAATCTAAAGGGCAGTCTTTTCTTTCATGCATGTCAGATTTTAAATTGGTCATTTTTCAATCTTAGCTTTTAAAAGGTAAAATCTCTCCTACACCAATCTTTTATCAATGGACGAAGCTAGGTAGAGGCTGTCTAGGTGGCTTTTCTAGGTGTGTTCTCTTACCTTAGGCCATGGTAAGTGGTTCATTTATTGTTGGTCTCCAGGTCTCTCTTAGGAGACTAGAAAGGAGACCTCAAGTCTCTCCACTACCGTTTTTAATTTATACTCCCCCCAAAAGTATTTACACTTATTTAAAATAGACAAGACTCCACATTTTTTTTTAATCGATATGTATTTTGAAATCATAGGTTGGGAACGGTGGCTTACACTTGTAACCCAGCACTTTGGAAGGCCAAGGGGGGCAGATCATCTGAGATCAGGAGTTCAAGACCAGTCTGGCCAACATGGCAAAACCCCATCTCTACTAAAAATACAAAAATTAGCCGGGTATGGTGGCGTGCACCTGTAATCCCAGCTACTCTGGAGGCAGAGTCAGGAGAATCGCTTGAACCCCGGGGGCAGAGGCTGCAGTGAGCCCGAGATTGCCGCCATTGCACTCCAGCCTCAAAGTCAGAGCAACAGTCCAGGTCAAAAAATAAAAATAAAATAAAATCATAAATGGAAGCAGAGGCCAGGCATGATGCCTCATGCCTATAATCCCAACACTTTGGGAGGCTGAGGCAGGAGGATCACTCAAGTCTAGGAGTTCAAGACCAGCCTGGGCAACAAGGAGAAACCCTGTCTTACGAAAAATAGAAAAAAATTAGTGAGGTATGGTGGCTTTCACCTGTAGTCTCAGCTACTCAGGATGCTGAGCTGGAATGATCTCTCAAGCCTGGAAAGGCAGACTGCAGTGAGCTGAGATCACGCTGCTGCACTCACTCCAGCCTGGGCAACAGAGCGAGACCCTGTCTCAAAATAAAAATAAATTGAAGCAGATTGAGACTGTGTAATTCAAGAAACATTCTCTTTCATGTGTGAGGCACTGTGCTAGCCCTTACAGATGAATGACTACCTAGTTTCTGCCTCTAAGAAGTGTACAGGCCAGGCCAGAAGACACACTGGAATATCAATGTTGCACAGGACAAACTGCTAAATGCTCTAGTCTAGGAGAGGTATCAAAAAGGAAGAAGTTAATGGTCACATATCACTGGGAAGAGCTTTGAGGAAGGTGTAGATTTGAGCTGGTCCTTGGAGATGAGTGGGAGATGTAGGCTCCATGAGAACAGGGACTTTGTCCTGGTTTTAATCTCAGCACTCGAAACAGTGCCTGACACGTGATAGACCCTCAGTTAAAAATATGCACATCCGAGACTGAGGGAGCCGCATGTAGGATATGTTCCAGGAAGAGCAGGTATTCTGCTGTGGCTAGAACTCTGTGTTGAGTAGAAAAGAAAGGAAAAGAAAATGGAAGTTGGGCCAGATTAGAGACTTGTATGTTATACTCAGGAGTCTGGACTTGATTCTATAGGGAAAGAGAAACTCTTAAAGAATATTTGGGGCTGGGCGTGGTGGTTCATGCCTGTAATCCCAGCAAACTAGTCCCAGTTTGAAATATGCTTTCAAACATACTCATTCCAGTTTAATCACGTAATGGGGTGTTCTCAGATGGGACTGAGTGCATGAGCTTCCTTTCCCAAAGCACCTGTTCTCTTCCACACCCCAAGACATCCTTTTAACCCCAGGCCCTATTCATTCGTCTTATGGTTTGTTCCTGTAAAGGTTTTTAGTTTGGCCTTTCTAGGAACCTAGTCTTCCCGATTTGATTCTTTATTTGAATTTTTTTTTTTTTTTTTTTTTTGACACAGAGTCTTGCTCTGTTGCCCAGGCTGGAGTGCAGTGGTGTGATCTTGGCTCACTGCAACCTCTGCCTCCTGGGTTCAAGTGATTCTCCTGCCTCAGCCTCCTGAGTAGCAGGGATTACAGGCGCAAGCCACCATACCCTGCTCATTTTTGTATTTTTAGTAGAGACAGGGTTTCGCCATGTTGGCCAGGCTAGTCTCAAACTCCTGACCTCAAGTGATCTGCCTGTCTCAGCCTCCCAAAGTGCTGGGATTACAGGCGTGAGCCACCGCGCCTTGCCTGAATTTTTTTTTTCCTTTCATTAGAGCCCTTTAAAGAAGATGATTGCCTGAAATTTCATTTTTGCTACTTGACTGTCCACAAAGGTAGCATTATAAGTCGGCATTCTAAGGAATTTTTCCACCTGTGTTAGCCACATTAGGTAGCTTAGGAGGATCCTGTGTGATTTCTGTGTTGTTTCCTGCTGGTAAATAGAACTTCGGCACCTTCCTCCTAACCTCCCAGGCCAGCACCTTCTTTTACAGTGCTTGGTCAGTGATCAGGACAGGTGGCGGCATGTTGAAGAGCCCTTGCCATTCCAGATTATTCATACCCCATTATGACAGTCCCCCCAACCTTCAGATTCTCCTTTCACTAATTTTCTCCACTAAATCCTCTAGGATTCTGTGTTTTAACAAGGTTGCATTCCCCATTCAAGTGGATTTTGTTGTTACCGAGAAGACTGAAGCTCAAAGACATCTAATAACTAGCTGTCATATAGCTAGAATGAGGCAGAGCCACACTGAAATCCATCTTTCCCAGCCTTCTGTTCTTTCCATTACGATACAGCTGGGAACAGCTTCCAAGCACTGTGAGTCTATGATTTTCTTTCCCAAGCTCAAAGTTGAGATCTCCCTGTCACGGTAGAAAGGAATATCTTGCAGCCACTCACGGGATACTAGTGCCCAGAATAGTCTTTCCCCTGGCTCCTTTTTGATTTCAGCCAACTTTAATAGACTTAACAGGTGGAGCATTCTCTTTGGGGCTTTCCTCACTTACACTCTTCTGGTTGTGGGTGCCTGAGAGCCCCTTCTGAATCCCTTCCATCCTATTCCATCTTAGCAACAAAAACAGCTGCACACACAGCTTGACCATCGACAAAAGTACAAACTCAGTTTTCCTTTCTATGTTTAGTTTTATTTCTATTCTAGGTTTTCTTTGGCTTTATCCAGCTGCCATCTTGGTCAGTTGGCCCATGCCCTCAGAAGTGAATGCTGCATTTAAACCCTTTAATTAGAGACCATTCATTCCATCTGTATCCCATACTCTCTTTTTTCTCGTTGCTCCTTGGCTACAGCTGTGGTGGTTATTGTTTTTCTTGCCACAGTGCTTCTCTAGTTGAACTGACTGTTGTGTGGCTGAAGCCAATTAGGAAGAGAGGGAAACAGGAACATACAAAGGCCTCTGTGTAGGACAGGTAGGTCATGGAGATTTGGTCACGTATCCACAGATTATCCAACGAGTCAGATAATTATAATAACATACTCTTCAGCTTTCTGTACTCACTTCTTTCTATTAGCCACCTATTGATATCCCAGTAAGCAGATATGGAGGAAAATTGTTTCCTGTAATGGGTCAGTAACAGCCCTCAAAGGGATGGTAGTAGGAACAGAAAATGTGAAGCCTGGAAGGGAATCAAGATGCACCTCCAAGGCCTGCATAGTTCTCATGCGGAAGCCATGATCACAGAGACAAGAAAATCCTTTTTAGCCTCCGTGTCCATTTCTTGGCCAGTCTTGTCCAACCTAACTAGAACCAATGCAGAAGGAGGAAAGGCACAAAGAATAGCTGGACGGCACAGCGGGTTTTGAGCCAATCAGAAGTGATAGCAAAGCCAGGCACAGTGGCTCACGCCTGTAGTCTCAGCACTCTGGGAGGCCGAGGCAGGCGGATCACTTGCGGTCAGGAATTCAAGACCAGCCTGGCCAACGTGATGAAACCCCATTCCTACTAAAAATACAAAAATTAGCTGGGCATGGTGATGGGTGCCTGGAGTTCCAGCTACTCGGGAAGCTGAAGCAGGAGAATCACTTGAACCCAGGAGGCGGAGGTTCCGGTGAGCCAAGATCGCACCACTGCACTTCAGCCTGGGCGACAGAATGAGGCTGTGTCTCCAAAAAAAAGCGGGGGGGATAGCAAAACCAAGACTGCAGCTGGAGTCTACCTCCTACTGAGATGTGGGGAATCAGTCTTCAGAAGAACCTCTGAAACTTGATTTTACTACTACTGCAAATAGCTATCACTTGTAAGTACAGATTGTTTGCCAAGCACTGGTCTAAGCATTTTATCTTATTTAAGCCTCATAGCAGTCCTATGAGGTAGGTATAATTACTGTTCCATTTTTACAAATGAGGAAACAAAAGCATAAGTTGATTACTTTGTTCAGGATCACACAGCCCAGTAAGTGAGGGCCGGGATTCAAACTCAGTCCATCAGCCTCCAAGGCAGACCCCACGGCCTGCCTCTAACCAAGGACATACATGACGATGTTTAATACCATTGTTACTTGGATTTTTTTTGTTTGTTTTTGTTTTTGTTTTGAGACAGTCTTGCTCTGTTGCCCAGGCTAGAGTGCAATACTGCAATCTCGGCTCACTGCAACCTCTGCCTCCTGGGTTCAAGTGATTCTGCCTCAGCCTCCCTAGTAGCTGGAACTACAGGTACCCACCACCATGCCTGGCTAATTTTTTTTTTTTTTTTTTTGAGACGGAGTCTTGCTCTGTCGCCCAGGCTGGAGTGCAGTGGCACAGTCTTGGCTCACTGCAAGCTTCACCTCCCGGGTTCACGCCACTCTCCTGCCTCAGCCTCCCGTGTAGCTGGGACTACAGGCGCCCACCACCGCACTCGGCTAATTTTTTGTATTTTTAGTAGAGACGGGGTTTCACCTTGTTAGCCAGGATGGTCTCGATCTCTTGACCTCGTGATCCGCCCATCTCGGCCACCCAAAGTGCTGGGATTACAGGCGTGAGCCACCGCGCCCGGCCAATATTTTATTTTTATTTATTTATTATTTATTTGAGACAGGGTCTCACTTTGTCACCTAGGCTGGAGTGCAGTGGCAGGATCTCGGCTCACTGCAACCTCCACCTCCCAGGCTCAAGCGATTCTCCTCCCTCAGCCTTCTGAGTAGCTGGGATTACAGGCATGTGCCACTACCGCCTGGCTAATTTTTGTGTTTTTAGTAGAGATGGGGTTTCACCATGTTGGCCAGGCTGGTCTTGAACTCCTGACCTCAAGGATTCACCCGCCTCGACCTCCCAAAGTGCTGAGATTACAGGGGTGAGCCACCATGCCCAGCCTGAGGCCTTTCTTCTGTAGATCCAGAGAAACTAGATGTCAAGGGAAATGCAATTCATCAGATACTAAGTGATAAGAAAATCTCCCCTCCTAAGGATCATGTCATCTCCCAAGTCTCCAAGAGCTGGGGCAAGACACTGTAGCCGACTTGAGAATCAAGTTCAGGTATGAGGCCAGGTGTGGTGGCTTACGCCTGTAATCCCAGCACTTTGGGAGGCCAACAGAGGCAGATCATTTGAGCCCAGGAGTTCAAGACGAGAGTAGATAACATAGGGAAACCCCGTCTCTACCAAAAAAAAATTAGCCAGGTGTGGTGGTGTCCCAGCTACTCAGGAGGCTGAAGTGGGAGGATCACTTAAGCCTGGGAAGTCAAAGCTGCAGTGAGCTGTGATCACACCAGTGCCCTCCAGCCTGGGCGACAGAGCAAGACCCTGTCTCAGGAAAAAAAACAAGTTCAAGAATGTGACCTCAGTGCCAGGCAGGAATGCTAGCAGTACCCACCAGGACCACTAGATGGCCCCCGTGTTCCACATCTGGCTTACCTCGATGGCATTGCCAACACAAGACATCATCATTCTTACTTTGTCCTTATTTTGTTACAGGGTCTCTCCGCTAACCCCACTTAAGCTCTACCAAGTGCAGTGATGGAAACAGAAAGAGACTGAAAGCATTGAGACAGTCAGCAGAGAGAGAGAGAAATGAAAATGGGTATTTATTGAGGAGACAGAGAAGGAAAAAGTCCTCTAAATTTAAGGTCAGAGTTGGGGCCTTGCATCCAGGAATAGTGGCTCGAGTAGCAAGGATAAGAATCAGATTGAATGAGAAGTCAACCGAAAGGGAAATCCAGGGGACTGTGAGCCATTGGCAGCCACACTGGGACACACGCAGCCCTCCCCAGGTGTCATCCTTTGGCTGATCTCAGCACCCGCACTCAGGGCTGGGCCACCGCAGGACCAACCTGCACAGTTAGGCAAGCCACTAATGAAGCATGATGATACACTCACAGGGGCATGAGTGGTGTCTCATCACAGCCAGGGCGCCGCCCAGACCCACCAGATGACCCTTTTCTTGCGAGGATTCCCAAGTCTGTGACTAATGCTAATTAACCCTGACTCACTGTAGCACTGAGCACACAGAGGTCATTATCTCCACTGGAAGGAGTGGGGAAACTGAGGTGTGGAGTGGGGAAGCAACTTTGCTCCATCAGTGTCACCAGGTCAGGAGTTGATCCCTGCCCTTCTCAAAAGCCCGTGAGGCTGTCCTTGGTAATCAGGAGTAGACACTTCCGGCGGGGCTAAGGGTGGAGGGGATAGGGCCTTTCCCCACTGCTGTTTCCATGTGAGTCAGAGTCACAGAACTGGAAGCAGAGTTGCAGACTACTTGGTCTCATCCCTGAGGAATCTGAAAGCCAGAGTGGGGAGTGAAGGCTAAGATCACACAGCAGGTTGTGGCTGCGCCACGCCTAGAATCCTGAGGCTTCTTGCTGAGTCCCCTTGCACTACAGTCATGACGACAGAGCAGGAAAGAGGGAGTACCCTGTGAGAGTCAGGAGCACCAGCTCACTAGCCAGGAGTGGTGGCACGTGCCTATAGTCCCATTATACTAGGGAGGCTGAAGTGGGAGGATCGCTTGAGCCCAGGAGTTCCAGACTGCAGTGAGCTGTGATTGCACCACTGCACTCCAGTCTGGGTGACAGAGCAAGACACCTTGTTTATAAAAAAGAAAAATAAAGGGGGAAAAAAAAATGCACCAGCTCTAGGTCAGGTAGCTTGGCAGGTAGATCTAGCAGGCTGTAGGTTCGATAGCCTGAGTTCAGATCCTGGATTCACTGGTCACCAGCTGTGTGTTTCTGAGCCTGTGACAACCTCAGCTTCCTCATCTGTAAAATAGGGATAATACTAGCAGCTGTGTCACAGGAATGTTTCGAGAATTCATTGACATATGTGAAGTGCTTAGAGCGGGGCCTGGCACTTGAGAAGTGCTCGGGAAACATTAGCTGTTTGTTTAAGCTGGCTGTTTGTTAAGCCCAGTCACCTCTCTGGCCGCGTGTCTCCAGTTTACCTGGTCTTTTGGAACTCCTGAAGGAAGGGAGCACCAAAACTGTAGGTGTTGGGATCACGAGAAAGACACGTACCAGTATCTCCTCAGCAGATTGTCTGTGGTCTCAGTAGGGCCCTTTCAGCCCAGCGGCCTCCATGCCACCATCAGACAGCACAGATGCTGGTGGATCAGCTCCAAGCCCAGCTTTAGAGGCATCGGGAAGCACCTTGGCAACAAGACATAAACCAAGATAACCACATTCCTGCCAGTCTCCATGGGCCCTGACTCCGGTCCTGGCAAGGTCACCCTCAGGAAGTGGTGGCACAATGATGACAGGAAAGCTAATGACAGGCATCACCGTGCTGGGCTGAGAATGCTGGCTTGTTTGTCCAGCACAGCTTACCTGAGTCACCCATTGTGGAGCCTGCAGCCACCTGGGCCTGGAGTTGGCCAACGGGCTGCTTGGAGGCTGGAACACCTTCTGCAGGCTGGATCTGGCGACGGCCGGCACTTTCTGCCTGTCCCCTCCTCAGAAAGCAGGTCGAGGCAGGTTAGCTCCATAGATCTGGCCCCAAACAGTGAAGAGCCTGGCAGGGCCT
This sequence comes from Papio anubis, assembly GCF_008728515.1. NCBI lineage: Eukaryota > Metazoa > Chordata > Mammalia > Primates > Cercopithecidae > Papio > Papio anubis. The sequence continues at coordinate 28,557,847 of NC_044979.1, forward strand.
GACAACAGTCCAGAGACACAGAGCCCCCTCTGTGGGGAACAGAATGTGAACTGAGGCCTTAGAGTGTTTGGAAAATCAGCTCCATGAATCAGAGATGGACCGGGCAGCAGCTTCCCCTTCTCCTCCATCCCACGCCACACCCGTAGCCACTCTCTGTACCCCACTGGTCCTCAGGGGGCCCTGGGCCCTCTTGCCAAGTCCCAGCACTGCCCAGACCCACGCAGCCGGTCAACAGTGACTGGGCTCAACTCCCACTAACTCAACTGGGGGTTTTCCAAAGTGAAATGAGGAACAAAATAGGTGCTATGTTTCACAGTACCAAGTTTTAAAATACTAATAAAATTAGAAAATACTTTTTCAGGCTGGGCGCAGTGGCTCACGCCTGTAATCCTAGCACTTTGGGAGGCCGGGGTGAGTGGATCACATGAGGCCAAGAGTTTGAGACCAGCCTGGCCAACATAGTGAAACCCCGTTTCTATTAAAAATACAAAAATTAGCCGGCTGTGGTGGTGGGCGCCTGTAATCCCAGGTACTTGGGAGGCTGAGGCAGGAGAATCGCTTGAACCCGGGAGGTGGAGGTTGTAGTGAGCCGAGATTGCGCCACTCTGGCCTGGGCGACAAGGCGAGACTCCGTCTCATAAAAAACACAAAAGAAAATACTTTTTCAAAAGGTATGAAAAACGAGAATGAAAGTCCCCTGCCCCTTCTGGCCCTTGAGGGGCTTTCTACTGGAGGGACCGTTTGTGGCACAGTTGACATGGACACCCAAGAAGGCCAGAAGGGGATGCCTGTGGGTAGGGACAGGAGGCACAGGAAACAGTGTTTTAAGGTAGTGATCCCACAGGCCTAAGAAGGTGGCTGTGTTCCTCCAAGAAGGAGTACTAAAGAGCCGTCATAAAACAGTACTGACCGGGTGCGGTGGCTCACACCTGTAATTCTGGGAGGCCGAGGCAGGTGGATCACTTGAGGTTAGGAGTTCAAGACCAGCCTGGCCAACACAGTGAAACCCCATCTCTACTAAAATTTTAAAAATTAGCTGGGCATGGTGGCATGCACCTGTAATCCCCGCTGCTTGGGAGGCTGAGGCAGGAGAATCGCCTGAACCTGGGAGGCGAAGGTTGCAGTGAGGTGAAATCGCACCGCTGCACTCCAGCCTAAGCAATAGAGCAAGATTCCGTCTCAAAAAAAAAAAAAAAGAAGAAGACTGTCCTAGGGACTTGAGATATGCAAGCTGTGTGTGCTCAGTGCACACCAATGTGGTGACCTGGCGTTGGGGAGCCCAAGCTGGAATAGGGAGCCTGGCTATCTGGGTGCCCCACCCTGGTAACTGACCTTGGGCAAGTCAGTTTCCATTTCAGTCCCTTTATCTTTATATTTGTTTTTTTTGTAGAGACAAGGTCTCACCATGTTGGCCAGGCTGGTCTCAAACTCCTGTGCTCAATGATCCGCCCACCTCACCCTCCCAAAGTGCTGGGATTACAGGCATGAGTCACTGCACCCAGCCTTCAGTCTCTTTATCTGTCCAGTGGGGTAGTAACAAGTATCTAACGTTCGGAACAACATTAAGACGTTCAGAACATGTCAAAGAACCTTTGGAAGACGTTTGAAACTCTCTCTCACACCCCCCACATGAGGTGTAACTTGGTTTGGGCATGGGGGGTGCTCCCCCAGGTGGGAACAGTGGCTGGCACCTGAGTTGAGAACAGGGTAAGAGCAGAAGACAGAGGTAGCATGGAGAGCCAAGGACCACAGAAGAGTGCTGTGAGAATCAGGCTGCCAGGCACCTAGGCTGTGAGTTGGAAGCAAGAGGGCCATCGGGTGGCGACAGGCAGAGGAAGTCCTTTCTCTCAGCTGCTGCCATCTTGCCTTCTGCAATCCTGTGGGCCCAGCTGGCCTGCCACCCGAGGAGCAGGAGGTTTAGGCTCTGGCTGTGCCCCATCGCTGAGCCAGAAGTGAGCAGCAGAGCCTGCAAACTGTGCAGGACGGGTCACCGCATCCTAGGCAAGGGAGACAAGGCTTTGAGAAAGAAGCCTGACGCTTGCCCCCTTGACTGCCGGAGAGGGAATTTAGTGCCACCCACGGTCCCCAGATCTTCACCTATGTCCAAAAGCCAGTCTGTCATGGACAGTCACCATGGTCACCTTATATCAGGTTCTCTGTCTCTGGCTTTGGCTCCTACTAGCTGACCTCGCCTACCTCAAAGTCACTTGAGAGAGCCAAAGCTGCTATGTATCTGGGTGCCCCAAGAAGCTGAGTTCCTTGTCTATGTAGGGATGATAACCCCCTCCCCAAATCAGTGCCCAACCTCATCTGTGCACCCCAAAGCTGCAGTGCACTGTCCAAGTCTCCAAACCAGTTGTGAATAGTCAGGTTAGCTTCCGACTCTCACCCCCAAACCCCAGGGACTGAATGGAGACCGAGGATCTACAGGGGAGGGGACATTTTCCTCATCAGCCATCCTTCCCTCTACCAAGGCTGTCCCTCTGCCCTTTCCCTTGGCTCCTTAAGGCAGTTTTAGCTCCTTGGAGCCAGGACATATCCAACATCCCCATTTCAGAAGAAGCTGTTCCTTTTTGTTTGCTCATCTGCAAGATCGATTTCATTGTGTTTTCCTGAAATGAAGGAACTGGGTGTCCTAAAGGTATACGGAAGCTTTACACAGGGACAGGATTCCGGTGAGAAGTTGGATTTGATGTTCCCGTTGGTCTCATCAAAAATCTTAGGACTCAGCCAGGCGTGGTGGCTCACGCTTGTAATCCCAGCACTTTGGGAGGCCGAGACGGGCAGATCACGAGGTCAAGAGATCGAGACCATCCTGGGTAACAAGGTGAAACCCCGTCTCTACTAAAAATACAAAAAATTAGCTGGGCGGGGTGGCGAGTGCCTGTAGTCCCAGCTACTCAGGAGGCTGAGGCAGGAGAATGGCGTGAACCCAGGAGGCAGAGCTTGCAGTGAGCAGAGATTGCGCCACTGCACTCCAGCCTGGGCGACAGAGTGAGACTCTGTCTCAAAAAAAAAAAAAAAAAAAAACTTAGGACTGAGTTTCTACATGTCACATTACGTAAGAGTAGGAGAAATAAGTAAGACACTCGGCCGGAAGTGGTGGCTAACACCTGTAATCCCAGCACTTTGGGAGGCCAAGGGGGACAGATCACAAGGTCAGGAGATTGAGACCATCCTGGCCAACATGGTGAAACCCCGTCTCTACTAAAAATACAAAAAAATTTAGCTGGGCATTGTGGTATGTGCCTGTAGTCCCAGCTACTCGGGAGGCTGAGGCAGGAGAATCACTTGAACCCAGGAGGTGGAGGTTGCAGTGAGCCAAGATCACACCACTGGACTCCAGCCTGGCAACAGAGTGAGACTCCATCTCAAAACCTATCGGAACTTCTCAACCACTCCTCTCCCTTCCACCATATGACTTTCCCATGATGGCAGCCCTGGCATTCAGCAGGTGCCTGGCACTCAGCAGGTGCCTGGCACAGAGAAGGTGCTCAGGAAATATTTGTTACCTAAATGAACAAATACATGTTTATCACCAATGTAGGAGTTTGTAGGCAGAGCTAACTTTGCCTTGCAACCTTGGCCTGGGGACGAGGGCTTCCATTCTGGTCCCTTGAAGAACCTACTTTGACAGGGGTCTGGAAGACATGACTGGCCTCCTCTTGATAACAAGAAGGCAGACCAGCATAGGCAGTGGAAGGGGAAAGCAGCTGGAGATTGAGAAGAGGAAATTTAGGGCTATGTTTAGGCTAAGAAACAAAGAGCAGGACTGTGTGCCCCAGCAAGCATGTGGCCTGATGATAGCATTAGGAAAATTTTGGGCCAGGTGTGGTGGCTCACACTGGTAATCCCAACACTTTGGGAGGCCAAGGCGGGAGGATCACTTGAATGTAGTTCAAGACCAACCTGAGTAACATAGTGAGGCCCCATCTCTATAAAAAATTTTAAAATTAGCCACTGCACTCCAGTCTGGGTGATAAGAGACCATGTTTCAAAACAAAAAACAAAAAAACCCACATTTTCATATAACATACCCTTCTATAGCTCCTCTCCATCTCATTTGATGTTCTCAACATGGGAGAGCAAAAAGAGAGAACTTACATGGAAACCCTTGGGCTTTTTTTATATCTTGTTTGAGACAGAGTTTCAAAAAAAGATAAAAGCCTTGTCCAAAGACTACAAACTTGTCGCCCAGGCTGGGGTGCAGTGGCGCGATCTTGGCTCACTGCACAACCTCCACCTTCCGAGTTCAAGTGATTCTCCTGCCTCAGCCTCCTGAGTAGCTGGGATTACAGGTGCATACCACCATAACTTGATAATTTTGTTTTTTTGTTTGTTTTTTGAGACAGAGTTTCACTTGTTGCCCAGGCTGGAGTGCAATGGCATGATCTCGGCTCACTGCAACCTCCACCTCCCAGGTTCAAGTGATTCTCTTGCCTCAGCCTCCCTAATAGCTGGGATTACAGGCATATGCCACCACATGTGGCTAATTTTTTGTATTTTTAGTAGAGATGGGGTTTCTCCACATTGGTCAGACTGGTCTCGAACTCCCAACCTCAAGTGATTTGCCTGCCTCAGTCTCCCAAAGTGGTGGGATTACAGGCGTGAGACACCACACCAAGCCTAATTTTGTATTTTTAGTAGAGATGGGATTTCACCATGTTGGTCAGGTCTCGAACTCCTGACCTCAGGTAATCTGCACGCCTCAGCCTCCCAGAGTGCTGGGATTACAGGTATGAGTCACCGCGCCCAGCCCCCTTGGGTTTTTTTAATTATTAAAATAAGGATACCTAACCTTGTTTGGAGCCTTATAATTCACAAAACCTATACACAAGCATTGTCTCATTTGATCCTATGATACCTCTACAGAATTAGGTCAACAGACATTATTCTCAACTTTCTTTTGCAGATGAGAAAATTTTGAACTGCAGAGTCAGTAAACCAAGTAAGGTCTCGAACCCAGGTCTATCCAACTTAGGGCTCTGTACTCTTTCTGCTATAGTTTACCTTTTATTGATTGCATTAACACTATTACAACTCTACAACCAGTGATTAAATAAAAAGGTAGAGGGTTTTGTTTTTCGGGAGACAGGGTCTTACTCTAGTGCTCAGGTTGGACTGCACTGGTGCAATCATAGCTCACTGCAGCCTCAAACTCCTGGGCTCAAGTGATCCTCCTGCTTCAGCCTCCCGGGTAGCTGGGACTTATAGGACCACAAGCACATACCACCACGCCTGGCAGAAAAAGATAGTTTGAAAAGTATCTTGTAAAACATAAGGCTTTGGTCAGGCGTGGAGGCTCACACCTGTAATCCCAGCACTTTGGGAGGCTGAGGCGGGCGATCACCTGAGGTCAGGAGTTTGAGACCAGCCTGGCCAACATGGTGAAACCCCCACCTCTACTAAAAATGCAAAAATTAGCTGGGCGTGGTGGCACGCACCTGTAACCCCAGCTACTCAGGAGGCTGAGGCAGGAGAATCACTTGAACCTGGGAGGCAGAGGTTGCAGTGAGCAGAGATCGTGCCATTGCACTCCAGCCAGGGCGACAGAGCAAGACTCCATCTCAAAAAATAAAGAAATATAAATAAATAAATAAATAAATAAATAAATAAATAAATAATACTAGCCAGGTGTGGTGACAGGTGTCTGTAGTCGCAGCTACTTGGGAGGCTGAGGCAGGAGGATCGCTTGACCCCTGAGATTGAGACTGCAGTGAGCTATGATTGTGCCACTGCACTCCAACCTGGGTGACAGAAAAAAAAATTGTTTACATTGAGATACAGCATACAGTCAAAGCTACTTCTGGTCCATATGGAATCTGTCTAGCAGAGCAGGGACTGTTTGTATGGTGAGCAACCTGCCCAACTGTATGCACGTGGTGAATTATTGGGGGTGAGGTGGGGAGGCAGCATGAGATTTGAAGTCACAGAATCTGAAGCTTAGTTCCAGTTCTGCCTCTATTATTAGCTTTGTTGCGTTAAGCAAGTCATTTTGCCTCCCGGCATCTGTTTCCATGTCTATGCATCTCAGACGTTAATTATACTGTTCCCTTCATCAGAGTATTTTGAGACTTAAGTGAGGTAAGATGCTGGATGAATGCTGTTGTTTTACAGATGAGGAAAGACTTGCCCAAAGTCACGCAGCCAGTGAATGGCAGAGCTAGGACTCATATCCAGCTCTCCTGGCTGGAGGTCAGCTCTCTTTCTACCACGTTTGCATTTCATACATCTAGTTGGTGGTCTACAAACTAACTTTTTGGGGAAGTGTATTATTCTTTTTTCTTTCTTTTTTGAGATGGAGTCTTGCTGTTGTCGCCCAGGCTGACATACAGTGGCATGATCTCGGCTCACTGCAACCTTCGCCGGGGAAGCTTATTATTATTATTATTATTATTTTTTGAGACAGAGTCTCGCTCTGTCACCCAGGCTGCAGTGCAATAGCACTATCTCAGCTCACTGCAATATCTGCCTCACAGGTTCAAGCGATTCTCCTGTCTCAGCCTCCTGAATAGCTGAGATTACAGGCAAGCGCCACTACACTTGGCTAATTTTTATATTTTTAGTAGAGATGGGGTTTTTACCATGCTGGCCAGGCTGGTCTCGAACTCTTGACCTAAGGAGTTCCGCCAGCCTCGGCCCCGCAAAGTGCTGGGATTACAGGCATGAGCCACCGCGCCCAGCCTATTATTCTTAATTGTTTTGTTTTGTTTTTGGTGGGGATGGCTATGAGTTGTGGGTAAGTACTTCAGAGAAGGAGTTACTGGTGATCAGGCATTTCCCTTAGATTTCTAGTATAGCTCATCATCCGTCCAACACCCGTGCTCCTTTCTTCCTTCCCAAAATGACTGGGATAGGCTTGTTTTTGTTGTTTTTGAGACAGAGTCTCGCTCTGTCACGCAGGCTGGAGTGCAATGGCATGATCTTGGCTCACTGCAACCTCTGCCTCGTGGGTTCAGGCGATTCTCCTGTCTCAGCCTCCCAAGTAGCTGGGATTACAGGCGCATGCCGCCACACCTGGCTACTTTTTTGTATTTTAGTAGAGACGGTGTTTCACCTTGTTGCCCAGGCTGGTCTCGAACTCCTGAGCTCAAGTAATCCACCTGTCTCAGCCTCCCAAAGTGCTAGGATTACAGGCATGAGCCACCGTGCCTGGCCAGGGGTTGGCTTGTTTACACACTCCCCTGCATTGACAGGTAAGGGACATTCAGCATCATATCTATTGATATGATACTCATATCTACTGTATTTACCCTATGGGCAGAGGTAAATGTGCAGCCCTCACCTGGCTTCAGGGCTGGAATTTTGCAGAGTGGATATCAAAGGACCTGCATGGTCCTCTTCATTCACCCTTGTTCACCAAAGGGTGACTGGGTGCCAGTTCACAGAGAGGAGGAAGATATGAGAAACAGCATACCTGAGGGAGAGTCAAGTGTTTCAAATGGGGCCGGGTGTGGTGGCTCAGGCCTGTAATCCGAGCATTTTGGGAGGCCAAGCTGGGTGGATCACTTGAGGTCAGGAGTTCGAGATCAGCCTGGCCAACATGGTGAAACCCCATCTCTACTAAAAATGCAAAAATTAGCCAGACATGGTGGCACATACCTGTAATCCCAGCTACTCAGGAGGCTGAGGCAGGATAATTGCTTGAACCCAGGAGGCAGAGGCTGCTCAGTGAACAGAGATCACACCACTGCACTCCAGCCTGGGCAACAGAACGAGACTCTGTCTCAAAAAAAAGTTTCAATTGGATCATAGTTAACTTTGAGATATTCATTAGAAATTCATGGCTGGGCGCGGTGGTTCATGCTTTAATGCTAGCACTTTGGGAGGCCAAGGCGGGTAGATCACCTGAGGATCAGAGTTTGAGACCAGCCTGGCCAACATGGTGAAACCTTGTCTCTACTAAAAATACAAAAATTAGCTGGGCGTGGTGAGGGTGCCTGTAATCCCAGCTACTCAGGAGGCTGAGGCAGGAGAATCACTTGAACCTGGGAGGCAGAAGTTGCAGTGAGCCAAGATCGTGCCACTGCACTTCAGCCTGACTTCGGCAAGACTCCGTCTCAAACAAACAAACAAAAAAAGAAATTCAAGGCAAGATATTAAGAAAGCACTCAATGCCATGGGGTTCATCATTCTGTTATCTTTACTTTTGCATATATTTAAATTTTTCCATAATACAAATTAAAATTTTAAAAAGAAAGCAGTTCAGCATATGAGTGTGCAGCTTCAGGAAGAAGATGCATTAGAGATGGAAACTTGGAGATCTCTGAGTACACTTGTTATTAAAGTCATGGCCTGAGGATGTCACCTACAAGAATTAAGGGGCCAAGCCCAGGGACTCCTGACATTACAGATTCAAAAGACAGACCAGGTAGCCGGGCGCGGTGGCTCACCCCTATAATCCCAGTGCTTTGGGAGGCCGAGGCAAGCGATCACTTGAGGTCAGAAGTTCAATACCAGCCAGGCCAAGATGGCAAAACCCCGTATTTAAAAAAAAAATAAAATAAGTACAAAAGTTAGCCGGGCGTGGTGGCGGGTGGTGCCTGTCATCCCAGCTATTCAGGAGGCTGAGGCAGAAGAATCGCTTGAACACAGGAAGCAGAGGTTGCAGTGAGACAAAATCGCTCCATTATGCTCTAGCCTGGGCAATAGAGTGAAATCCTGTTTTTTTTTTTTAAAAAAGAAGGAGCCCGTGGATAGTTTTTTGGGGTTTTTTTGGGTTTTTTTCTTTTTCAGACGGAGTCTCACTCTTATCCCCCAGGCTGGAATGCAGTGGCCTGATCTCAGTTCACTGCAACCTCTGCCTTCCGAGTTCAAGTGATTCTCCTACCTCAGCTTCCCGAGTAGCTGGGACTACAGGTGCACACCACCACGCCTGGCTAATTTTTTGTATTTTAGTAGAGACGGGGCTTCACCATGTTGGCCAGGCTGGTCTCAAACTCCCGACCTTGTGATCCATCCAGCTCGGCCTCCCAAAGTGCTGGGATTATAGGCGTGAGCCACTGCACCTGGTCAATAGTTTTGAGACTACAGAAATATCCCATCCCTCATCAAACCTCCCTCCCTGATTTAGCTTTCACTGACCATTCTTCCTTCAGTCATTTTTTAGTATGATGGGCTTTTTTTTCTTACTTGTAGCCCAAAGCATAACCAACATATCTGATTAAATGTTTAGAATAAGGCTGGCTGTGGTGGCTCACACCTGTAATCTCAGTACTTTGGATCATGTGAGGTCAGGAGTTCAAGACCAGACTGACCAACATGGTGAAACCCTGCCTCTACTAAAAATACAAAATTAGCCAGGGCCAAGTGCAGTGGCTCACACCTGTAATCTCAGCACTTTGGGAGGCCGAGGCAGGCAGATCACGAGGTCAGGAGTTTGAGACCAACCTGACCAACATGGAGAAACCCCATCTCTACCAAAAATACAAAATTAGCCGGGCATGGTGACGTGTGCCTATAATCCCAGCTACTTGGGAGGCTGAGGCAGGAGAATCGCTTGAACCTGGGAGGCAGAGGTAGTGGTGAGCCAATATTGCACCATTGCACTCCAGCCTGAGCAACAAGAGCGAAACTCCGTCTCACAAAAAAAAAAAAAAAAAGAGCCAGGTGTAGTGGTACATGCCTATAATCCCAGCAACTTGGGAGGCTGAGACAGGAGAACTGCTTAAACCCAAGAGGAGGAGGTTGCAGTGAGCTGAGATTGCGCCACTGTACTCCAGCCTGGGTGACAGAGTGAGACTGTCTCAAGAAAAAAAAAAAAAAAGTTAGCCAGGTATGGTGTTGAACACCCGTATAACCAGCTACTTGGAGGCCGAGGATAGAGGATTGCTTGAGCCCAGGAGAGCAAGGGATGCCATGATTTCTCAGCCACCACTTCAGCCTAGGTGACAGACTGAGATCCTGCTCAAAAAAAAGAGGCCAAGGTGGCTCAAGCCTGTAATCCCAGCACTTTGGGAGGCCGAGACGGGTGGATCACGAGGTCAGGAGATTGAGACCATCCTGGTAAACACGGTGACACCCCGCCTCTACTAAAAATACAAAAAAATTAGCCGGGTGAGGTGGCGGGCGCCTGTAGTCCCAGCTACTCAGGAGGCTGGGAGGCAGAGAATGGCGTGAACCCGGGATGGAGCTTGCAGTGAGCTGGAGATCCCGGGCCACTGCACTCCAGCCTGGGCAACAGAGCGAGACTCTGTCTCAAAAAAAAAAAAAAGAAAGAAAAGTACAGCCTGGTCCTTTCAAGCTAAAAGGAAATGCATTCTAAATGGGACTAGGGAGGAGTCAGCCTTCCATCAGGGTGGCAGAATAAGAGTGCCAATTTCTGTCTAGCTGAAGGCCTGGGACCTTCTGGCAGGTAAGGCCTGAGAGGTTTGGAGGTACAAGTGGGGACTCAGGGTGCCACCCTCTGACGAGCTCTTGTTTTCTTTATAAGAAGATTTCTTCTCACTTTTCTTTGTCATTTTTCTTTGTCTCTCATCTCCACACCTACGTTTCTAACCACCTCCTTGATGTTTCCATCTGGATGCCCTGTTGTCACCTCGAGCTCAGTATGACCAGAAGCTACCTCCTGTTCCTGTCAGTGTTGTTGTTGTTGTTGTTGTTTTGAGACGGAGTCACTCTGTCGCCCAGGCTGGATGGAGTACAGTGATGTGATCTCAGCTCACTGCAATCTCCACCTCCTGCTTTCAAGAATTCTCCTGCCTCAGCCTCGCAAGTAGCTGGGATTACAGGTGCCCACAACCACACCTGGCTAATTTTTGTATTTTTAGTAGAGACGGAGTCTCAGCATGTTGGCCAGGCCGGTTTCGAACTCCTGACCTCAAGTGATCCGCCCGCCTCAGCCTCCTAAAATGCTGGGATTACAGGCATGAACCACTGCCCCCATCTAGTGTGTGTTTTTTTTTTTTCTTTTTTTTTTTTTTGAGACAGAGTCTCACTCTGTTGTCCAGGCTAGAGTGCAGTGGAGCCATCACAGTTCACTGTAGCATCGGTTCACTGCCGCCTCCAAGTTCATGTGATCCTCCCACCTCAGCCTCCTGAGTAGCTGGGACCACAGGCGTGCACCACCACGCCCAGCTAATTTTTGTATTTTTTGTAGGGACAGGGTCTCACTATATTGCCCAGGCTTGTCTCAAACACCTGGGCTCAAGTGATCCTCCCACGTCAGCCTCCCAAAGTGCTGGAATTATAGGCGTGAACCACCGCTCCCAGCCAGGTGTTGTTATAATTATACCAATCACTCAGGCCGGAAATCTCGGAGTCATCTTTGATATTTGATGTCTCCCTCTCCCTCACCTCCAGCCATCAGTCTCCAAACCGGTCGCGTCATCCCTTCTGCATCCCTTCCATCCTCAAGCGTCTCCTTCCCATTTGTCTTGCTCTCCCCGAGACCAGGGCCTCACAGCATCGTGTCCAGACTGCCCTCTGGGACAGCTCTGCCTCCAGGCTTTACCCTGTCTAACCCATCCTGCACACAGTCCTGCCAGATGCATTGCTTCAAAACGCCACTTTTACCAAGCCAATGACAGTCGCAAAATCCTTCAATGACTCCTCATTCCTAGGGAATTGGTGCTTTTCCAGCCTGATTTCAACAACCTGTCCAGCGTGGTGGCTCATGCCCGAAATTCCCGCACTTTGGGAGGCCAAGGTGGGCAGATCACCTGAGGTCAGCAGTTTGGGACCAGCCTGGGCAACACAGCAAAACCCTGTCTCTAGTAAAAAAAAATTACAAAAATTAGCCGGGTCTGGTGGCACACGCCTGTAATCCCAGCTACTCAGGAGGCTGAGACACGAGAATCACTTGAACCCCGGAGGCAGAAGTTGCAGTGAGCTGAGATCGAGCCACTGCACTCCAGCCTGGGCAATAAAGTGAGACTCTGTCTCAAAAAATAAAATAAAAAATAAAAATAAAAACAATCGGCAGGGCACGGTGGCTTACGCCTGTAATCCCAGCACTTTGGGAGGCTGAGGTGTGCAGATTGTGAGGTTGGGAGATGGACACCATTCTGGCCAACATGGTGAAACCACGTCTACTAAAAATACAAAAATTAGCTGGTCGTGGAGGCACGTGCCTGTAATCCCAGCTACTCAGGAGGCTGAGGCAGGAGAATCACTTGAACCCGGGAGGCGGAGGTTGCAATGAGCAGAGATAGCACCACTGCACTCCAGCTTGGCGACAAAGCTTGACACTGTCTCAAAAAAATAAAAGTAAAAAATAAATAATAAAAAACAACCTTTGCCAACCAACTTTAATTCTATGAGAAGAGTCTTCCTCTAGCCAGCTGGTGTACGTATACACTTCCTGAACAAACTGCTTAGCATGCTCACCGTTCCCATGCGTTTCTCCCAGGCTTTGAATGCCCTTCCTTGTGTCTCTCTCCTTATCTCAATTGTATTTACCCTTCAAGACTCAGCGCTAACCCCATCTTCACAACAGCTCACAATTCATTGCTCAGAACTATAGAATTCACTGCCTGTAACATACACATTTATTTCGTGTGTGTGTGTGTGTATACACACATATATATACACATATATATATGTTTTAGGGGTTTTTTGTAGAGATGGGGTCTCGCTATGTTGCCCAGGTTGGTCTCAAACTCCTGGCCTTGCACAAGGCCTCCCGAGTATCCCCGTGTGATGGAATTACAGCCATGAACTGCTGCACCTGACCTTTTTTTTTCTTTCTTTCTTTCTTTCTTTTTGGAGGCAGGGTCTCACTCTGTCACCCAGGCTAAGTGCAGTGGCACAATCATGGCTCACTGCAGCCTCAACCTCCTGGGCTCAAGTGATCCTACCACCTAAGCCTCCTGAGTAGCTGGGACTACAGGCACACACCACCATGTCCTGCCAATTTTTTATCTTTTGTAAACATGGGGCCTCACTATGCTCACTATGTTGCCCAGGCTGGTCTTGATTTCCTGGACCCCAGCCTTGGCCTCCCAAAGAGCTGGGATTACAGGTGTGAGCCACAATACCTAGCCTGTTTCTTTTCTATTTTTCTTGCAAACACCAACTCAAACTAGTACACATATATTTCTTGCTCACGTATCATCTTGCAACATTTCTGTTTTGTTTTTTGTTTTTTTTTTAAGACGGAGTCTTGCTCTGTCCCCCAGGCTGGAGTGCAGTGGCACAATCTCAGCTTACTACAACTCCACCTCCAGGGTTCAAGCAATTCTCCTGCCTCAGCCTCCCGAGTAACCAGGATTACCGGCATGCACCACCAGGCCCAGCTAATTTTTGTATTTTTGTAGAGACAGGGTTTCACCATGTTGGCCAGGCTGGTCTTGAACTCCTGACCTCAGGTGATCCGCCTGCCTTGGCATCCCAAAGTGCTAGGATTAGAAGCGTGAGCCACCACGCCCAGCCATCTCTGCTTTACCATAGTGATAAGAATGCAGGCACTGGAGAATAAAAAGGGAAAAAAGAAGGTGGACTCTGGAATCAGATTCCCTGAGGTCAAATCCCGGCTTTGCCACTTATTCACTGTGTGACCTTGAATAAGTCACCTAATTTCTCTGTGCCTCATCCATAAGATGAGGATACTCATATTATTTACCTTATAGAGTTTAATGTGATGATTAAATGATTTAATACACAAAGTACTTATAAACATACAATTACCATGTGATCCAGCAATTCTGCTTCTATGTACGTACCCAAAAGAAATGAAAGCAGGCTGGGCGCGGTGGCTCATGCCTGTAATCCCAACTCTTTGGAAGGCAGAGGTGGGTGGATCACTTGAGGTCAGGAGTTCGAGAGCAGCCTGGCCAACATGGTGAGACTCCATCTCTACTAAAAATACAAAAAAAATTAGCTGGGCCTGGTGGCACACACCTGTAATCCCAGCTACTAGGAGACTAAGGCAGGAGAATCACTTGAACCTGGGAGGTGGAGGTTGCAGTGAGCCCAGATTGTGCCACTGCACTCCAGCCTGGTCGACAAAGAGAGACACCATCTCAAAAAAAAAAAGGAAAAAGGAAAAAAAATAACTGAAAGCAAAAATTCAAACAGATGTGAATATACCAATAATCACAGCAGCATTATTCACAAAAACCAAAGGTGGGAACAACCCAAATGTCTATCAGCTGATGAATGGATGAACAAAATGAGGTGTGTACCTACAGTGGAATACTATTTAGCCTTGAAAAGGAATGAAATTCTTTTTTTTTTTTTTTTTGAGACGGAGTCTCGCTGTGTCGCCCAGGCTGGAGTGCAGTGGCCGGATCTCAGCTCATTGCAAGCTCCGCCTCCCGGGTTTTTACGCCATTCTCCTGCCTCAGCCTCCCGAGTAGCTGGGACTACAGGCGCCGGCCACCTCGCCCGGCTAGTCTTTTTTGTATTTTTTAGTAGAGACGGGGTTTCACCGTGTTAGCCAGGATGGTCTCGAACTCCTGACCTCGTGATCCGCCCGTCTTGGCCTCCCAAAGGGCTGGGATTACAGGCTTGAGCCACCGCGCCCGGCCGAAAAGGAATGAAATTCTGATGCATGCTATCACACATAAGAAACTTGAACACAGGGCCGGGCGTGTTGGCTCACGCCTATGATCCCAGCACTTTGGGAGGCCAAGGCGGACAGATCACGAGGTCAGGAGATCGAGACCATCCTGGCTAACACGGTGAAACCCTGTCTCTGCTAAAAATACAAAAAATTAGCTGGGTGTGGTGGCGGGCGCGTGTAGTCCCAGCTACTCGGGAGGCTGAGACAGGAGAATGCTGTGAACCCGGGAGGGGGAGCTTGCAGTGAGCCGAGATCACGCCACTGCACTCCAGCCTGGGTGATGAGCAAGACTCCATCTCAAAAAAAAAAAAAAAAGAAACTTGAACACAGTATGCTACATGAGATAAGTCAGATGCAAAGTACAAGTATTGTTTGATTCCACTTATATAAATTCATAGAAACAGAAAGTAGGATAGAGGCAACCAGGGGGTGGGGGAAAGTGGAAATGAGGAATTACAGTTTTAATGGGTATAGAATTTCTGTCTGGAATGGTGAAAAAGTTCTGGATAGTGGTGGTGGTTATACAGCATTACAAATGTACTTAGTGCCACCGAATTATACACTTAAAATGGTTAACTGACATATTTTATGTTACATATATTTCACCAAAGTTTAATAACACCCCCAAAGGTGCTCAGAACAATACCTGGCATATGGTAGGTGTTGTTAGCTATTTTTTATCATCTCTCACATTACCGTTGTTGGCAAAGCTTAACAAATGTCAAAAGAAGGTACCAGTATTCTGGGAGTCGTGTTGATCTGAGGCCATGTCCACACAGATCCAGAAGCATGACATTGTCAGTGGATTTAGAGTTGATCAGCCTCAGGAGGCTCAACTCAAATCAAATTCCCTGGAAACTGATCAACTAGATCTCCAAATGCACGTGCTCTGTTGTCCAAAGCTTCCTTAGAGATGGTCAGAAAGGTGATTAAAGTTAAATATATATATACACACACACACACACACACACACACATATGTGTATATATATCCCTTAAAGAGTATCAGAGGCCAGGGTCAGGGAATTTTAACCCCTGGTAGCATAAGGGACTGATAGCTTAGGGTTTCCTTACCCTCTGCAGACATAGCTTTTGCTGCCAGGCATACACTCAGGGCTCCCTCTCCCTGTGGATCTGCCACTGGGAATACTGACTAGTTTTTGCTCTTCAGTTTCCTTTTTTCCACATTATAAGGAGATTCCCCCACTTCCACATCCTGACAGTACATTCTTTCTTTAGCTAAGTTTCAAAATCAGTAATTCACTATAAGTCCTCTTAGTTCTAGATCTGACTGCACACCTTTCAGTGTTCTTGAGCATTTCCCCAGTCCTTATCAGCAACACACTGACAAACCTATTTCAAGGGGGAATAGCTTTGCATCTGGCTGAATGTGTTCATTTTCATCTCCCTGGGAAGGTAACCATCCGAGTTCTGAGATATGCCACAGGTATCCTCTGTCTACAGTCTTTCTTTTGAGACAGAGTCTCTCTCTGTTGCCCAGGCTGGAATGCAATGGCACAATCTCGTCTCACTGCAACTTCCGCCTCCCGGGTTCAAGCAATTCTCCTGCCTCAGCCTCAATCCTGACTAGCTGGGATTACAGGCATGCGCCACCATGCCCAGCTAATTTTGTATTTTTAGTAGAGACAAGGTTTCCCCATGTTGTTCAGGTTGGTCTTGGTCTCGATCTCCTGACCTCAGGTGATCCACCTGCCTCACTCAGCCTCCCAAAGTGCTGGAATTACAGGCTTGAGCCACTGCACCTGGCTACAATCTTTTTTTTTTTTTTTTTTTTGGAGACGGTATGTTGGTCTGTCACCCAGGCTGGAGTGCAGTGGCGCAGTCTCAGCTCATTGCAACCTCTGCCTCCCAGGTGCAAGCAATTCTCCTGCCTCAGCCTCCGGACTACAGGCGCGCACTACCAAGCCCAGCTAATTTTTGTATTTTTAGTGGAGATGGGGTTTCACCATGTTGGTCAGGTTGGTCCCAAACTCCTGACCTCAGGTGATCCATCTGCCTCAGCCTCTCAAATTGCTGGGATTACAGATGTGAGCCACGGCATCCAGCCTATAGTCTTTCATTACTGGTTTTAGTATCTATTATTACTTAGTGTATCATATTATCCATTCATTCAACAAGTTTTTTGGGTTTTTGTTTTTTTCCTGAGACACGGTCTCTCTTTGTCACCCAGGCTGGAATGCAGTGACGCCATCATGGCTCACTGCAGCCTCAACCTCCTGGCTCAAGTGATCCTCCAATCTTAGCCTCCCAAGTAGCTGGGACTACAGGTGTATGCCACCATGCCCGCCTAATTTTTAAAATGTTTTTAAACATAAATAGGGTTTACTATGTTGCCCAGATAGGTCTCAAACTCCTGGGTTCAAGCAATCCTCCTCCCTCAGCTTCCCAAAATGTTGGGATTACAGGTATGAGCCACTGTGCCTGGCCCATTTCTTAAGTATCTACTCTGGGTCAGCTATTGTGATAGGTGCTGGGGATACAACAGTGGGCAAAATGGATACCAGCCTACCTGGTATACATAGAAAGCATACAACCTAGTGCACAGAAGATGACCATAGGCTGAGGACGGTGGGTCCTGCCTATAATCCCAGCTACTCAAGAGGCTGAGGCCAGAGGATCATCTGAACCCAGGAGTTTGAGGCTACACTGAGCTATGATCATGTCATTGTTCTCCAGCCTGGGTGACAGAGCAAAAAACCCTGTCTCTTAAAGAAGACCATAAGGCAGAGAATTTATTTTCTTGTTTTTTTTTTTTTGAGACGGAGTCTCGCTTTGTTTCAGGCTTGTAGTGCAGCAAACTTGTTCACTGTGTTTCTCCCAATTCTCCTGCCTCACGCCTTTATTCTCCTGCCTCAGCCTCCTGCTAAGCTGGGACTACAGGCACTCCACTCACTACCAAGCACTTTGTATTTTTAGTAGAGACGGAGTTTCACTGTTAGCTAGGGATGTCTCAATCTCCTGACTCCTTGATCCGCCTGCCTCTCGGGCTCTCCCCAGTGCTGGATTACAGGCGTGAGTCACTGGGCCGGCTTTTTCTAGATGGAGTCTTAGCCTGCTGCCCAGGCTGGAGTGCAGGCCCGTCGGGTTCACTGCAACCTCTGGCCTCCTGTCTCGTAAACAATTCCTGCCTCAGTCTTGCAGCTGGGATTACAGGCACCTACCCACCATGCCCAGCCAGTTTTATATTTCTTGTAGAGATGGGGTTTCACCATGCTGGCCAGGGCTGGTCTCAAACTCCTGACCTCAGGTGATCTACCTGCCTCGGCCTCCCAGGCGATTATAGGAGGAGCTATATGCTCTAGCTGAATTCATTCTTTTCTTTCTTTCTTTTTTTTGAGACAGAGTCTCACTCTGTCACCCAGGCTGGAGTGCAGTGGCCGGGATCTCAGCTCACTACAAGCTCTGTCTCCCAGGTTTACGCCATTCTCCCGCCTCTCTCAGCCTTCTGAGTAGCTGGGACTACAGGTGCCCGCCACCTCACCAAGGTTTTTTGTATTTTAGTAGAGACGGGTTTCACCTGTTAGCTGTGGCTGGTCTCGACCTCTGACTCCTCGTGATCCGCCTTCCGCCTCGGCCTCCCAAAGTGCTGGGATTACAGGCTTGAGCCACTGCGGCCCGGCTTTTTAGACGGAGTCTCCGCCTGTCGCCCCAGGCTGAGGCAGTGGCTGACCTCAAGCTCACTGCAAGCTCCACCTCCCTGGCTCACGCTTTCATTCTCCCCCGCTTCAGCCTCTGAGTAGTTGGGACTACAGGGCGTTTCTACTACTCTCGCTAGTTTTTTGTATTTTTAGTAGAGACGGGGTTTCACTCATGTTAGCCAGGATGGTCTCTGATCTCCTGACTCGGATCCACTCCCGCCTCGGCCTCCCAAAGTGCTGGGATTACAGGCTTGAGCCACTTCACAAGGCCTGCCTTTTTTTTTTTTAAGATAGAGTTTTGTTTTTTGCCCAGGCTGGGAGGCAATGGTACAATCTCAGCTCATTGCAATCCTCTGCCTCTCCTGGTTCAAGCACGATTAATATTTTAGATCTGACTGTTTGACCAGATATGGCTCTCTGCCCGTTTCTAGAAATTCATTTTTCAAATAAACAATGACTCTAAATCCGTCCAAAGAGATATCTCCCCCAAAGCTCGCACTTATATGTGACACCGCCGCACACACACCTCTCAAATGTACGGCCTCGCCTGCGCTTGCCTTGCCTTGCAGCTTTCCTCATGGCTGCTTTGAGAGCCTCTGGCACATTCTTTTAAATAACCTCAGTGATGGCAAGGCCTTAAGTCGTTTACAGCAGCTCTGACTCTCAGAAATAGCTAAAAGGCATTCAGAGTTAAGTCTGGCAAATAATTCTCCTGATAAAGCTAGGTAACAACACTGCAGGTAAATAAATATATAAATAAGACTCTCAGGAGACTGATTCTTGTCTTGCTCAAGAAGTGTCTCTGGAAGCAATTCCAAAACTGGAGAGCCAAGAACGCTGGAGGCACAGCAGCATCACAGTTGAGCTTCTGAGGGTGAAAAGGGCAGCAGTTATCTGCCTGTGAAGCTCCACAGCGTGGCAGAGTTGTTTCACTCAACAACCTTCGTGTCCCTTTTATTTACTTATTTTTAAATTTTTAAATTTTTTTTTTTTTTTTTTAGAAAAAGGCCCGCTCTGTCACCCAGGGTGGAGTACAGTGGCACGATCTTGGGTCACTGCAATCTCCACCTCCCGGTTTCAAGCGATTCTCCTGCCTCAGCCTCCCTAGTAGCTGGGACTCCAGGCACCCGCCACCACGCCTGGCTAATTTTTGTATTTTTATTAGAGACAGGGTTTCACCGTGTTAGTCAGGATGGTCTCGACCTCCTGACCTCGTGGTCTGCCCCCGCCTCAGCCTCCCAAAGTGGTGGGATTATAGGCGTAAACCACTTGTACCCAACGTTTCCAGCCCCTTTTGAACTTGAGAGCCTATGACTGTATTTGTGTATTAAAAAACAATCTCAGGCTGAGCACAGTGGCTGACCCCTATAATCCCAGCAGTTTGGGAAGCCGAGGCAGGCAGATCACTTGAGGTCAGGAGTTTCAGACCAGCCTGGCCAACACTGTGAAACTCCATCTCTACTAAGATACAAAAATTAGCCCGGTGTGGTGGCGGGCACCTGTAATCTCACTTACTTGGGAGGCTGAGGCAGGAGAATTGCTTGAACCAGGAAAGTGGAGATTTCAATGAGCCAACATTGCACCACTGCACTCCAGCCTCGTTGACAGAGCGAGATTCCCTCTTGAAAAAAAAAATTATTCCGGAATAAAGCTCACATCCTCCCACAGCCCCAGGAGCTCTGAATCCTGGTACTCACGTCTGCTTAGATTCTTGCCTTCCTTTTGGGAACTTTCACTGTGATCATGTCTCCCCTTGTGCTTTGGTGCCTCATAGTACAAGACTCAGAGGCAGTTCCCTTTCTGGCAGGCAGGCAGCAGCAGGATGTGAGAAGTCAGCTGAGTGAGAGGCAGGGTGGGCACAGGAAACACAGGGCCCTCCGTCTTAAGTTCTCACTTCAGCTGTTTCATGGGGACCATAATCTCATGATTTAAAATAGAGCCCTCCTGGTGGCCAGGGCAAGCTCACAAGGCACACCGCGGCCTGGCTGGCCCGATGTGGCAGTGGGACTGACTTTCACAGCCTGCCTGCCTGCCTGGCTGGCTGCTCTGAAGAGGAGTGGCTTTGTTTTGGGGTCCGGTGCTGGCTGCTGGACGCTGCAGGAGCTGCGAGGAGCAGTGCTGGAGAGAAGGCTGTGGTTCCCTGGAGCACCAACTCCTCAGAGGCCTCTCCATCACTGGGGAGACCTCAGGATCCCCAGCCAGCTGGCTTCTCGCTGACTTGGTTCTAGTTTTAGACACTCTGGTAGGTTGGATGATCTCCAGTCCTGAACATGCTCCCAAGGCACCAGCAGAATTTTCAGCAACTCAGGGATATGTTTGTCTCTTCCCCAGAACTGACCAAAGAGCAGAAAACCAAAAGGTTACAGTAAGGGGCAGAAGGTCAATGTTCAACTGCCTCTCACAAGGGCGGGTCTTGGCCAGAGGTGAATGCTGGCTTTTCATGGATGATCTGGTCCAAACCCAGCCTGCTGTGCCTAAAAAGAGATGTGATCACAGTCCTCCCAAGCCTTCTGCCCCTCCAGGGCCCAGTTCAAGGCCTCTCATAGTCTCACAGCCCTCGGATTATTATCATTATTATTATTTTTTATTTTTTATTTTTTTTAGACGGAGTCTCACTCTGTTGCCCAGGCTGGAATGCAGTGGTGTGATCTTGGCTCACTGCAACCTCCGCCTCCCAGGTTCAAGCAATTCTCCTGCCTCAGCCTCCTGAGTAGCTGGGATTACAGGCACGTGCCACCATGCCTGGCTAATTTTTTGTATTTTTAGTGGAGATGGGGTTTCACCACGCTAGCCAGGCTGGTCTTGAACTCCTGACCTCGTGATCCACCCGCCTCGGCCTCCCAAAATGCTGGGATTACAGGCATGAGCCACCGCACCTGGCCGGATTTTTTTCTTTTTTCTTTTTTTTAAGAGATGGAGGTGGGGGTAGGCCTGGCGCAGTGGCTTACGCCTGTAATCCCAGCACTTTGGGAGGCCAAGGCAGGTGGATTACGAGGTCAGGAGATCGAGACCATCCTGGCTAACACAGTGAAACCCCGTCTCTACTAAAAATACAAAAAATTAGCCAGGCGCGGTGGTGGGCACCTGTAGTCCCAGCTACTCAGGAGGCTGAGGCAGAAGAATGGTGTGAACCCGGGAGGTGGAGCTTGCAGTGAGCCGAGATCACACCACTGTACTCTGCAACCTGGGCAACAAAGCAAAACTCTGACTCAAAAAAAAAAAAAATAAAGAGATGGAGGTGGGGAGTGTAGGGGCACTTGTCTCAATCTCCTGGGCTCAAGTGATCCTCCAGCCTGTCTCCTAAGTAGCTAGGACTATAGATGTGCGCCAACATGCGCAGAGTCTTAGGATTGATCACAGCTGAATGTTTCCCTTTCCAGCCTTCCTCAGACTCCTGCAGCAGGCCCTCAACACGCAAGTGGGCATCAATGTCACCTGGGTGGCTTGTTACAAACAGATGCCTGGGCCCCACTGTAAACTCGTTAAATCAGAGTCCGTGGGGTGGAGCCAGGAGTCTGACTCCTTTAACAAGGCTTAGGGTGATTCTGATTCACACCAAGCTCTGAGAGTCAAAGCCCTAATCAGTCATGTTCTCTTTGATCTTGACTTCCTTGATTGAGACTAGAAACCCCCGAGGCTCAGATCAAAGCCAACATCATTTCTGCCTCTCTAAAAAATAGTTTCTGTTGAAATTATGCAGATACCAGATCTCCAAAATGAAGGAGTTTCTATTTGCCTGGGGATTGGCATTTCCCACACATCAGATTCTGCTTTTTAAATATAAAATGTGGGCCAGGCACTGTGGGTCACGCCTGTAACCTAGTACTTTGGCAGGCCGAGGCCGACGGATCACTTGAGGTCAAGAGTTCGAGACCAGCCTGGCCAACATGGTGAAACCCCGTCTCTACTAAAAATACAAAAAATTAGCTGGGTGTGGTGGCACGTGCCTGTAGCCCCAGCTACTAGGGAGGCTGAAGCATGAGAATCACTTGAACCCAGGAGGCTGAGGGCAGTGAACTGAGATCGCGCCACTACACTCCAGCCTGGGCGACACAGTGAGACTCCATCACAAAAAAAAAAATACATATATATATACACATATATTTATCTATATATATATGGAATGAAGGGTCACTGGCCAGGTGCAGTGGATCATGCCTGTAGTTCCAGCACTTTGGGAGGCTGAGGCAGGTAGATTGCTTGAGCTCAGGGATTCAAGACCAGCCTGGGCAACATGGCAAAACTCTATCTCTACAAAAAAATACATAAACCAGCTGGGTGTGGTGGTAGGTGCCTGTAGTCCTAGCTACTTGGGGGGCTGAGATGGGAGGATCACTTGAGCCTGGGAGTTTGAGGTTGCATCACTGCACTCCAGCCTAGACATCGGAGTGAGGCCCTGTCTCTAAAAAAAAAAAAAAGGCCATTGGCTAATGACTGTAATCCTAGCACTTTGGAAGGCCAAGGTGAGAGGATTGCTTAAGCACAGGAGTTCAAGACCAGCCTGGGCAATATAGCAAGACCCCATCTCTAATTTTTAAAAATTTATTATTATTATTTTTTGAGATGGAATCTCACTCTGTCGCCCAGGCTGGAGTGCAATGGCACAATCTCTGCTCACTGCAACCTCCACCTCAGGGGTTCAAGCGATTCTCCCACCTCAGCCTCCTGAGTAGCTGGGATTATAGGCACCCACCACCACGCCCGGCTAATTTTTGTATTTTTGTAGGGACAAGCTTTCACCATGTTGGCCAGGCTGGTCTCGAGCTCCCAACCTCAGGTGATCCGCCCACCTCAGCCTCCCAAAGTGCTGGGATTACAGGCATGAGCCATCACGCCTGGCCTTTTTTTAGTTTTATTTATTTATTTATTTATTTATTTTTTGAGACGGAGTCTTGCTCTGTCGCCCAGGCTGGAGTGCAGTGGCCAGATCTCAGCTCACTGCAAGCTCCGCCTCCCAGGTTTACGCCATTCTCCTGCCTCAGCCTCCCAAGTAGCTGGGACTACAGGCGCCTGCCACCTCGCCCGGCTAGTTTTTTGTATTTTTTAGTAGAGACGGGGTTTCACCGTGTTCGCCAGGATGGTCTCGATCTCCTGACCTCGTGATCTGCCCGTCTCGGCCTCCCAAAGTGCTGGGATTACAGGCTTGAGCCACCGTGCCCGGCCATTTTTTTTTAGTTTTAAAAGAAAATAAGAAAGAGTAGATTAAGACACAGGTGAAGAGGGAAGACCACGTGAAGACACACAGAGAAGATGCCATCTACAAGCCAAGAAGAGAGGCCTCAGAAGAAGCCAACACGTTGGTCTCAGACTTCTAGCCTCCAGAATCGTGAAAAAATAAATACATGTTGTTTAAGCCATCCAGTCTGTGGTACTCTGTCACGGTAGCAAAACCCATATACCCACCAACAAGAACCCCTGAAGCAGACAGCTCTGGCTTGATTAATTTGGGGACTCAATGGCTTCATTACAGACCCTACCCTTTCACTCTTCTGCTCTGTTGTCTGCCGGCACCCCACGTGGTTGCAGCTGGCTCTTAAATGCACCACACTCAGACAGGATGACACTCCCTGGAAACCAAGAGGGTCTGATTCATGCCATGCATCCCCTTTTCTTTTTTTTTTTTTTATTTTGAGACGGAGTCTTGCTCTGTCGCCCAGGCTGGAGTGCAGTGGTGCAATCTGGGCTCACTGCAAGCTCCACCTCCCGGGTTCACGCCATTCTCCTGCCTCAGCCTCCCCGAGTAGCTGGGACTACAGGCGCCCGAAACCACACCCGGCTAATTTTTTAAAAAATGTTTTATTTTTAGTAGAGACGGGGTTTCACCGTGTTGGCCAGGATGGTCTTGATCTCCTGACCTCGTGATCTGCCCGCCTCGGCCTCCCAAAGTGCTGGGATTACAGGCATGAGCCACCGCGCCTGGCCTATGCATCCCCTTTTCACAAATTACAAAAAAGTATTTCCAGAAGCCCCCAGTAGAGTCAAAATATTGGCCCTAATGTCGTCCCACGCTCAATCCCAAACCAAGCACTGGCAAAGCGGTTGGGAGCACCATAATTGGCTGAGGCTAATTAGGATTTAGTCCCGAGGTGAGTGGGGCTAGGAAGAGTCACCCGAACAAAATCAGAGTTCTCTCCGCGAGGAGGAAGGCCAACGGCTGCTGGGAAGGCCGCCAACAGCATCTGCTCTGAGGTGCTGCAGGAGTAAGACAGGCTGATGTGAGAAAGAGGTTGAAGGACACTGAGCGGGGGTGGGGGAAGGCCTCTCTGAGAATGTGACGTTTCAGCTGATGCCCAATTCAAGGGAAGAAGCCAGCAAGCAAAAATTGAGGATCAAAGCATTCCAGGCAGTAGAACTGCAAAGGTTGGAGCGAGCTGGTGGCATGCCAGCATCAGACAGAAGTGGAGCTGGCAGGGCATGGTGGCTCACGCCATGGTAATCCCACCACTTTGGGAGGCTGAGCTGGATGGATCACCTGAGGTCAGGAGTTCAAGACCAGCCTGTTCAACATGGGGAAACTGCATCTCTACTAAAAATACAAAAATTAGTTGGGTGTGGTGGCAGGTGCCTGTAATCCAAGGTACTCAGAGGCTGAGGCAGAATTGCTTGAACCCTGGAGGCAGAGATTGCAGTGAGCAGAGGTCGTGCCACTGCACTCCAGCCTGGGCGACAGAGAGAGATTATGTCTCAAAAAATGAACGAACGAGAGAGAGAGAGAGACAGAGAGAGAGAGAGGATCTGCTCTATCCCTCCCCTGACAAGACCTTCCCTTCCCCATCCTTGCTCGCCTCTCTCTGCTCTCTGCGCAGTCCCAACCGGAAAAATGGGACTTAATGAAGACTGTTGGTTCCTTCCACGTGCTTGAGCCATCACTAGGGGTGCATAGCAGTCTGGCTGCTGCCCTAAGGATGTCAACAAGAGCAGGAAGCCCTGGACCAACCAGTCAGGCATTCTCTTCCCAGAACGATGGGAAAGCACCAAATGGAAGCCCATGACAGCCTCCACCTGGCAATCCTCATTCAACCCCAAACTCAGGCCCTTAATCCCCCTGTGCAGCCTGTTCCCCAGGTTGTCATGCGGAGGGCGCTAGGTGAAAATCCTATATAAACTGCATGCTTTTTATTTATTTTTTTTTCGACGGAGTTTCGCTCTTGTTGCCCAGACTGGAATATAGTGATGCAATCTCGGCTCACTGCAACCTCTGCCTCCTGGGTTCAGGTGATTCTCCTGCCTCAGCCTCCCGAGCTGGGACTACAGGCATGCACCACCGCACCCAGCTAATTTTGTATTTTCAGTAGAGACAGAATTTCACCATGTTGGTCAGGCTGGTCTCAAACTCCTGACCTGAAGTGATCCACCTACCTTGGCTTCCCAAAGTGCTGGGATTATAGGTGTGAGCCACTGCGCCCGGCTGTAAACTGCACGCTTTTTGCAAGCGGTTCTTCTGTCCAGCCCTTTGACCCTGAACTCTCTTCCATGTATGTAGCCCCCAGTAAAACCCCATGTCTCCTTTGCCGGCTCTGGGTCTCTTCTTTGGCCTCTTGAACCTGGTGCCTTTCCCATGGGAGTCAATAGGGGTTTGACACAACCCCATCACCTCAAACATTTACCATTTCTTCGTTTTGGGTATATTCAAAATCTACTCTTCTAGTTGTTTAAAAATATACAATAGGTATGGGGGGCGCGGTGGCTCACGTCTGTAATCCCAGCACTTTGGGAGGCCAAGGCAGGTGAATCACAAGGTCAGGAGATCGAGACCATCCCAGCTAACATGGTGAAACCGTGTCTCTACTAAAAATACAAAAAAAAAAATTAGCTGGGCAAATTTGTGGTGGTGGTGGTGCCTGTAGTCCCAGCTACTTGGGAGGCTGAGGCAAGAGAATGGAGTGAACCCGGGAGGCGGAGCTTGCAGTGAGCCAAGATGGCACCACTGCCCTCCAACTTGGGCGAGAGTGTGAGACTCCATCTCAAACAAACAAAAAAAAAAAGAAAGCAAAAGAAAATATACAATAGGTCAGGCACGATGGTTCTTGCCTGTACTACCAGAACATTAGTAGGCCAAAGGGAAGATCACTTGAGCCCAGGAGATTAAGGCTGCAGTGAGCCATGATGGCGTTACTACACTGCAGCCTGGGCAACAGAGCAAGACCCTGTCTCAGAAAAAAAAAAAATAAGAAAACATACAATAAATTGGTGTTAGGCCAGGCGCAGTGACTCACACCTGTAATCTCAGCACTTTGGGTGGCCGAGGCGGGTGGATCACCTGAAGTCAGGAGCTCGAGACCAGCCTGGCCAACATGGTGAAACCCCAGCTCTACTAAGAATACAAAAATTAGCTGGGCATTGTGGTAGGCACCTGTCATCCCAACTACTTGGGAGGCTGAGGCAGGAGAATTGTTTGAACCTGGGAGGTGAAGAGTGCAGTGGGCCAATATTGCACCATTGCACTCCAGCCTGGGCAACAAGAGCAAAACTCCGTCTCAAAAAATAAAAAAAAATTGGTGTTAAATACAGTCACCCAACAGTGCTATAGAACACTAGAAGCTATTCCTCCTAACTAGCTGTGCTTTTGTATCTGTTAACAAACCTTGGGCTAACCCTCCTCCCAAACTATTCTACTCTGTACTTCTAGAGAGAATCGACTTTTTCAGTTCCCACAAGTGAGAACATGCAAGATTTATCTTTTTGTGCCTGACTTATTTCACTTAACATCATGTCCTCCAAGCTCATTCATGTTGCCACAAATGGCAGAATTGTCTTTTTTTTTTTTTTTTTTTGAGACGGAGTGTCGCTCTCTCGCCCAGACTGGAGTGCAGTGGTGCAATCTCGGCTCACTGAAAGCTCTGCCTCCCGGTTCATGCTATTCTCCTGCCTCAGCCTCCCGATTAGCTGGGACTACAGGCGCCCGCCAGCACACCTGGCTAATTTTTTGTATTTTTAGTAGAGATGGGGTTTCACCGTGTTAGCCAGGATGGTCTTGATCTCCTAACCTCGTGATCCACCCATCTCGGCCTCCCAAAGTGCTGGGATTATAGGCGTGAGCTACCGCGCACAGCCGAATTGTTTTCTTTTTAATTGCTAAATAGCATTCCATCATGTATATACATAGGCCATATTTTCTTTATCCACTGATGGACACTAAGGTCGATTTTATATCTTGGCTATTGTGAACCATACCACAGTAAACGTGGGGATGCAGATATCTCTTTGACATGCTGATTTCCTTTAGTTTGGATATATAACTGGTAGTGGGATTGCTAGATCATACGGTAGTTCTATTTTGAGAAATCTCCATACTGTTTTCTAGTATGGCTGTACTGATTTACATTCCTACCAATAACATATAAGAGTTCCCCTTTCTCTGCATCCTCACCAGCATTTGTTATTTTTTTTGCCTTTTTGATAATAGCCATTCTAACTAGGACAAAATGGTATCTCAGCCAGGCGCAGTGGCTCTCGCCTGTAATCCCAACACTTCAGGAGGCTGAAGCAGGTGGATCACCTGAGGTCAGGAGTTTGAGACCAGCCTGGCCAACATGGCGAAAATCCATCTCTACTAAAAATACAAAAATTAGCCAGGCGTAGTGGCAGGAGCCTGTAATCCCAGCTACTCCAGAGGCTGAAGCAGAATTTCTTGAACCCGGGAGGTGGAGGTTGCAGTGAGCTTAGATCGTGCCACTGCACTCCAGCCTGGGCGACATAGCAAGACTTCATCTCAAAAAAATAAAAAATAAAAAATAAAAGATATCTCATCGTGGTTTTGATTTGCATTTCCTTAAATATTAGTGATCATGATTTTTTCAAATACCTGTAGGCCATTTGTGTGTCCTCTTTTGAGAGATGTCTATTTAGCTAATTTTCCATTTTCTTTTCTTTTTTAAAAATAGAGACAGGAAGGCTGGGCGCAGTGGCTCACGCATGTAATCCCAACACTTTGGGAGGCCTAGGCAGGTGGATCACCTGAGGTTAGGAGTTCAAAACCAGCCTGACCAACATGGTGAAACCCCATCTCTACTGAATATACAAAATTAGCCAGGTGTGGTGGCACATGCCTGTAATCCCAAC
Organism: Papio anubis; assembly: GCF_008728515.1. Taxonomy (NCBI): domain Eukaryota; kingdom Metazoa; phylum Chordata; class Mammalia; order Primates; family Cercopithecidae; genus Papio; species Papio anubis. The sequence goes on from NC_044979.1 coordinate 28,586,070, forward strand.
TACTCAGGAGGCTGAGGCAGGAAAATCTCTTGAACCCAGGAGGCAGAGGTTGCAGTGAGCCGAGATCGCGCCACTGCACTCCAGCCTGAGCGACAAGAGCAAAACTCTGTCTCAAAACAAACAAACAAAAAATAGAGACGACAGGATCTTGCCACATTGCCCAGGCTAGTCTCAAACTCCTGGGCTCATGTGATCCTCCTGCCTTGGTCTCCTAATGTGCTGAGATTACAGGTGTGAATCACCATGCTCAGCCCTATTCTGGATATTAATCCACTGTTGGATGAGTAGTTTGCAAATATTTTCTCTCATTCTGCAGGTTGTCTCTTTACTCTGTTATTTCCTTTGCTATACAGAAGTTTTTTGTTTTGATATAATCTAATATTTCTATTAAATATATGCATTTATATTTTCATTTTGAAAGTAGTAAAAAAAAATAGAGCAAAAAAGGTAAATTTCACTGATAAACAGGTACAATCACTTCTAAAAAATAACTTTACCTAGTCAACTTGAACATGTTTATATCCTGCAATCCAGCAATTCCAGGCCTAGGTATACATCCAGAGAAACTAATATACACTCGTACCAGATGATGTATATAGGAACAGTCATGATCACATTGTTCCTAGGAGCAAAAAATTGGCAATGATCCAAATTCCATCCAAAACAATACTGGCCAGGCATGGTGACTCATACCTGTAATCCCAGCACTTTGGGAGGCCGAGGCAGACGGATCACCTGAGGTCAGGAGTTCGAAATCAGTCTGACCAACATGGTGAAACCCCATCTCTACTAAAAATAAAAAAATTAGCTGGGCATGTTGGTGCATGCCTGTAGTCCCAGCTACTCGGGAGGCTGAGGTGGGAGAATCGCTTAAACCCAGGAGGCGGAGGTTGCAGTGATCCGAGATTGTGCCACTGCACTCCAGCCTGGGAGACAAAAGCAAAACTCCGTCTCAAAAAAAAAAAAAAAAAAAAGAAAGAAAAAGAAAAATCTCCAAACACAATATGCTCAGCACCTCATCCCACATTTTCCTCTCAAGGCTACTCCTTCTCTACTGTGTCCCCTGTTCGTGTTCACAGCATCCCACCCTCCCACTCACCCAGGCTGGAAGCCTCTTCCCTCTGCCTCACCCCAATCAGTTATCAAGTACCACGGATTCCACCTGGAGAATGTCTTACAAGACTCTTGCCAGCGTGATTCAGATTGTCTTTACCTCTTGCCTGAATCTCATCTGTGATAGCAGCTAACTGACACTTTTTCCTCCAAGCTCCCCTCTGATCTAACCTTTACCCTACTACCAAGCTTGTGATCTTTCTAGATACGGGGTTTGGAGATTTCTAACAGACAGTTTCAAATGTGGACCTAGAGCTCAGGAGAGAAGTCTTTTCCTTCATCCTCTGCTCTACTTTAGTCTCTCAAACATGTTCTGTAAAGACGCTATAACTTTTACTGTTTTCTTAGACAGGATCTCACTCTGTCACCCAGGCTGGAGTGCAGTGGCACCGTCTCAGCTGACAGCAACCTCTACCTCCTAAGCTCAAGTAATCCTCCCACTCAGCCTCCCAAGTAGCTGGGACTATAGGTGCATGCCACCACACCAAGCTAATTTTTGTACGTTTTTTAGAGACAGGGTTTCGCCATGTTGGCCACACTGGTCTCAAACCCCTGGATCAAGTGCTCCACCTGCCTTAGCCTCCCAAAGTGTTGGGATTACAGACGTGAGCCACCGTGCCCCGCCAAGATGCTGTAACCCAATTACCCTCTCAGTGTAACCAGGACTGGCTGCCTTGGTGCCTTCCGGGGTTGTACCCCACTTTAGGCTGATATCTGGACCTAGAACTGTGGTCTCTGCCCAGATGGAATCGTGATCCAGTATCCTTTTTTTTTTTTTTCCTCCAAAATCTACCCCAATATGGCCGGGCACAGTGGCTCATGCCTATTATCCCAGCACATTGGGATGCCCCGAGGCAAGTGGATCACCTGAGGTCAGGAGTTCAAGACCAGCCTGACCAACCTGGTGAAATCCCGTCTCTACTAAGAATACAAAAATTAGCTGGGGATAGTGGCACACGCCTGTGATCCCAGCTACTTGGGAGGCTGACGCAGGAGAATCACTTGAACCAGGGAGGCGGAGGTTGCAGTGAACAGCAACTTAGTCTCAAAAAAAAAAAAATTAGCAGGTGTGGTAACTTACCTGTAGTTCTACCTACTTGGAGGCTGAGGCAAGAGGATCACTTGAGCCCAGGAGTTTGAAGCTGCAGTGAGCCACTGCACTGCAGCCTAGGCAATGAGCAATACCCTGAATCAAAAAATAATAAAAATAAAAATAAATGGCTGGGCACAGTGGCTCAAGCCTATAATCCTAGCACTTTGGGAGGCCGAGGCGGGTGGATCACAAGGTCAGGAGTTCGAGACCAGCCTGACCAACATGGTGAAACTCCGTCTCTACTAAAAATACAAAAATTATCTGGGCGTGGTGGCACATGCCTGTGATCCCAACTACTCGGGAGGCTGAGGCAGAAGAATTGCTGGAACCTGGGAGGCAGAGGTTGCAGTGAGCCGAGATGGCACCATTGCACTTCGGCCTGGGTAACAAGAGTGAAACTCCATCTCAAAAAAAAAAAAACCAGGTGTGATGATGTGCACCTGTAGTTCCAGCTGCTCGGGAGACTGAGGCAGGAGAATAGCTTGAACCCGGGAGGCGGAGGTTACAGTGAACCGAGATGGTGCCATTGCACTCCAGCCTGGGCAACAAGAGCAAGACTCCATTTCAAAAAAAAAAATCTATCCCCATCTTTGAGTCTTTTCTGCTCAATCAATTTGCGGTACTTACTCATATCATCCCAAATTACCTGAGTGACTCTTCTTTCTGTGACCATTTCATTTCCTTCAGTAAGATTCCTGAAACCGAAGTAAGGAGCTCTTCCTTTGCCCAGTAAATCTCTCTCAGCCCTCCAGAGAAAGGAAAATAAAGGAGCAGGTGTAGAAGATAGATGTGGGGGTGGTTGGGACTCTAATTTACACTTCCCCCAGCTGCTCTTGAAACGTGCAGGTGGCTCCTTCTTGCCTCTCAGAAATCCACCACGAAGATGTCTCTCCTTGGGCAGAAGTTCCACCGTGACAGACTTTATTCTCCCACCTCCTCCGCCCCCATGGAATCCTCTCTGTCTCACACACGCACCTGGACCTGAAAGGAGGCTCTAGCAGCTTTTAAATCAGGTTCTCCAGACAAGCTGGGAGACAGAAAGGAGCATTGCTCCACCCTCATGCCAGGCCAGCTGTTTAGTCCTAGGGCATCCGCTGCTCCCGCCTTCGTGCCTCCCTGTGGAAGAGGTATCCTCCTGACCTCCCTCTCCTTCCCTCTCATGCCTTCTCTGAGCTCCTTCCAGGCCAGGCGTGGTGGCTTACACCTGTAATCCCAAAACTTTGGGAGGCCGAGGTGGTAGGATCACTTGGGGCCAGGAGTTCAAGACCAGCCTGGGCAACATAGCAGGACCTTGTCTCTACAAAAAAAAAATTAAAAATTAGCCAGGTGTGGTCCAGGCATGGTGACTCATACCTGTAATCCCAGCACTTTGGGAGGCCAAGGTGGGAGGATCACCTGAGCTCAGGAGTTCAAGAGCAGCCTGGCCAACATGGTGAAACCTCATCTCTACTAAAAATACAAAAATTATCTGGGTGTGGTGGCACATGCCTGTGATCCCAACTACTCGGGAGGCTGAGGCAGGAGAATTGCGTGAACCTTGGAGGCAGAGGTTGCAGTGAGCCAAGATCACACCATTGCACTTCAGCCTGGGTGACAAGAGTAAAACTCCGTCTCAAAAAAAAAAAAAAAAAAAAATTAGCCGGGTGTGATGATGTGTACCTGTAGTCTCAGCTGCTCAGGAGGCTAAGCTGGAAAGATTGCTTAAAGCTGGCTGCAGTGAGCCATGATCACACCACCGTACTTCAGCCTGGGCAATAGAGGGAGACCCTGTCTCAAAACTTAAAATCAAATAAAGAAATAAAGTTCCTTCCATCCTTACAGTTCCATCTTTCTTTCTTTTTTTTTTTTCTTTTTTTCAAGACAGAGTCTTGCTCTGTCACCCAGGCTGGAGTATAGTGGCACGATCTTGGCTCACTGCAACCTTTGCCTCCCAGGTTCAAGTGATTTTCCTACCTCAGCCTCCGGAGTAGCTGGGATTACAGGTGCATGCCCACCACCCTCAGCTAATTTTTGTATTTTCAGTAGAGACAGGGTTTTACCACGTTGGCCAGGCTGGTCTCAAAGTCCTGACCTCAAGTGATGAGCCTACCTCGGCCTCCCAGAGTGCTGGGATTACAGGCGTGAGCCACCACACCCAGCCACAGCTCCATCTCACACAACTGATTCTGAGACTCAAGCTCTTAGATTGAGCATGGGAGGAGAACAAGGTTGCAAGTATTTCCACTTTAACATTTTTGATCCTGTCGCACTCCATTTCAGAGTTTTATGTTATATCTGTATATGTTTCTAAAACCATATATTGACCTGCTTTTGTTTTTCCATTACTTGACTGAAAACTCCTTGAGCACAGGTAATGTTTCTAAATTAAATTAAATTTAAAAATACATTTCTTTTTTTTTCCTTTTTTTTTTTTGAGACGGTGTCTTGCACTGTCGCCCAGGCTGGAGTGCAGCGGCACTATCTCGGCTCGCTGCAAGCTCTGCCTCCCAGGTTCACGCCATTCTCCTGCCTCAGCCTCCCGAGTAGCTGGGACTACAGGCACCTGCCACCACGCCCGGCTATTTTTTGTGTTGTTAGTAGAGACGGGGTTTCACCGTGTTAGCCAGGATGGTCTCGATCTCCTGACCTCGTGATCTGCCCGCCTTGGCCTCCCAAAGTGCTGGGATTACAGGCGTGAGCCACCACACCTGGCCAAAAAATACATTTCAAGAGCTGAGTACATAGTTATCTTAACGGGAATCTTGGCATCAATCGAATGGAGGCCTGGATCATGACCTTGTTCACCCTTGCTGTGTTAGGAGTGGCTTGATGGGGGCAGCCTGAAGTGAAAAGATGTAGGCTCAGTCCCTAATTGACTGTGTCAGTCACAGTATGTGGTGGGCAATTCACTTTCTGTCTCATCTAAAATATTAGGATTGATAACACCTGTTCTGCCTTTTCCACAGGATTCCTATGAAAATTAAATATGGAAACCTTTGTAAAAGTCCCTTGCAGGCCAGGCACGGTGGCTCACGCCTATAATCCCAGCTACTCGGGAGGCTGAGGCAGGAGAATCACTTGAACCCAGGAGGCAGAGGTTGCGGCGAGCTGAGATTGCGCCACTGCTCACCAGCCTAGGTGACAAGAGCGAAACTCTGTCTCAAAAAACAAAACAAAAAGGCCGGGCGCGGTGGCTCAAGCCTGTAATCCCAGCACTTTGGGAGGCCGAGACGGGTGGATCACGAGGTCAGGAGATCGAGACCATCCTGGCTAACCCGGTGAAACCCCGTCTCTACTAAAAAATACAAAAAAACTAGCCGGGCGAGGTGGCGGGCACCTGTAGTCCCAGCTACTCGGGAGGCTGAGGCGGGAGAATGGCGTAAACCCGGGAGGCGGAGCTTGCAGTGAGCTGAGATCCGGCCACTGCACTCCAGCCTGGGCGACAGAGCCAGACTCCGTCTCAAAAAAAAAAAAACAAAAACAAACAAACAAACAAACAAAAACAAAACAAAAAAAACCCTTTGCAAAGTGTGTAAAATCCTGTACAAAGGTGAAATACTATGCTCGTCATCTAGGGCGCCAGCACTGGGAGATGGGGCTTCTACTGTTTCGTATTTGTGTAGGATACCATGGCCCTATGTGACTTAGCTGCCTGACTAGGACCAGAGAGTGTCTCCTTGCCACCACACCCAGCTAATTTTTGTGTTTTTAGTAGAGACGGGGGTGTCACTATGTTTTGTTCTTGTTGCCCAGGCTTGTTGGCCAGACTGGTCTCGAACTCCTGACCTCAAGTGATCTGCCTGCCTAGGCCACACGCAGCCATCGTTGCCTATTTTCTCAGCTTGCTAATGACCCAAAGTAGTACCAGCTTGGCTGGTGTTTGACGAGAGAGAGAGAGAGAGAGAATGAATAGAGAGAAATAATGCGCAGACTTTGGTTTTAGGATTGGGATTTTGCAGGGTGGGTGTCAGAGGACTTGTATGACTGTCAGGGGTTTGGTCTGAGCTCATGGAGAGAGGAGAGAAGGAAGATGAGAGAGGAACATATTTGAGGAGGTGTCTACAGTTTTAATTTGACCACAGTTAAGTTTGAAATATTCATTACAGCCGGGTGCGGTGGCTGACACCTGTAATCCCAGCACTTTGGGAGGCCGAGGCGGGTGGATCACAAGGTCAGGAGATTGAGACCATCCTGGCTAACATGGTGAAACCCTGTCTCTACTAAAAATACAAAAAATTGGCTGGGTGTGGTGGTGGACTCCTGTAGTCCCAGCTACTCGGGAGGCTAAGACAGGAGAGTGGCGTGAACCGAGGAGATGGAGCTTGCAGTGAGCCGAGATGGCGCCACTGCACTCCAGCCTGGGCGAGAGAGCGAAACTCTGTCTCAAAAAAAAAAAAAAAAAACTCATTAGAAATGCATGGGAAAACATCAAAGAAAAGCATCTAGGCTCTCAGGGTTGTTCTGTTCTCTCTACTTTTGCATATATTTGAATTTTTCATAATAAAAGTAGGAAGGAAGGATGAATGGAAGAGAAGGATGTAAGTAAATTAGTAGTTCAGTATATGAGTTGGAAGCTCCAAGGAAGAGGCTGGGTTAGAGATGTCAATTTGGAGATCATCTGAGTACAATTAATTGCTACTAAAGTCACGGGCCTGACAGAAGTCACCAAGGAGAGTCAAGGGACCAAACCCTAGGGAACCTTGATATTAGAAAGTCAGGGCCGGGTGCAGTGGCTCACTCCTGTAATCCCAGCATTTTGGGAGGTTGAGGTGGGTGGATCACTTGAGGTCAGAAGTTTGAGACCAGCCTGACCAACATGGAGAAACCCCATCTCTACTAAAAATACAAAAAATTAGCCGGGCGTGGTGGCACGTGCCTGTGATCCCAGCTACTCGGGAGGCTGAGGCAGGAGAATTTCCTGAACCCGGGAGGCAGAGGTTGCAGTAAGCCGAGATCATACTATTGCACTCCAGCCTGGGCAACGAGAGCAAAACTCTGTCTCAAAAAACAAACAAAAAAAAGTTTAAAAAAAAGAAAGTCAGGAAGAGTTGGGCACGGTGGCTCACACCTGTAATCCTAGCACTCTGGGAGGCCAAGGCGGATGGATCACTTGAGGTCAGGAGTTGGAGACCAGCCTGGCCAACATGGTGAAACCCCATCTCTACTAAAAATACAAAAATCAGTAGGGTACGGTGGTGGGCACCTGTAATCCTAGCTCTTCAGGAGGCTAAGGCAGGAGAATCGCTTGAACCCAGGAGGTGAAGGTTGCAGTGAGCCAAGATCAGGCCACTGCAGTCCAGCCTGGGCAACAGAGCAAGACTCCGTCTCAAAAAAAAAAAAAAAAGTCCCCTGTGTACCACCTATGTATCTCTCCCTTTCCCCTAACCCTAGACAGTCACTGATCTTAAAAATTAAAATTAAAAAAAGAAAAAAGAATATGGAGTGGAAGGTCTCAGAGGTCATGAACTTCCTTACTCTGGGGGAGAGACAGAAGGACTCTCGGCCATCCTCACTGTTGGGTGAGCTGAGGGAAACTCCTCCCTCAGCTGGTTTCTTTCCCAAGTGGCCCCTATGGGGGTTGACCTAGTTCTAGAGTCACATGCAGACTCAAAAACATTTCGAAGATCAAGAGGCACTATTTCTTACAATGTGTCTATTTTCTTGTGTTTTTTGTTTGTTTGCTTGTTTTGTTTTGAGACATAGTCTCGCTCTGTTGCCCAGGCTAGAGTGCAGTGGTGTGAGTGCAGCGCTCACTGCAGCCTCCACCTCCTGGGCTCAAGCAATTCTCTGGCCTCAGCCTCCCCAGTAGCAGGGACTACAGGTGTGCACCACCACGCCCAGCTAATTTTTATTTCTATTTATTTATTTGTTTTTATTCTTTTGAGATGGAGTCTTGCTGTGTTGCCTAGGCTGGAGTGCCGTGGCACAATCTCAGCTCACTGCAACCTCCTCCTCCCTGGTTCAAGTGATTCTCGTGCCTCAGCCTCTTGAATAGCTGGGATTACAGGTATATGCCACCATGCCCAGCTACCTTTTGTATTTTAGTAGAGACAGCATTTCACCATGTTGGCCAGGCTAGTCTTGAACTCCCGACCTCAAGTGATCCGCCTGCCTCAGCCTCTGAAAGTGCTGGGATTACAGGCTTGAGCCACTGCATCTGGCCCTAGCTAATTTTTATATTTTTAACAGAGATAGGGTCTCGCCATGTTGGCCAAGCTGGTCTCAAACTCCTCGGCTCAGGCAATCTGCCCAAAGTGCTGGGAATACTGATGTGAGCCAGTATTTCCTTGCCAGTGTCTGTTTTTAAGAGTAGAGAAATCGGCCGGGCGCGGTGGCTCACGCATGTAATCCCAACACTTTGGGAGGCCGAGGCGGGTGGATCACGAGGTCAGGAGATGGAGACCATCCTGGCTAACACGGTGAAACCCTGTCTCTACTGAAAATTCAAAAATTAGCAGGGTGTGGCGGCATGCGCCTGTAGTCCCAGCTGCTGGGGAGGCTGAGGCAGGAGAATAGCATGAACCCGGGAGGCAGAGCTTGCAGTGAGCCGAGATGGCGCCACTGCACTCCAGCCTGGGCAATAGAGCGAGACTCCATCTCAGAATAATAATAATAATAATAATAACAATAACGTTCTTGGCTTTAATTAGAACCACCTCAAGCCTACTCACCTGGATTGGAGGGAGGCCCAATATCAACTATTCCAAGGATAGGTTCCACTCCCTTGGATCATCACTAACCCTGGGCGCCTAGACAGGATCCCATGGACTCCCAGTCTTTCAGCACTTAGAGGCCCTGGTTGGCTCTCCTGTGGCTGCTCTGCCAGCCAGAGCTGCTGCTTCAAATGCTGGTCGCCCCCATCTCTCTGGCCATGGATGTTCCAGAGGATCCTACAGCCTCCTAGCCCAGCTCCCTGCTCAGAGCATAAGGATTTCTTCCACTTCAGCATCTCTACCCCTCCCCTAGGCCCCAAGGCCTCTACCAACCTAGTTCTTCTTCCCCATCCTTGAGATGCTCCTAGGGTCCGGCTGCTCTCTCATTTCCAACCCCTGAACATCCTACAGCTATCTGAGACGATAAAAGCTAATCTTGCTGGTAGATTACACAAATGACTCCTCACCTCCTATGATCACCTTCTAGAGGAAAAGGTTTCCCAGAAATCAGAATAAAGCCCTGTGTACCACACTGGGAGGGGAAAAATACCTTTCATTCCTCCTAAGGTATCCACAGCAGCAAAAACAAACACGAGCTGATTCTCAGTAGATTATTCTGCTACATATATCAGGTATGCATTTACATCTCATCCTAACAAACAAAAAAGAAATGAAAGAGAGGTTTCACCTGTGCTGTAATTATGCACATTTCAGTCTTCCTGATAGCCTTAGAAATCATTTAAGGGGCCAGGTGCGGTGGCTCATGCCTGTAATCCCAGCACTTTGGGAGGTCGAGGCAGGCAGATCACCTGAAGTCAGGAGTTCAAGACCAGCCTGACTAACACGGTGAAACCCTGTCTCTACTGAAAAACAAAAATTAGCTGGGCATGGTGGGGGGCGCCTATAATTCCAGCTACTCAGGAGGCTGAAGGAGGCAAATTGCTTGAACCCGGGAGGCAGAGGTTGCAGTGAGCCGAGATCACACCACTGCACTCCAACCTGGACGACAGAGTGAGACTCCCTCTAAAAAAAAAAAAAGAAATAATTTAAGGACAGATACTCCATATTACCAATCTCTGTATTCTCAAGGTGGGTGCTTAATAAATATTGGATGAATGAATGAATTGCCTGTCTAATTTGGAACCCTCAGTACAATATTGTATTTACTGGCCACTTTAGGAGGCTTAACTGCCAATGACTCTGGTGTTCTATTACCAACAGAGAGTTGCTGATTGTCAGAGCATGATAGCAGCTCATCCTCCTAGCCATGGGGCAAGTTTGCATCAGGTGAAATGTTTGTACTGGAATTTTCTATCGTATGTGTCCAAATCTCTGCTACTTGTAAAGATCAGTTCCATGATTAGTCAATAGACTTGACGTTCCTGATTCCAGAAAGTTAATAGCCAAAGTGTCAATTATTTAGCAAATGCAGACTTAGCTGAGATTTTTTTTTTTTTTTAAACAGGGTCTTACTCTGTTGCCCAGGTTGGAGCACAGTGGCATGATCACAGCTCACTGCAGCCTCAACCTCCCAGGCTCAAGCAATCCTCCCACCTCAGCCTCCTGAGTAGCACCACCATGTCCAGCTAATTTTTGTATTTTTGGTAAAGATAGGGTTTCACCATGTTTCCCAGGTTGGTCTCAAACCCCTGGGCTCAAGCAGTCCTTCTGCTTCGGCCTCTCAAACTGCTGGAATTACAGCATGAACAACTGTGCCCAACCTGAGAAATTTTACACCCAAGAAGAGCGCTGGAAGAGCATTCATATGATTGGGTAGGTTGGTTGGTTGGTTGGTTTGTTTTGAGATGGAGTCTCACTTTGTCACCCAGGCTGGAGTGCAGTGCTCATCTCGGCTCGCTGCAACGTCTGCCTCTTGGGTTCAAGCAATTCTTCTGCCTCAGCCTCCTGAGTAGCTGAGATTACAGGTGCCCGCCACAATGCTCGGCTAATTTTTGTATTTTTAGTACAGACGGGGTTTCACCATGTTGGCCAGGCTGGTCTCGAACTCCTGACCTCAGGCGATCCACCCACCTCGGCCTCCCACAGTTCTAGGATTCCAGGCATGAGCCACCGCACTAGGGAGGGTAGGTTTTTTGTTTGTTCATTTACTCGTTTGTGTGTGTTGGGGTAGAGGGGTTGTTTTTGTTTTGCTTTGTTTTGTGACTTGCTCCATCAAAACCCTGGCTTCAGGATGTTAAAACTGACCAAATAATAAGCAGCTGAATCAACACTGATCTTGAGACAGAGGTGCCATGAGATGAAATGTTTCCACCTGTGCTGAAAATAAACATTGTTAGCACAACTGAGCACACTGCAACTGGGGTTATTCCATTCCAGGGCACAGGGCCAAGGAGGTCTCCTTAGCACAATCTTCTTTGCCCTTGTGACTCAAGATCTCCTCTTTATCCAGAAAGAGAAGTAGCTTGGAAACACGCTCAGTTATCTCAGTAACAAACAAATTGCTATCCCTCAGTGAGCAAATTTAATTCCAGTGATTTGTGTGTGAGCTCAAGAGACACCAATCAAAACCCCGCAGGGTTTAAGAGAAAGATCTAACAACCAACACTCATTTCTAGAAAACAAGGTGTACCACACAAATTTATAGATTTTTTTTCTCTATTTAATTACTGATCTTGTAAGTAGCTGGAATGCAGTGGGAAGCAAACCCTTGGACTATAATAAAAAATATTCCGGCCAGGCATGGTGGCTCATGCTGTAATCCCAGCACTTTGGAAGGCCGAAGCAGGTGGATCACGAGGTCAGGAGATGGAGACCATCCTGGCTAACACTGTGAAACCCTGTCTCTACTAAAAATACAAAAAATTAGCTGGACATGGTGGCAGGCGCCTGTAGTCCCAGCTACTTGGGAGACTCAGGCAGGAGAATCGCTTGAACCTGGGAGGTGGAGGTTGTAGTGAGCCAAGATTGCACCGCTGCACTCCAGCCTGGGGTACAGAGTGTGACTCTGTCTCAAAAGCAAAAATGAAACAATAGAAAAGCAGGTGAGGCACCCTATCTAAGCACTGATTACATCTTTACTGAGCACTTGACTGTACACTCCAGTGACTCTGCTGGACCTTAGGAATACATCGTAAGAGAGATCTGGTTTTCACACTTGTGGAGCTCCCAGTACCATCAGAGACATTAATCAACCAATTATACAAAGATAACAGTGAACTTTAACATTTGTTTTTTGTTTTTGTTTTTTTTTTCAAGAGACAGGGTCTCAGCTGGGCATGGTGGCAGTGAGCCCGAGATAGTGCTGCTGCACTCCAGCCTGGCAACAGAGCGAGACTCCGTCTCAAAAAAAAAAAAGAGACAGGGTCTCACTCTGTCACCCACGCTGGGTTGCAGTGGTGTGACCATAGCTCACTGCAGCCTCAAACTCCTAAGCTCAAGCCATCCTCCGACCTCAGCCTCCCAAGTATCTGAGACTACAGGTGTGCACCACCACGCCCTGCTAAATTTTTCTTTTTTTTATAGAGACGGGGTTTCGCTATGTTGCCCACGCTGGTCTTGAACTCCTGGGCTCAAGCCATCCTCCCACCTTGGTCTACCAAAGTGCTGGGATTACAGGCATGAGCCACCATGCCCAGCCTAACATTCCACAAATATTCTAGTCTCCTGGCTCTGGCCAGCGCTTTGCCTTGGCCACACATTGATTTTGTGCTCTAGCTGCAGCCAAAGATAGATTTCGCCCTAACACAACATTATGGACACATCAGGGGATTTTTCCTTTCCTCTCTTAATAGCCCAGAAAGACAATCTTTTGCTAATGAACAAAATTAAGCTAATTTTTTTTTAGGTGTGGGTGGGTCAATTATTTATTTCAAAATGTCTTCGGAGGCAGGGCGCGGTGGCTCATGCCTATAATCCCAGCACTTGCAAGGCCGAGGCAAGCAGATCACCTGAGGTCAGGAGTTCGAGACCAGCCTGGCCAACATGGTGAAACTCCATCTCTACTAAAAATACAAAAATTAGACAGGCATGGTGGCATGCACCTGTAGCCCCAGCTTCTTGGGAGACTGAGGCAGGAGGATTGCTTGAACCCGGGAGGTGAAGGTTGCAATGAGCTGAGATCACACCACTGCACTCCAGCCTGGGTGACAGAGTAAGACTCCATCTCAAAAAAAAAAAAAAAAAAAGAAAGAAAGAAAGAAAAGAAAAGAGATGCAAAAAGTTTCCATCAATTGACCAACAGTTAAATACATCATGGTACCTCCATATGATGGAATACTTTGCAACAGCTAAAACAATGATAGGGGTAGGGGCAGGTGCTAATGATATAGTAAGTGAAAAAAGGTGATACAAACATATATATACAACATAATTCAACTATGCTAAAATATGTGAACATAAAAATAAACATATGCCAAATATTAGGGAAGTTTTCTCTGGGAGGTAGGATTATGATTTTTTTTTCTTTTATTTTTCTTTCTTTTTTCCTTTTTTTTTTTTGAGACAGAGTTGTCTCTGTTACCTAGGCTGGAGTGCAGTGGTGCAGTCTTGGCTCACTGCAACCTCCACCATGCAGATTCAAGTGATCCTCATGCCTCGGCCTCCTGGGTACCTGGGATTACAGGCGTGTGCCACCACACCTGGCTAATTTTTGTATTTTTAGTGGAGGCAGGGTTTTGTCATGTTGGCCAAGCTGGTCTCGAACTCCTGACCTCGTGATCTGCCCACCTCGGCCTCCCAAAGTGCTGGGATTACAGGTGTGAGCCACCATGCCCAGCCTTTTTTTCTTTCATTTTTAAGAAACAGGATCTTGCTCTCCTACGCTGGAGTGTCATGAGGTACAATCATAGGTCACTGCAGCCTCGACGTCCTGGACTCAAGTCATTCTTCTGCCTCAGCCTCCTAGTAGCTGGGACCACAGACTTGCACCACCACACCCAGTTAATTGGGAGATGGGATTACAGATAGCTGTTATTTTCTTTTCCTTTTTTTTTTTTTTCTCTTAACTTGTCACTGATGAAGCTCCAAGACTGTTCTTTTCTTTTTCTTTTTGAGATGGAGTCTCGCTCTGTCGCCCAGGCTGGAGTGAAGTGGCGTGATCTAGGCTCACTGCAATCTCCGCCTCCTGGGTTCAGGCCATTCTCCTGCCTCAGCCTCCTCAGCAGCTGGGACTACAGGCACATGCTGCCACACCCGGCTAATTTTTGAATTTTCAGTAGAGACGGGGTTTCACCGTGTTAGCCAGGATGGTCTCCATCTCCTGACCTCGTGATCCACCCGCCTCAGCCTCCCAAAGTGTCGGGATTATAGGCGTGAGCCACCCGTGCCCGGCCTCAAGACGGTTATTTTCTTTACATGTTCCAAGTTTTCCCCACTAGGAACATACTACTTTTTTGTTTTTGAGACGGAGTCTTGTTCTGTTGCCTAGGCTGGAGCACAGTGGCATGATCTCGGGTCACTGCAACCTCCGCCTCCCGGGTTCAAGCAATTCTCCTGCCTCAGCCTCCCAAGTAACTGGAATGACAGGAGTGCACCACCATGCCCAGCTAATTTTTGTAGTTTTAGTAGAGACGGGGTTTCACCACGTGGCCCAGGCTGGTCTCGAACACCTGACCTCAAGTGATCCGTCCACCTTGGCCTCCCAAATTGCTGGGAGCCAGGAACATATTAGTTTTCAAATCAGAAAGGAGGCTGGGCGCAGGAGCTCACGCCTGTAATCCCAGCACTTTGGGTGGATCACCTGAGGTCAGCAGTTCAGGACCAGCCTGACCAACATGGTGAAACCCCGTCTCTACCAAAAATACAAAAATTAACTGGTTGTGGTGGCGGGCACCTGTAATCCCAGCTGCTCAGGAGGCTGAGGTAGGAGAATCGCTTGAACTCAGGAGGCAGAGGTTGCAGTGAGCCGAGATAGCGCCACTGTACTCTAGCGTGGGCAACAGAGTGACACTTCGTTTCAAAAAAAAAAAAAATTTTTTTTAAATTAAATCAGGAAGGATACTAAAAGTGAAAAATAATTTCAGGTCTACAAGCCGCTGTGGTTATTCTATTTGATTCTAAATGTTCCCTCAGTTTTCCTGCCCGTCTTACTCTTTGTTTCCTTTTGAGGAACTAATGGCTTGTAAGGTAGGGGTGAGCAGTTGGATTTGTAAGTGTGGAGAAGCATCCAGGCACCTCTCTGAGAGTTTCCTCCCAAACCTCCCTAGCCTTGGCTGCCCTCCGAGGGAGTGGCCCGCATGCAGGTGAACTTCATACTCTGCAGTGTCCGGGCAGAGGGCCTTCCATTCCATTGGCTTCTGGAGGAAGCCAGCAGCTCTGAGCCCAGTTGCCAGTTGGGGAGGGAAACCGAGACAGGGAACTCACTGCAGAGAGGACTCCAGGGACTCTCTTACACCTTCCCTGCCCTAAAGACAAGCATTTCCCAAAGCTACTGGACCCCTTCTTCTCCCCTTCAGGGTTGGGGAGAGAGATTTGAGAATTGAGGGTAACCCTGGCCAGGCATGGTGGCTCACGCCTGTAATCCCAGCACTTTGGGAGGTCGAGGTGGGAGGATCACGAGGTCAGGAGATAGAGACCATCCTGGCTAATACGGTGAAACTCCATCTCTACTAAAAATACAAAAATTAGCTTTTTTGTGTGTGTGTGAGGAAAAGACAGGAAGCCCATTTTGATGAAGACACCAAACAAATTTTTTTTTTTTTGAGACGGAGTTTCGCTCTTGTCACACAGGCTGGAGTGCAGTGGTGCGATCTCAGCTCACTGCAACCTCTGCCTCCCAGGTTCAAGTCATTCTCCTGCCTCAGCCTCCCGAGTAGGTGGGATTACAGGCACCCGCCACCATGCCCAGCATGGCGTGAATCCGGGAGGTGGAGCTTGCAGTGAGCCAAGATCATGCTACTGCACTCCAGCCTGGATGGCAGAGTGAAACTCCATTTCAAAAAAAAAAAAAAAAAAAAAAAAAAGAATTGAGGATAACCCAGAAGTCAGGAGTTTAACAAGAGAAAATACCAGGCATGACAGACAAGTCCTGGCTAGGTCTTGGCTGGATGGAAGCAGGGAAGCTAACTGGTCATTGCTGGTGGCCGGGACCAGCCTTGTGAGTAACCAAGAGGCCAGGCCAGTGGTTCTGATACCCTGAGTGTTTCGGAAGCTCTCAGATAAAGAATGTGGGCGGTTTACCCCTTCTTTGTGCACTGGTTAAAAATCCCAGGCAAGGAGGTAGCTTAGATAATGTAGCATACACTGAAATTCTTCTGTGCTGAGACACTTATTTCCTGTCTTTATTCAATGCCAGTGAATACCAGAAAGTTTCCTTTTCAGGAGTTCAAACTTCAGGCATCAGAGAGGTGAACAGAGCCGCAAACAAAGGCACACGCACGCGTGTGAATCACACAAGCACTAAAGGCCACCATGGAGGGGAGGAGGGGAAGGTGAGGCCTGGGTGGGGCCTTCTGCAAGAAAACAAGGAATATCTGTTTAGGGGTGGGGGTGGGGAGAGAAGGAAAATAGCCTCAGGGGACCAGAAAGTCAAACACTGACTTTAGGAAAGGCAGTGTCTGCACAGACGTTCCTGAGGCAAGAAGATACAGGTAATGGCCGAGCTCGGTGGCTCACATCTGTAATCCCAGCACTTTGAGAGGCCGAGGCGGGCAGATCACCTAAGGTCAGGAGTTCGAGACCAGCCTGACCAACATGGAGAAACCCCGTCTCTACTAAAAATACAAAAATTAGCCGGGCGTGGTGGTGGGTGCCTGTAATCGCAGCTATCGGGAGGCTGAGGCAGGAGAATGACTTGAACCCGGGAGGCAGAGGTTGCAGTGAGCCGAGATCGCATCGCTGCACTCCAGCCTGTGTGACAAGAGTGAAACTCTGTCTCAAAAAAAAAAAAAAATTTGGTTTGTGTCCACATCAGAATGGGCTTCCTATCTTTTCCTCACAGAATTCAACTTACTCTCCCCCAACCCCAGTCTTAGACAACACTACTGGCTACATGCAGGACAGTCACCCCCTTTCTTCCTGCCAAGGGCTGGTGCTCACCCCTGGGAGTACTGGAGGTTGGAAGAAGGGATAGAGTTATTTTTCTAGTACCATTCCCTCCCAGAGAGGAGAGAAGTTTCTACTCAAGGGTGCAAGGTAGAAAAGCAGGAGGGTTTGTAAAGCTCCTGCCCTCAAGTAAATGCATAGTTTGCCTGTCCTGACGTGGCTTCCTAGAAAACAGAGTTGGAGGCAAAGCCCGAAGGTTAATGTTTCACTGGGGAGGGCTGCAAGCCCAGGGCAGCAAGAGTGAGGAAGAGAGGAAGCTAGGCAGCGGAGGAAGGAAGGAACGTGTTCTCATTATAGATGACAGGTCGTTGTGTTTTCATTCATTTGGGGGCCTCCAAGTGTTAGAAGAATCACATGCGGACAAAGCAGCAGCAGAATGAGCACCTGCGGGCTCCTTGCAGCGTCCTCTCTCTTTTCGGTCAAAGTCCACCCCATGGTGTTAACTCCCCTTCATATGCGGGTTGTGTTACTGGGCCCCTCTCAGCAACTACTGGGGAGCCAGAAGGTCCTGGACTCCAGTTCGGTGCTGGAGCTGCTGCACCTTGGCCCTCACTCCTAGGGGAGGTTGAGGCAGTGGCTGTGTGAGGAAAGAAGCCATGGCAGTGACAGCTGTGCCTGGAGGGCCACAGAAGGATGCAGCCGGCACTGCTCCCGCTACACCGGAAGCACAGCAAGACTGAGAGACCCAGGCAGGACCAAGGCCTGGGAAGGAGTGGGGCTTAGCAAATCTAAGGAGGTATATAAACTGGGTCCAGAACATTGACTTAGGGAAAAACTGTTTGGATTCTAAATTTGATGTTCTGAGCAGCCAGATGTATTGTGACTGCAACTTCTGTAAGCACTGGTATTCATTTAAAAAGCATGTGAATTGAAAGATTTCTTGTGCTCTCTCCTCATGACAAAATGATGCAACTATCTTGTCCTGGTGTGGTGGCTCACACCTGTAATCCCAGCACTTTGGGAGGACGAGGCGGACGGATCACTTGAGGTTGGGAGTTTGCGACCAGCCTGGCCAACATGGTAAAACCCATCTCTACTAAAAACACAAAAATTAGCTGGGTGTGGTGGTGCATGCCTGTAGTCCCAGCTACTTGGGAGGCTGAGGCAGGAGAATGACTTGAACCCAGGAGGCAGAGGTTGCAGTGAGCCAAGATCGCACCATTACACTCCAGCCTGGGCGACAGAGCGAGACCTCGTCTTAAAAGAAAAAAAAGAAAAACAACAACAACAACAAAAAAAACGAAGCAAGTGTCTGCAAGGCCTAGAGACCTTCCAAGTTTGTGCTGGGCTTGAAACTATGCAGAAGGCCTAGATCACTGGCCCAACCACTGTCCAGGTAACCAAAAATATGGTATTGGAACAGCTTCATTTATTATTATTATTTTTTTTTGAGACAGAGTTTCACTCTTATTGCCCAGGCTGGAGTGCAATGGTGCAATCTCGGCTCACTGCAACCTCTGCCTCCCAGGTTCAAGCGATTCTCCTGCCTCAGCCTCCTGATAGCTGGGATTACAGGCACGCACCACCACACCCAGCTAATTGCTAATTTTGTATTTTTCATAGAGACGGGGTTTCTCCATGTTGGTCAGGCTGGTCTCAAACTCCTGACCTCAGGTGATCCACCTGCCTCGGCCTCCCAAAGTGCTGGGATTACAGGCATGAGCCAATGTGCCCGGCCTGGAACAGTATCTTTTTTTTTTTCTCACCCTGTTGCCACGCTGGAGTGCAATGGCGTGATCTCGGTTCACTGCAACCTCTGCCTCCCGAGTTCAAGCGATTCTCCTGCCTCAGCCTCCCAAGTAGCTGGGACTACAGGCACACACCACCACACCCAGCTAATTTTTGCATTTTTAGTAGAGACAGGGTTTCACCATGTTGGTCAGGCTGGTCTCGAACTCCTGACCTCATGATCCACTCGCCTTGGCCTCACAAAGTGCTGGGATTATACGCATGAGCCACCGTGCCTGGCCTAGAACAGCTTCATTTTTAGCCAAACAGAATGTGATAGGAATCAAGCCAAACATCTTACAGTTTGGTAAAAATTATCCTTCACCCCTTCCCCTGCTTGACGATACAGAGCTGTCAGCTGAAGGCACGATGGATCTTTTGCCGTGTGACCTCTGGAGGAAGGCCAAAGGCATTTACAAGCCAAGCAACCAGAGCACCCTGGAGAAACCAAAGAGGCTTTAGAAACAGCAGGAGAAAGTAAGAATGAGAGAAACTGAGGGAGGGAAAGAAATCAGAGTCCTGCTTTCCCACTTTAGCTTTCTTTTCCTTTAGTCAACTAAGCAAATTTATACATCTCACTTTCCCCTAATGCAACCTCCCTTCTCCTCCAGCAAAATTAGCAGAGGAGTCCTGACTTGCATTGTTGGGAATAAGAAAACTTTGGAGGCAGGGTGCGGTGGCTCACTCCTGTAATCCCAGCACTCTGGGAGGCCGAGGTGGGCAGATCACCAGAGGCCAGGAGTTCAAGACCAGCCTGGCCAACATGGTGAAACCCCGTCTCTACCAAAAACACAAAAATTAGGCAGGTGTGGCGGCACACGCCTGTAATCCCAGCTACTAAGGAGGCTGAGGCAGGAGAAACGCTTGAATCCAGGAAGCAGAAGTTGAAGTGAGCTGCGATCACACGAAACAAAACAAAACAAAACAAATTTGGTTAAGTTTTGCCAGACTTAACTTTTTCTTTTTTTTTGAGACAGGGTCTCACTCTGTCACCCAGGCTAGAATATAGTGGCGTGAACATAGCTCACTGAAGCCTCAACCCGCCATGCTCAAGCGATCCTCCCACCTCAGCCTCCTGAGTAGCTGGCACCACAGGCACATGCTACCATGTTCAGCTAATTTAAAGATTCTTTTTGTAGAAATGGGGTCTCCTTGTTGCCCAGGCTGCTCTTGAACTCCTGGGCTCAAGTCATGCTTTTACCTCGGCTTCCCAAAGTCCTGGGACTACAGGCATGAGCTACCATGTCAGGCCATACTTAACCTTTTCTTTTTTTTTTTTTTTGGAGACAGAGTCTCGCTCTGTCACCCATGCCTTAGTGCAGTGCCATGATCTCAGCTCACTGTAATGTTTGCCTCCCAGGTTTAAGCGACTCTCCTGCCTCAGACTCCTGAGTAGCTAGGATCACAGGCGCCACCACCATGCCCGGCTAATTTTTGTATTTTTAGCAGAGACAGGGTTTCACCTTGTTGGCCAGGCTGGTCTCGAACTCCTGACCTCAAGTGATCCACCTGCCTCAGCCTCCCAAAGTGCTGGGATTATAGGCGCCCACCACCATGCCTGGCTAATATTTGTATTTTTGGTAGAGACAGAGTTTAAACATCTCTGTCTCATAACAAAAAATGATGAACATGTGAGGTGATGAGTATGTTAAGTAGCTAGATTTAACCGTTTCATCATGTATACACATATCCAAATATTATGTTATAATATTATACCATACAATACACAATTTTGGCCTGGCGCGGTGGCTCACACCTGTAATCTCAACACTTTGGGAGGCTGAGGCGGGAGGCTGACAGAGCAAGACCCCGTCTCAAAAAAAAAAAACAACACACACACAATTTTTACTTGTCAATTATACCTTAATAAAAAGAAATAGCCAATAGCAGAACCATATATATTATTACCATGTGTGTACATACATGTATACACATATACATACACATAGATACATATAAATACTGAAATTTACTTGTGTTTTAAATAAATATATATTCAAACTTAAAACATCTTAGGCCAGGCGCGGTGGCTCATGTTTGTAATTTCAGCACTTTGGGAGGCTGAGGCCAGCAGATCACCTGAGGTCTGGAGTTCGAGACCAGCCTGACCAACATGGAGAAACCCTGTCTCTACTAAAAACACAAAATTAGCCGGGCATGGTGGCACACGCCTGTAATCCCAGCTACTCCGGAGGCCGAGGCAGGAGAATCGCTTGAACCCAGGGCACAGAGGTTGCAGTGAGCCAAGATTGCGCCATTGCACTCCAGCCTGGCAGCCAGGGCAACAAGAGCAAAACTCTGTCTCAAAAATAAATAGATAAATAGATAGATAGATAGAGATAGATAGATAAAGAGGCTGGGTGTGGTGGCTCACGCCTATAATCCCAGCACTTCGGGAGGCCAAGGCAGGTGGATTACCTGAGGTCAGGAGCTCAAGACCAACCTGGCCAACATGGTGAAACCCTGTCTCTACCAAAAAAATAAAAATTAGATGGGCATGGTACCAGGCATCTGTAATCCCAGCTGTCGGGAGGCTGAGGCAGGAGAATTGCTTGAACCTGGGAGGCAGAGGTTTCAGTGAGCTGAGATTGCACCACTGCACTCCAGCCTGGACGACAACAGTGAAACTCTGTCTCAAAGAAAAAAAAAAAAAAAAGAAAAGAAAAGAAAAAGAAACGTCCCGGTGGCTGCTGGGTGAGGAACAGACTGTAGGGTGAGGGGAGAAGTCACTATGGGCAAACAGCGGGAGCAGAGAGGCCAGTTAGAATGGATCGCACAGAGGATGGTGTCTCACTTTAGGTATGGGACACAGGGAGAAGGGCTCAGGTTTGGCAAATATGTTTGGGGTGGGGGGGTCTTGTGGAATTTGCTGATAGACTGGGTATGGGGATGATAAAGAATAAAACAGTAGGCCGGGTGCGGTGGCTCACACCTGTAATCCCAGCACTTTGGGAAGCCGAGGCAGGTGAATCATGAGGTCAGGAATTCAAGACCAGCCTGGCTAACATGGTGAAACCCTGTCTCTACTAAAAATACAAAAATTAGCCAGGCACAGTGGCAGGCGCCTGTAATCCCAGCTACTCGGGAGGCTGAGGCAGGAGAATTGCTTGAGCCCGGGGTGGGGGGCAGAGGTTGCAGTGAGCCAAGATCACGCCACTGCACTCCAGCCTGGGTGACAGAGCAAGACTCTTTAAAAAAAACAAAACAAAACAAAAAAAACAGTCAAGGGAGACTCCAAGGGCTTAGTCTGGGCAGCTGATTGAATGATGGTGTCATTTGCTGAGAGGGGGAACTCTGGAGAACAGACCATTTCTTTTCAGAGGAACATTAATGTGGTTTAGAATGGCCTAGATCCTGGGCAATGAAATTATCTGTATACTACACCCCCTGTGACATGCAGTTTGCCTATATAACAAACCTGCACCTGTATCTCTGCAACTAAAATGAAAGTTAAAAAAAAAAAAAAAGGAGTGGCCTAGTCGACTTCTGGTCACGAAGGAGGTAAAATTAAGTTTCCCAACACCTACAAATTTCACTGACTGAATTAACAAGGTGGCACGGCAGATTGCAAGTGGCATGTGCTTTGACATTGGGGACTTGGATTTGAATCCTGATGCTTCCATTACTGACTCTGTGACCTTGGGCAGCTTACATGACTTCTTTGAACCGAAGGTTCTTCAGCTGTGCAACAAGCAGAATAACACCTGTCCTGCCAGGTTGTTTGGTTGTAAGTAATGCACCTTGCTACAGTTCCTGGTTCAGAGTAGGTGCTCAGGATGTGAGGTTTCCTGCCACTCTATACAGACCGTTAGGAAGAATTAACTTTGTGAGCTTCCAAGGAGCTGCTTTCAGCTGTTAATTTTGTGTTACCTTTTCAGCTGGTCTTCCTTCTTCATTTCATTCATTCACTATTTGAACACTTACTATGTACCACATACTACTCTAGACATTGGATATATAACAGTGAATTAGACAAAGGTCCCTCTCTTCATGCAGCTTACATCCTGAATTAAATACATTATTTGAGTAAAATACAGTATATGAGATGGTAGTAAGGAAAAACAAAAGAAAAAGGAAGAGGATGTACCGGGATAGAGTTGGTACTGCAATTTAAACTGGGCGCAGTGGTTTGTGCCTATTATTCCAGATACTCAGGAGGGTGAGATGGGAGGATTGCTTGAGCTCAGAAATCTGAGGCCAGCCTGGGCAAAATAGTGAGAACCTGTCTCTAAAAAATAAATAAATGGCCGGGCGCGGTGGCTCACGCCTGTAATCCTAGCACTTTGGGAGGCTAAGGTGGGCGGATCGCCTGAGGTCAGGAGTTCAATACCAGCCTGGCCAACATGGTGAAACCCCGCCTCTACTAAAAACTACAAAAATTAGCCGGGTGTGGTGGCATGAGCCTGTAGTCCCAGCTACTCCGGAGGCTAAGGCAGAAGAATCACTTGAACCCAGGAGGCAGGGGTTGCAGTGAGCGGCAGTCACGTCACTACACTCCAGCCTGGGCGACAGAGCGAGACTCCGTCTCAAAAAAAAAAAAAAAAATTAATAAGTAAATAGGCTGGTCGCAGTGGCTCACGCCTGTAATCCCAGCACTTTGGGAGACCGAGGCGAATGGATCACCTGAGGTCAGGAGTTCATAGACCAGCCTGGCCAACATGGTAAAACCCCGTCTCTACTGAAAATACAAACATTAGCCAGCCATGGTGGCAGGTGCCTGTAATCCCAGCTATTCAGAAGGGTGAGACATGAGAATCACTTGAACCTGGGAGACTGAGGTTGCAGTGAGTCAAGACTGTGCCACTGCACTCCATCCTAGTTGACAATGTGAGACTCTGTCTCAAAAATAAGTAAATAAATAAGTTGGGTGCAGCGGCTCATGTCTCTAATTCCAGCACTTTGGGAGTCTGAGGTAGGAGGATCACCTGAGCCAAGGAGTTCAAGACCAGCCTGGACAATATAGCGAGACCCTATGTCTACCAAAAAATTTTTTAAAAAGTCAGCCAGGTATGGTGGCACACACCTGTAGTCCCAGCTACTTGGGGGCCTGAGGTGGGAGGATCACTTGAGCCTGGGAGGTTGAGACTGGCTGAGGCATAATCACACCACAGCACTCCAGCCTGGACGACAGAGCAAGGCTCTATCTCTAAATAATTAAAAACTAAGGTGCTCAGGGAAGGCTCTACTGAGAAGGTGACATTTCAGCAAAGACCCAAAGGACATTAGGGAGTAGGCCATATGCTTATCTGGGGGAAGAATATTTTTTTTTTTTTTTTGAGACGGAGTCTCGCTCTGTTGCCCAGGCTGGAGTGCAGTGGCGCAATCTCGGCTCACTGCAAGCTCCGCCTCCCGGGTTCACGCCATTCTCCTGCCTCAGCCTCCCGAGTAGCTGGGACTACAGGCGCCCACAACCGCGCCCGGCTAATTTTTTGTATTTTTAGTAGAGACGGGGTTTCACCGTGGTCTCGATCTCCTGACCTTGTGATCCGCCCGCCTCGGCCTCCCAAAGTGCTGGGATTACAGGCGTGAGCCACCGCGCCCGGCCGGGAAGAATATTTTAGGCTGAGAAAGTAGCAAAGTGCAAAGGCTCTGAGGCCGGGGCATGCTTGATGTATCTGAGGAACAGCAAGAAACCCAGTGCAGTGTTTACCACTATTGATTACAGATTTCTCTGTTGCTTCTCCACCCCCACTGCTTCACCTGACTAGTCTTAAAATACATATACATGTGAAGGCCGGGCACGGTGGCTCACGCCTGTAATCCCGGCACTTTGGGAGGCCAAGGTGGGTGGATCACGAGGTCAGGAGATCAAGACTATCCTGGCTAACACAGTGAAACCCCGTCTCCACTAAAAAATACAAAAAAACTAGCCAGGCGTGGTGGTGGGCGCCTGTAGTCCCAGCTACTTAGGAGGCTGAGGCAGGAGAATGGCATGAACCCAGGAGGCGGAACTCGCAGTGAGCCGAGACTGCACCACTGCACTCCAGTCTGGGCGACAGAGCGAGACTCCATCTCAAAAATAATAATAATAATAATAATAAAATAAATAAATATATATACATGTGAAAAAAGAGAAAGAGAAAAAGAAAAAGACCAGTGTGGGTAGAAAGGAGTGAGTGAGAGAATCGGAGAGTGACAGAACTGTACAGAATTGGACAGGACCCTCCTGTAGGGCCTTGAATCCTGTGATGGCTTTGGCTTTTACATGATGTGAACTGGGAAGCGCTTGGAGGGTTTTGAACAGTAGGGAGACAAGATTTGCTTTATAGTCAGGCTCACTGGCTTCTGAGTTGAATACAGGGGTTGATGAAGTGAGGCCAACTGGGAAGTGATTATAGCAATCCATGTAAGAGATGATGGCTTGATAGAGAAGGCGAGGAAAAGATTCTGGATATATTTTGATGGTAGGGCCAACAGGATTTCCTGATAATTGGATGAAGGGGCTAGAGAATGAAAAGGGTCGGGGACTATAATTCAAGGTCCTTGGCCTGAGCAGCTAGAAGAATGTATTAGGTTGAACCAAATGAAATTACCAATATTTGATAGTTCTTAACCTTAAAAGGTAATTTCATATATTTCAACTTGATAGTTGTCATTGACTGAGATGGGGAAAAGTATGTGAGGAAGAGGTGAGGAGGTGGTATCAGAAATTTATTTTTGGACATGAGATGTCGCACAGGCAGCTATGTATATGCCTCTGAGTTCAGGGGTGTCTTAGTCTTTTTTCTGTTGCTATAACAGAAGAACACAGAGCACTCACAACCTAATCACCTCTTAAAAAAGAAAAGAGAGCTGGGTGCAGTGGCTCACATCTGTAATCCCAGCACTCTGGGAGGCTGAGGCAGGTGGATCACCTCAGGTGGGGAGTTTGAGACCAGTCTGACCAACATGGAGAAACCCTGCCTCTACTAAAAATACAAAATTAGCTGGGCGTGGTGGCACATGCCTGTAATCTCAGCTATTCGTGAGGCTGAGGCAGGAGAACTGCTTGAACCCAGGAGGCAGAGGTTTCTGTGAGCTGAGATTGAGATCGTGTCACTGCATTCCAGCCTGGGCAATAAAAGCAAAACTCCGTCTCAAAAAATAAATAAATAGTCACCGGGTGTGGTGGCTCACGCCTGTAATCCCAGCAGTTTGGGAGGCTGGGGCAGGTGGATCCCCTGAGGTCGGGAGTTCAAGATCAGCCTGACCAACATGGGAAAAACCCATCTCTACTAAAAATACAAAATTAGCCGGGTGTGGTGGCACATTGCTGTAATACCAGCTACTTGGGAGGCTGAGGCAGGAGAATCGCTTGAACCCGGGAAGCAGAGGTTGCGGTGAGCCGAGATCGCGCCATTGCACTCCAGCCTGGGCAACAAAAGTGAAATTCTGTCTCAAAAATAAATAAATAAATAAACAAATAATGAAAGAGAAGCCAGGCACGGTGGTTCACGCCTGCAATCCCAGCACTTTGGGAGGCCGAGGTGGGTGCATCACCTGAGGTCAGGAGTTTCAGACCAGCCTGGCCAACATGGTGAAACCTCGTCTCTACTAAAAATACACACAAAAAATTAGCCAAATGTGGTGGCGAATGTCTGTAATCCTAGCTACTCGGGAGGCTGAGGCAGGTGAATCACTTTAACCTGGGAGTTGGAGGTTGCAGTGAGCCGAGATGGTGCCATTGCACTCCAGCTTGGGCAACAAGAGCTAAACTCCCTCTCAAAAAAAAAAAAAAAGAACAAAAGAGGTGAAACCTTTAAGATTCTGGGTGTCTGTCACCCAGGCTAGAGTGCAGTGACTCGCTCGATCATAGCTCGCTGCAGCCTCCAATTCCTGGGCTCAAGTGATCCTCCCACCTCAGCCTACCGAATAGCTGAGACTACTGGCATGCACCACCATGCCTGGCAAATTTTTAAAACATTTTTATAGAGACAAGAGTCTCACTATGTTGCCCAGTCTGGACTCAAACGATCCTTCTGCTTGGCCTCTCAAAGCACTGGGATTACACGCATGAGCCACTGCACCCAGCCAATGTTCCACCTCTAAATATCATCATGTTGGCAAATTTCAACATGAGTTTTAGAGGCGACATTCAAACAATAACATGGGGCAAGGGCCCATGTCAGGAATATACATTAGGGAGTCAAAGTATAGATGGCATTTAAAGCTTTGAGGTTGGGTAAAGTCACTTAGAGTATTACCTGTAGATAAAGAAGAGTAGATAGAGACCTGAGAACTGAGTCTGGGGCTTCCAGCATTTCCAGATCAGTGAGACGAGAAAGCAGTGAAGGAAAGACAGGAGGCTGCAACTGACAACATGCAGGCTCTGAACAGAGGAGCTGGCCCAAATGAGAGCTTTCAATGTAGGTGTGAATAATTTTCAGCCTTGCTTCCTCCTTGAAGCTTGGCATTGGGGAGTGTGTGTGTGTGTGTGTACAGGGGACCGGATAATACTTTATAGATGACTAGCTCATCAGAGGTTGCATCATCTCCTATTTGATCCTATTTGACCTAGGCAAAGGAAGTACAGTTGCTATCATCCTGTTTTATAGATGAGGAAACTGAGGCATAAAGGTTCAGTTACTTGCCCAAGTTATATATCAATCACAGGTAAATCCTAGGCTGGAAGGAGTCTTCTGTCTCTAAGTTCCGTGGGCTAACTGAATCACGCTGCATGCTCCTGAACTCTGACTGCTTCTCTGGGGACAAACTGTTACAAAGTTACATGCAGATAACTTGAAATGGGTTTTAAGCTTTTACTTCCACAGCAGCAAAGAAACTACTGACACGATTACCTTCTAGAAGGGCCTGGACCTGTGATCCCAAACGCCGAGAATGCCGTAGCTCAAAATGAACGACTTTCCCACTGAGAAGCAGCGAAATGGAACTGGGGGGCTTTCTACAGGGATTTTCACACTTGGTGGGGACAGGGATCAATTCACTTTGGTTCCAGAGCTGTTGGAGTTAACAGGTAACTTCAGAGACAGAGCAGCTTCTGGCCTGGGCTCTGCTACTCATTCCACCCAATAACCGGTTTCATCTTACTCCGTCTGAGTGTCTTGCTGAAAGCATTAGATTCTCTCCAAACTTGTTTTCTTGCCCTGGAGAAGCTGCTCCTGAGATCGGAGGCTTCGTGGCTCAAGCTTGGCCCTGCCCTGGGCAGAGATAAACAGGCCCTGAATACATTTCCCAGATTGCAACACTGGTGAGTCAGCCAGGGTCGGACAGCTGTTCCTCACAGGCACCCCCTGGCTGTACCTGATAAGGAAGACCGTCGCTCATTCCAGCGCAGGGTGGCTGTGTGTGCACCACATATAAACAGACACTCCCAGCCGCAGTGTTGTCTTAGAGGAAACGACAGACATTCTGAAAGGCAGAAAACATTGGTGAGCTTAGCAAACTCACCTCTGCTCAAGGAGGGCTCCAGTTTCACAAGCCAAAATAAGTGAAACCAGGGCTGTCATTTGGCTCTGCTTTGGGACTGCTTTTTGAACCTACCTGGTCAAGGGTGGCCTCAGCTCTGGAAAGGAAAAGGAAGGATTAAAGTGGAGGGATGAGGAGGTCAGAAGAGGAGAGGTGGGTTTATGAAGGAACAAATGGCAAAACGCCCAGAGAGAAAAGGTGTCTCATAAAAATGTGAACATACCTTCACTGCAAAGAGAGGGAATCAATGCCACGGCATCTTCAAAAACAGGAAAAAAGGCCAGCACAGTGGCTCATGCCAATAATCCCAACATTTTGGGAGGCAGAGGTGGGAGGATCACTTGCTTAAGCCCAGGAATTTAAGAGCAGTCTGGGCAACACAGTGAGACTCTGTCTCTACAAAAAATTAAAAATAAAATAGCAGCCAGGTGTGGTGGCATAGCACGTGTAGTACCAGCTATGTGTAGAGGCTGGAACAGGAGGATCACTTGAGTCTGGGAGGTTGAGGCTGCAGCGAGCTATGATTGCACTACTGCATTCCAGCCCGGGCAACAGAGCGAGACCTTGTCTCAAAAGAAAAAAAAAAAGAAGAGAGAGGCCGGGTGCGGTGGCTCACGCCTGTAATCCCAGCACTTTGGGAGACTGAGGCAGGCAGATCACCTGATGTCAGGAGTTTGAGAGCAGCCTGGCCAACATGGTGAAACCCTGTCTCTACTAAAAATACAAAAATTAGCCAGGCGTGGTGGTGGCGCACCTCTAATCCCAGCTACTTGGGAGGCTGAGGCTGGAGAATCGCTTGAATCCAGGAGGCGGAGATTGCAGTGAGTGGAGATCATGCCATTGCACTCCAGCCTGGGCGACAACAGCGAACCTTCATCTCAAAAAAAGAAAAAAGAAAAAAAAATCCCCCCCCCAAAATGAACAGACAGATCTTGAGACCAAAAAAATCCAAGAGTGGCTACTCCTTAAATGATTTACATGAGTAAAAAATGGGGCAAATGGAGGATTGATATTAATAATTATATGGTAATACCACCATCACATTATACCTTGTAATCAACACTTCACATTACCTTTATGAAAGCCATTTATAGTTTACAAGGGGTTTTTACATTCATCTTTTCCATTTACTGCATCAACACATTTGAGTGGGTAAGACATTGTGAGCTACATTTTACAGATGAGAAAACTGAGGCTCAAGGAGGATACGTGAAATTAACTGAGATTTAAAAGCTGGGAAGGGGCTGGTTTGTCTTAAGTAACCCGTAGACCTAGATACTTACTAAAGACACAATAACTTGGCTGGGCATAGTGGCTTATGCCTGTAATCCCAGCACTTTGAGAGGCTGAGGCAGGAGGATTATTTGGGGTGAGGAGATCGAGATCAGCCAGGTCAACATGGTGAAACCCCATTTCTACTAAAAATACAAAAATTAGCCAGGCGTGGTGGCGTGTGCCTGTAGTCCCAGCTACTAGGGAGGCTGAGGCAGGAGAATCACTTGAACCCAGGAGGTGAAGGTTGCAGTGAGCCGAGATCGTGCCACTGCACTCCAGCCTGAGTGACAGAGTGAGACTCTGTCTCAAAAATAAATAAATAAAACAAAGACACATTTTTTTTTTTTTTGAGACAGAGTCTTGCTGTGTCATCCAGGGTGGAGTGCTGATCTGCAACCTGCACCTCCCAGGTTCAAGCGATTCTCCCCCCTCAGCCTCCAGAGTAGCTGGATTACAGGAGTGCATCACCATGTCCAGCTAATTTTTGTATTTTTAGTAGAGACAGGGTTTCACCATGTCGGCCAGGCTGGTCTCGAACTCCTGACCTCAGCTGATTTACCCACCTCGGCCTCCCAAAGTGCTGAGATTACAGGCATGAGCCACCATGTCCAGCCAAAAATAACCCTTCTTTTTTTTTTTTTTTTTTTTTTGAGACAGAGTCTTGCTCTGTCGCCCAGGCTAGAGTGCAGTGGGGCGATCTCAGCTCACTGCAAGCTCCACCTCCGGGGTTCACGCCATTCTCCTGCCTCAGCCTCCCGAGTAGCTGGGACTACAGGCGCTTACCACCATGCCCAGCTAATTTTTGTTTTGTATTTTTAGTAGAGATGGGGTTTCACCGTGTTAGGCAGGATGGTCTCTATCTCCTGACCTCATGATCCGCCTGCCTTGGCCTTCCAAAGTACTGGGATTACAGGTGTGAACCACTGCACCAGGCCTAAAAAAAAAAAACCCATCTTTAGGATGATTCCTTTATTAAAAAAATTTTTTTTTGGTAGAGGTAGGGATCTTACTATGTTGCCTAGGCTGGTCTCGAACTCTTGGCTTACAAGAAATCCTCCCATCTTGGCCTCCCAAAGTGCTGGGATTACAGGCATGAGCACAATGCCCAGCCAGATTCTTTTTCAGTGACTGCTCAGAGGGCTAAATCTCCATTGCATTTTTAAGTAGAGCAGCCCACCTTCTTCAGTATCATCTGCAACTAATTTCTCTAAACACCTCTTAGATTATTTTTTGCCTAGTAAGCATTGTTGAAGAGTAAAGCACCAGGGAAAATTTCTAGGCTCTACTCCATGTCCTTGTTTCCGAAGTGTCCCTTCCTTAACCTGTTCTGTCATAACCTAACCTGTTTCTGGACTCCACACTCTGGGTTCCAGAAACAACATCTTTGGGTCCTCTAAGCTTACCACTGTTGCTCTCAGGTTGGGGGAAACTTTGGGGGGCACTCAGACCTTCCCTTATTTGCATAGCACATTATGGGAGCAGTTAACTCACCTGGAATAGTCAGACATGTATTTTCAAAGTGGTGATGCCTGCCGGAATCTTAAAGGCAGTGGTTCTCAAACTTTGGCCTGATCAGAATCATCTGGGGAGCTTGTTAATGACTTGGATGTCCAAGCCCCACCCCAGACCTTCTGAGTCAGAATTCCCAGGGGTGGGGCCTGGACAGTTGTGAGCTTAACAAGCTCCGCAGGTGACTCTGATGAACACCAAAGCTTGAGAACCAGTTTTAGCATTGTCTTAATCAGATGAAAGACAGTGGGGAGTCATTTTAGGAGAGAAGGTAGCAGCAACAGAAGTGCCCAACAGAGAGCCCAAGAGGAGACACAGTCAGGAAGACAAATCTCTGCTCTGTCTTTATCTCCCTTGAACAAAGTGGTCAAATAAAGGAGGTTATAGGAAATCTCTTCGTTCAGGCCGGGTGTGGTGGCTCACGCCTGTAATCTTAGCACTTTGGGATGCCAACGAGGGTGGCTCACCCGAGGTCAGGAGATCGAGACCAGCCTGGCCAACATGGTGAAACCCCGTCTCTACTTAAAATACAAAAATTGGCTGGGTGTAGTGGCGGACGCCTGTAATCCCAGCTACTTGGGAGGCTGAGACAGGAGAATTGCTTGAACCTGGGAGGTAGAGGTTACAGAGAGTTGAGACCACGCCATTGCACTCCAGCCTAGGGGACAAGAGCGAGACTTCGTCTGAAAAAAGAAAAAGAAATCTCTTCGTTCAGACGTGTCCTCCTTCTCTGTGTGGTTTTCTATGTGCAATGAATTTATTTATTTATTTTGAGATGGAGTCTCTGTCACCCAGGCTGGAGTGCAATGGTGTGGTCTTGGCTCACTGCAGCCTCCACCCCCCGAGTTCAAGTGATTCTCCCGCCTCAGCCTCCTAAGTAGCTGAGACTGCAGGCGCATGCCACCACAGCTGGCTAATTTTTGTATTTTTAGTAGAGATGGTGTTTCACTATGCTGGCCAGGCTGGTCTCAAACTCCCGACCTCGTGATCCACCCTGCCTCGGCCTCCCAAAGGGCTGGGATTACAGGCGTGAGCCACCGCAACCGGCCGTGCAATTTATTTTTATTTTTTTTAAGGCTAGTCAAGTGAAGCAGTGGGCGTGTAGAAGGAACAAAGAAATCTGTAACTGGTTGTGATCAATTAGTTTTAAACACCACTGCACCCGGACCAGCAGCAATGTACAATTTGAAAGAACAATGCACTCCTTTCAGAAACAACTAAAATAGCCCACCTTTTTCAGAACATAAAGAGGTTATCAAGGGCTGGGGGGAAGGAGTTATTGCTTAATGTTTGGCATGGTGAACATGTTCTGGAAATGGGTAGTATGATGGTTGCATGACATTGTGAATGTATTTAATCCTATTGAATTATACCTTTAAATATGGTTAAAATGTTAAATTTTATGTTATGTATGTTTTACAATTTAAAAAAGCCTAGGTTTTTTGAGGCATGAAATGATAGCTGCAAAAGATGTTCAATCTTAGCTCATTGCTGCTGCCCCAGGTGTGTGTGCATAGGAGGTTATGTAAGGGAGGCTCAACTCACAACACATGATCTGACAAAGTACAAGTGTATATTCATGGGAACGAGGGAAAAGATAAAACTTTTGAAATGATAGTGAAAATCTGACATAAATATAGGCGATGCCTGGAACACTCTTCACTGGCCCTTTTGCCTGGTTGGCTCCTGGGTTCCATAACACTTCTTTTGGAGGACCTTATAGGGCAGCATCTTTCAAACTTCACTGTGCATAAGAATCACCTGGGGACCTTGTTAAAACTGCAAATTCTCATTCAGTAGATCTGAAGTGAAGCTCTAGCGGCATTTCTAACAAGTTCCCAGGTGATGCTGACACTATAGACCCACAGACTATACTGGGGGGCTGTGTAAATTTAGTCTTCCTATTCCTTTTTTTTTTTTTGGAGACAGAGTCTCACTCTGTCGCCCAGGCTGGACTGCAGTGGCACGATCTCGGCTCACTGTAACCTCTGCCTCCTGGGTTCAAGCGATTCTCCTGCCTCAGCCTTGCGAGTAGTTGGGACTACAGGCGCCCGCCACCACGCCCGGCTAATTTTTGTATTTTTAGTAGAAATGGGGTTTCACCACGTTGGCCAGGCTGGTCTTGAACTCCCGCTCTCAGGTGATCCTCCTGCCTCGGCATCCCAAAGTGCTGGGATTACAGGCGTGAGCCACTGCTCCCGGCTGAATTTAGTCTTTCTTAGTTCACCATTATATCCTCATGTCCAGCAAGGTGATTAGCACATAGGAGGTGCTTAATAAATATTTATTGAATGAATGAAGTATTTAAGATTGGTGTAGGAGGTTCACACACTTTGCGAAGTTGCCTCATGCTCTGTAGAATAAGGATAGTAGTACTAAATTATTTCTGACCTTACCACCTTGCTGTGTAAACTCTAATCTTTGAAATAGTGCCCGTAGACACGTGGATTGTGATGAACCCTGGTATTCAAGCCTGAAGAAGCCTTGCTGTGGTCTACAATCCTTGGAAACAAATTCTCTCCAGCCAAGGAGGGAGCGGAGTGCAAGGAACCTGCTGGTGTGGGAATTTCCAGATTTTGGTGCCAATTTGAGTAATTGCTACCTTGGCCTCCTCCAAATCAAAGAAATTAACAGCTTGTTAAACAGAGTGTGTATGGAGGTTCGTTAACCTAAAATCCACGCATTTAATAATATTGCCATTATTTACTATTATCGTTTAGGATGATGATAACGACACTGGCAGTTGAGCGATGAGGTAGGTGGGGAAGTTGGGGGAGGGGACAGAGGGTGTGAGACAGCCGGAGAAAGAGGAACTACAACTCCCAGAATGCACCGGGAAAGCCCACGCCGCAGCGGCGCCCCACCCATCTCGGCGTCCAGGCCCGCCCCTCCGATGACGTCACCACTGTGACGTCACGGCGCCCAGAGCGAGGCTGGGGTAGGGAGGCCGACTGAGCAGGAGTCGTCCGCTTGTAGTGGAGGCTGCTAGGAGCCGGTCAGAGGGTGAGTGGGAAACAGGCGAGCGAGCCAGAGCAGGCAGGAGGGAGCGTCGCGCGGCGCAGAGGAGCGCCGGGGCCGGGCCGCGGCGGAACCACAGCCAGAGAGGGGCTGCCCGAGCCGGGCGCCGCGGGGTCCCCACCCCCACCCGGCCGGACAGTGCCCGGTGTTCCCCCGTGCGGGGGGCGGCGGCGGCGGCTGACGGGACCGCCGGGACCGCGGGGGTGTTGCCACCTCCACCGAGGAGCCGGCGCGGCCGCGGGCTCCTCAGAGCCGGGGCCCGGGGCCCGTGACAGACGGGCCGAGGAAGGGAGAGAGGCGGCGGCGGGGAGGCGGCGGCGACACCATGTCATCTCCCAGTCCGGGCAAGAGGCGGATGGACACAGACGTGGTCAAGCTGTATCCTTCGTGGAGGGGAATTCGGGATGTGTGTGGGGGGCGGTGTGGGGATGCCCAGGGCACCCCCGAAACCACTGCAAAGGCCCTGGGGCACTCCAGGCCACTGTCCGAGACTCCCCTCCTCCCCCAGTGCCTACGGCGGCTCCTTGGCACCTCCCAGGGGCCGAGAGCCTTTTCAGCTCGCCTTTTTCCCGCAGCACCCCGAAATACGCGTTGCTGCTCGCTCTTCCTGTATCCCCACAGTCCGTGACTTTCCTTCGCGACGTTTGGACTCCCAGACGGCCTTATTTCTTTTTGCAGGACCAGTCGCCTCACTCTCTACCACCGAGCCCATCTTCAGGGTTTCTCTCTCCTGTGTGCTCGCTCTGGATTGAGGGACTCAAGGCAGAAATTCCCGAGAGGGAAGCCTTTCTCCCTTCCTTGAGATGCCCCCATTTCCTCCAACCACAATGCTGCTTGAACTGGGGTCATTCAAGCGACCTCTTTTATCGCTAATTCCTTTCTATATTAGGAAGAGAGTCGCCTGCTCAGGGCCCCCTCTTCTAAGAAAGAGCTCTGTGTGTTTTCAGTCAGTCCCTCCTGTTAAGCTTTCTGGTCCCCGGGAGAACCCTACTGTTTTCCTTTCCACTGACAAAGCCTGTCCCACCCATAGTTGTATGTGATGAAGACCCTTGGGCCCTCCAGCAAGCCACCCTCCATGTTGTGGGTATGACAGCCGGGGAAAGAGGAGCTCCTGGACAAAATAGTCCCTGGACTGGCCACTTGGGCAAAACTTCCTCTGTGAGGGTCAGCTTCTTGGGGGAATACTTGCCCTGATGTCGCCAAGTGACACCCTTTATTTTCTGCCCCCTCCCCCCAACTTTCTGCACTCTGGAGGCTGCAGTGGGAAAGCCATAACTGATAAGAGCCCTTCAGGCAGTGGTTTTGGTTGAAGTCCAGACTGATTATTTAAGGACCAGCTAGAGAAATTCGCGAAGGTTCCTGTGACAAATGGAGAATTTGTTTTTTGAAGGGTAATTTAGAGGGTGGGGGGAGCCCAGAGTTCTGAACAGCTAGTCCTTGGGGAGGGGGGAAAGTGGGGGCTTAGGGAGTGGTAGTGTGGAACACGGTTTAAAAGTCCTGTCTCCTGTTTCTCTCCCTTCTCCCCATCCCCCCACCGTTTCCCCCTGTTGCAGGGTTTTGTTTATGTAACTCAAGTTGTTTGGCTAAATTCTTCAGGTGAATTCCTTTTTTCTTCCTTTTACTTGTTGCTGTTTTTGATTGTTTTACTTCTTTGTAGAGGTCAGTGATTATTGTCAAAAAATTCAGTTAGGGAATTTGCTGAAGTTTTAAAAAAGTAGTTTTTGCATATGGTTTGGCAATGGGGGATGGGAGGGAAGTTGTCTGGGCAAGATATTTTTTAAAAAATAATCTTTTCAGAAATAAGGTGTTTTTCTCCTTGCTCAGGGAAAACTTGGCTAGAAATTAGGAGCAGTAGATAGACTTCTAAGTTTGTGGTTTGGAGTTTAGAATTTTTTGGGGGTGGGAGATTAGAGCGGAGCAACTAATAAAGTATAGCGTACCTAATATATGTTCAGGCACAAGTGAAATCAACTCTTTATGAGCTGTTTGTGGCTGTGATTGTTTTGTAAATGTGTGAATGATACCAGTAATGTTGGCTTTTCATAAGGCTGCAGGAAAACTTGTAACTGACTGTGTGTACATTTTAGACAAAGCAGTTTCAGGTTTTATTTTTGTTTAGAAACTAGGAAATGACATGGTGGCAGAATCTGATTTATTTTTATCTTGAATTGAGAGTTACTGTCACACCTAATGCGAATTTCTACCTAATGTTTAATTGGGATGGAGTGGGGAGATAGAATTCCAGCTGTTTGTGATCATTGTCAGAGTCTCAAATTATGTACATAGACATATTTTTAAAAGATTGAGGATAAAGAGGGGGGCCTAACTTGACCTGATGCCTTTTCCATACAGTGCCTTTTGTTCATTTAGTAGTTGTGGCATCTAGAATGATTACCGCATTTAGGAGTCGGGGTGTGGGGGGTGGAGAGGGAGAGGAAAACAGACAAAGAACAGCAGGGTGTCTTTTTTTTTCTCCCCCTAAGTGGCTTATTTCATAGCTTATTTTTAGTAGAAGATGAAGAAAGGCAAAGATGCATTGGCCTTCTGTTCTTTCCCCACCTTCCTTCCTTTCTGACAAAAGAAAGCAGAGGCGCTTTAAAATTGTAGATCTGAGATAGGAGGATAACAGTTTTAAGATTTAAAAGCCAGAGGTTATCTTTGTTTCGTGTTTATTTTCTGGTATAACGGAGTTTGGAAGTTAAAATGTTTCGGATTTCCTTTTGTGTGTGTTGTGTAGGTGAGAGATTTTGTGTCCTCCTTTCTCTGTTGAATTCACAGATCAGTAGGCCCAAATGGAGCCAACAATTTTTGAGTAAGGTATATTTAGCAGAAAATTTAAGGAAAAATTCCCCAACCCTGTCTACTAAAATGAGTACAATTGTGTGAAAAGGCTGGGGGTTGAGAAAGATGGTGGAGAGGAAGTAGGAAGAAAAGGTCTGAAGGAATGCACTTCTTGCCCCCCAGTGTCCCTTGATGATTTCTTTGGTGTGGGGAGTGATAGCTGGTTTCCTTGCAGTCTCCTGTTTCAGCCCATTTTTGGATGTCTCCTAGCGTAATTATACCACCACAATTTACAGCCTAGCAGGGAACCTATATAGTAGGAAAGTAGCAGTGTGGGGGTAGGGAGAGAAGAGGATGTGTAACTAATTGGCCGCTGCCTTCCACCACCTCGCTTGGTTCTTTTGGAGACACTGTCTCTGGTTGTTGTTTGGAGTCAGTGATATTTCTTTTGTGACGGGTTGGTAGGAGGAGAGCTGACTCCCAAGTTATGCAGGGAGTGAGTGTTTTGCACCAATGCACTTAATAATCTGCTGGGTGATTATGTTCTGAAACTCTGACTCATTCATTGTTTCTCTTCTGATCCTTTGCTCAGGGTTGTGCAAACCTCCCCAGGAGCCTAGAAACTGATTTACATGACTTTTGGATCCTTTAGGAATGTGTCCCAATAAAAAAAACCTTGCAGTTAGCCCAGATCCTATGGAATGGTCTCGAATAGTGCAGCCATTTGTTTGCAAAGTCAGGTAGATTGGTGATCTGTGCTGCCCAGAGCCTGGCAACCTTTGAGGTTTCCACCTCCAACCAGCTGATTATTTAGATTGTCTGAGAGCTGGGGCTCTGGTGACCTTAAAGCGTGATTTGCCCTAAAGGAATATCGGTTTAAGTTCTCCCTGGTGGAGGAACAAACAGCTCAGATTACACGGGTTTCCTTGTTGGTGGGGGTTACTCGTCTCACCCTGTTGCACAGCCCTGGTGATCCTTTCATCTGTGAACCAGTGGCCCCTGCTGAAGGCTAAAGCTGCTTGTTTTGGAAAAGCGTATGCAGGCAAAAGGCCGCAGGCACCGCTCCTCAGCGCTCATTGGCCGCCCTGTTACTACCCGGAAAAGGAGGAGGGGAGGAGCTACCAAACAGCTGATGGAGTGTGTGACAAGAGAGTGTGTTTATATACAAAAGAGGTGGGGGCTGGGGAGGCCCTCTGAGTGGTGTTACAGGAACAAGTGTGTTTTCGAGGGGTAAAAAGAGGAGAGGAAAACCTGACCTGTTAAAGTACAAGAAACGTTTAGAAAAATTAAGGCTAAATCAGAAAAGTAGATCAGATAATAATGGGGACTGGCATATACCATATGTACAATTTTGTAACTTATAATACCAAGAGTTTTCAATGATTCTTCTTTTCAGAGGGAGTACAGTAATAAAGTAGGAAACACCCCTTTATTTATTTTTAATTTTGTAGAGACCGAGGTCTGACTAGGTTGCCAGGCTGGCCTCCCAACTTCTGGCCTCAAATCTTCCTCCTGCCTTGGCCTCCCAGAGTGCTGGAATTACAGGTGTGAGGCCAGTGCACCTGGCCCAGGGCATGCCACTTTAAATGCACTTAACTGACTCATTTACAGGGATTCCAAAGTATGGCAGAAATGTCAGCTTCCCTTAAAGCATCAAGAGTGATAGAAAGGGACAGCGTCTTACACTAAATCCATTAGCAGCCTGAGTTAATTTTACAGAATTGCTGGTGTCTGCTTTAGGGTTTCAGAGGCTTTCTGTAACAAATTCAAAACCTCAGATGTTGCTGAGTGTGATGGCTCACACCTGTAATCCCAGCATTTTGGGAGGCTGAGGCAGGAGGATCATCTAAGTGTAGGAGTTTGAGGGTCCAGTGAGCTAAGATCATGACACTGCACTCATGCCTGGGCAACAGAGCAAGACTCTCTCAATTAAAAAAAAAAGCTGGCACGGTGGCTCATGCCTGCAATCCCAGCACTTTGGGAGGCCAAGGCAGGTAGATCACCTAAGGTCAGGAGTTCAAGACAAGCCTGGCCAACACGGCGAAAAGCTGTATGTACTTGTACCAAAAATATAAAAAATCAGCTAGGCGTGATGGTGCGGACTTGTAGTCCCAGCTCCTTGGGAGGCTGAGTCACGAGAATCGCTTGAACCCGGGAGGCAGAGGTTGTGGTGAGCCGAAATTGCACCACTGCACTCCAACCTGGACAATAGAACAAGACTCTTATCTCAAAAAAAAAAAAAAAGAAAAGAAAAATCCTCATATGTTTGGGTACCTGCTTTGGGTACCTGCTTTGTGCCAGCATGGTGCTGGGAGTTTAGTAGTGAAAAATTCAGCATGGGTGGTCATGGTGCTTATGCAATTAGTTAAAACTTTTTTTAGAGAGGACAGGCTGTGGTTAGGTCATTGGTGTGTGTAGTGCCTTTTTGAGTATCTTGCATTTACTCTTAGAGTGGACTTTTCAAGGAATAGAAAGATGAAAAAGTGAATTTTGTGTGTTAGGATGTATATGGGGATCTGTACACCTGTTTAAAAAATTACAAAACTAAAATATTAAAATATGTAGCCATTTGTCGTTGACTTAACTTTGGTATTTTGCTGTTAATCAGTAGTTATTCTATCCCTAAGTTAGTAGTCTTTGTTACTCTTTAATTTGTGTTCAGAGTGTAGACAATTCCGTAATCTTTTAACTAGTTCCAGTGTCAATTGGGAACCTGTGGTTTGCCTCTTTATTTCCTGTGGCCTCTGTTTTAGCGAGATGATGAGATGTAAGTTGGCACAGCTTTATGGTCTTCAAGCTAAAAGTTAAAGATTTGGCAACTCGCAGTGTTCTGAATTTGTCTTCCCTGCCTAGATTTTGGTGACAAATATAACATACTGATACTTATTTTGGTTAGGCAGGAACCTACATGAGTAAGCATTCACAGCTTCAGAACCTGATTCCTGCAGTGCAGTTCTAGTAAATTACACACAAGCATAAAAATTCAGCTTTTTGGGAAAAAAAGTATTTTGCAGATGTGACCCATAAAAGTCCCTCCTGTATTTGTGTACGTGTGTTAGAACAACCTAGATTTGTTGGTTTTTTTAGTGGTGCAATTTTCTTAGCCCGTTGACCTGCATTTTATAGATATATTTAAAATTTGGTGTTCTTTTCAGCCTTAACAGATTTGATGGTTCCAAGAATCATTGGATTTTTAGGCATGTAATCCAGACCTTACATTACATTATAATGTTTGCAATGTAACAACTTTTTACCTGTAGACCTACAGAGTGTACCTGTTAGTAAAATACTTAGAAGAACTTAGTTGGATTTCAAAAGTAAAAAGATAATTGAGGAAAACATAGGTTACAAGAAGGAAATCTAGTCACCTGTAATCCTACCCTTTAAACAGTAGTTCTCAAACTTTAATAATCACCTGGAGAGTTTGTTAAAACAGGTTACTGCATCCCACTCCTGGAGTTTTCTAATTCATTGGGTCTAGGGTGGGGTCTAAGAAGTTCCCAGATGATGCTCCTGGTCCAGGACCACTGTT
Source organism: Papio anubis (assembly GCF_008728515.1). NCBI lineage: Eukaryota > Metazoa > Chordata > Mammalia > Primates > Cercopithecidae > Papio > Papio anubis. The sequence continues at coordinate 28,626,157 of NC_044979.1, forward strand.
TAAGAACTATTGGCCTTAAATGTTAACCTTATGGCTTTTTTCCTATGTCTTTTATTCTCCCCGGGATATATTGTTTTCAACCTGTTGATCGTACTGTATGCGTCTGCCCTGTTTTTGCTTAATATTTTTGCAATTGTTTTTCCCAGTTAAAAATAATGACTAGGGGCCGGGTGCGGTGGCTTATGCCTGTAATCCCAGCACTTTGGGAGGCTGAGGCAGGCAGATCACAAGGTCAGGAGATGGAGACCATCCTGGCTAACATAGTGAAACCCCATCTCTATTAAAAATACAAAAAAAAAAAAAAAAATTAGCCCGGCATGGTATGGTAGGCACCTGTAGTCCCAGCTACTCGGGAGGCTGAGGCAGGAGAATGGAGTGAACGTGGGAGGTAGAGCTTGCAGTGAGCCTACATCACGCCACTGCACTCCAGCCTGGGCCACAGAGCGAGACTCGGTCTCAAAAAAAAAAAAATAATGACTAGGCTGGGCGCAGTAGCTCATGCCTGTACTTCCAGCACTTTGGGAGGCTGAGGCGGGCAGATCACCTGAGGTCGGGAATTTGAGACTAGCCTAACATGGAGAAACCCCGTGTTTACTAAAAAATACAAAATTAGTCGGGCGTGGTGGCACATGCCTCTAATCCCAGCTACTGGGGAGGTTGAGGCAGGAGAATCAATTCGTTTGAACCTGGAAGGCAGAGGCTGCGGTGAGATGAGATCGTGCCATTGCACTCCAGCCTGGGCAACAAGAGCAAAACTCCATCTCAAAAAAAAAAAAAAAGAATGGCTCATGTAATATGCCATCCCATGACTGTGCCATCTATATAATTCTTTGCCATTTTTCTCTGATGAATAAGATTGAAATTAACATCTTTGTGCATAGGCTTTTCTTTGGGTTATTTCTGTTTTCACGAAATGGAATTCTAGATCAAAGAAGGTAAACATTTGAATTAAAATATTTAATTAAAAATCTCAGAGCCCTACACTCAGCAGGCTCTTGTTTTGTTGTGTTGTGTTTTAGTTGGTATCGTTTTGGCACTGAAATAGCCTGGCATAGTGATTAAAGATGAATTCTAATTTCCTCTTTGTTTAAACTTTGATGTTTTTTCTGCTAATGGTGATCCTCAATTTAGGCATACTTTTGTATTCTCAGAGTGCATACTGCAAGTCGGTAGGTTAAATGTATTTATGAGTAGATACATCTGACTAACAGGAGCTGTAGAATTAGTTTTGGCATCTTGGATTCTTTTTCCTTTTGTTTATTGAGGTATAATTGACATACAGTTAACTGTACATATTTAAAGTGATATGTTTAAGTTTTAATGTTATGTATCACCCATGAAGCTTATCCTTATCAAGATAGTAGACATAGTCATCTTCCCCCAAAGTTTCTTGTGCCCTTTGTAATCTTTCCCTCCTTCCCCTCCAACCACTGATCTCATTTCTGTCATTGTAGATTATTTTACATTTTCTAGAATTGTATATATAAGTGGAATCATTTAGTACGTACTCTTTTTGTGTGGGTTCTTTCACTCATTCTGAGATTCACCCATGTTAGTTCATTTTTTTTTTTTAATTGCTGAGTAGTATTCTATTATATGGATATACCACAATTTGTTTATGCATTCACCTCTTATGCTTGGTGGCATTTGGGTTATTTCCAGTTTTGGGCTATTGCAAGTAAAGTTGCTATGAACATTGTGTGGACATACGCTTTTTTTTCTCTTGGCTAAGCTAGATAGATCATGTGGTAGGGTTTGCGTGTGTGTGTGTGTGTGCGCGTGTGCGTGTGTGTTTTGAGATAGGATTTCACTCTATTGCCCAGGATTTCATGGTGTGATCTCAGCTCACTGCAGCGTTGGCCACTTGCCTGGCTAGTTTATTTTTCTTGTAGAGAGGAGGTCTTACTGTTGGCCAGGCTGGTCTCAAATTCCTGGGCTTAAGTGATCCTCTGGCCTCAGCCTCCCAAAGTGCTGGGATTACAGATGTAAGCTGCTGTGCCTAGCCATGTTTAACAGGTAGTTTGAGTTGAATGTTTACTGATGATGATCCATATTTCAACCCCAATAAAATTGTGACAACTGTTGTTTCACTTGAGTGTTTTTTGTTTTTTTTTTTTTGTGTGACGGAGTCTTGTTCTGTCACCCAGGCTGGAGTGCAGTGGCGCGATCTCGGCCCACTGCAAGCTCCGCCTCCTGGGTTCACGCCATTCTCTTGCCTCAGCCTCACGAGTAGCTGGGACTACAGGCACCTGCCACCAAGCCCGGCTAATTTTTTGTATTTTTTTTAGTAGTGACGGAGTTTCACCATGTTAGCCAGGATGGTCTCCATCTTCTGACCTCATGATCCACCTGCCTCAGCCTCCCAAACTTCTGGGATTACAGGCGTGAGCCACAGTGCCTGGCCTCACTTGTGTATTTTTAAGGAATCATGGTAAATTACATGCTCTTAAAGCACTGATTTTTTAAAAATTATTAACCTTATTTTATAGTATATGAATTTTGTTAATTTTTTAATCAGTAAAACGGATTTTATCTTACCACAATGATTGTGATACCTTTCACTTGAATAATGATTTAAACACTTTATCTTCCTTTTTTTATTTTTAAAAACAGAGTCAGTCTCGCTCTATTGCCCAGACTAGAGTGCAGTGACACGATCTCGGCTCTCTGCAACCTCTGCCTCCTGAGTTCCAGCAATTCTCCTGCCTCAGCCTCCTGAGTAGCTGGGATTACAGGGGCCTGCTACCACACCCGGCTAATTTTTATATTTTTCATTAGAGACAGGGTTTTGCCATGTTGCCCAGGTTGGTCTTGAACTCTTGACCTCAGATAATCCACCTGCCTCTGCCTCCCAAAGTGCTGGGATTACAGGTGTGAACCACGACACCTGGCCAATCTGGGTTCTTTTTTTTTTTTTATGGAGTCTGGCTCTGTTGCCCAGGCTAGACTAGAGTGCAGTGGTGCGATTTCAACTCACTGCAACTTCTGCCTCCCGGCGCCTAGCCTAAAGCATTGATTTCCAGCTGAATTTGGTCACAGCTTATTTGGTAGCTGCTCTTCTCTCACCACCCCCATTTGAAATTAGTGAATTAAATTTTTATTGTGAAATATTTTTGTTAGCCTGAGCAACATGGCAAAAGCCTATTTCTACCAAAAAAGATAAAAAATTAACCAGGTGGCCGGGCGCGGTGGCTCAAGCCTGTAATCTCAGCACTTTGGGAGGCCGAGACGGGCGGATCACGAGGTCAGGAGATCGAGACCATCCTGGCTAACACGGTGAAACCCCGTCTCTATTAAGAAATACAAAAAACTAGCCGGGCGAGGTGGCGGGCGCCTGTAGTCCCAGCTACTCGGGAGGCTGAGGCCGGAGAATGGCGTGAACCCGGGAGGCGGAGCTTGCAGTGGGCGGAGACCGGGCCCCGGCACCCCAGCCGGGGCGACAGAGCAAGACTCCGTCCCGTGTTGAAAAAAAAAAAAAAAAATTAACCAGGTATGGTGATATGCACCTGTAATCCCAGCTACTCTGGGGGCTGAGGCAGAAGGATCGCTTGAGCCCAGGAGGCAGAGGTTGTGGTGAGTTGAGATCATGCCACTACACTGTAGCCTGGGTGACAGGACAAGGCTGTCTCAAAAAAAAATGTTTTGTGGCCCTTTGTAATTACACTTTAGGAATCTGACCCAGTGTGGTGGCTCAGGCCTGTAATCCTTGCACCTTGGGAGGCTGAGGTGGGCAGATCACCTGTCAAGAGTTCAAGACCAACCTGGCCAACATGGCGAAACCCCATTTCTAGTAAAAATACAAAAACTAGCTGGGTGTGGTGGTACATGCCTGTAATCCCAGATACTCGGGAGGCTGAGGCAGGACAATTGCTTGAACCTGGGAGGCGGAGGTTGCAGTGACCCGAGATTGTGCAACTGCACTCCAGCCCGGGAGACAGAGCAAGACTCCATCTCAAAAAAACAAAAACCATATTACACTTCAGGATCATAGTCACAAACAACTATTTTATTTTTATATTTGCTTGTAGGACTCTAGCACACTTTTCGTTGATGGTATTCTTCTCTTTGTAAAGTATTGATAAGATTTTTTTTTTAAACATTTCTTTAGCATTTCTAGTGAAGTTTACAGCAGTTGATAAATATTTCTGGAGCACTCTGTTAAAGTCTGAATAATATCTTCAATTTTCACATGGAATAAACTTACATGAAATGAACTAATAGCAGCAACTCAGTGACAGAAGGGGAAACAGACTGTAAGAGTTAGGGTATCCTTTGATATGCTTTCCTGGAATGTGTGTGTGTGTGTGTGAGACGGAGTTTCACTCTTGTTACCCAGGCTGGAGTGCAATGGCATAATCTCGACTCACTGCAACCTCTGCCTCCCAGGTTCAAGTGATTCTCCTGCCTCAGCCTCCTGAGTAGCTGGGATTACATGCATGTGCCACCACGCCTGGCTAATTTTTTATTTTTAATAGAGAGGTGATCCCCCGGCCTCGGCCTCCCAAAGTGTTGAGATTACAGGCGTGAGCCACCGCGCCCAACCTGGAGTTTTTTGAAGATTTATTTATTTTTTTTTTGAGACAGGGTCTCACACTGTCACCTATGCTGGACTGCAGTGGTGTGATCACAGCTCACTGCAGCCTCGAACTTTCGGATTCTGAACTCAATCCTCCTGCTTCAACCTCCCGAGTAGCTGGGACTATAGGCGTGTGTCACCACACCTGGCTTTTTATATTTTTCGTAGAGATGGGGTCGTGCCATGTTGGCCAGGCTGGTCTCCAACTCCTGGGCTCAGGCAATCTGGCTGCCTTGGGCCTCCCAAAGTGCAAGGATTACAGTTGTGAGCCACTGCGCCTGGCCTTAAGTTAATTTTTAATGAAATGGTGCTTAAAATTTTTTTTGGCATCTTAAGAGTTATTTGATAGGTTATTGGACACTGCCATAATAAAATTAGACATTGATTTGTAATAGTTGTTATTACATTCTTTCTGATAAATTATAAACAATTTATCTTATGGATGTTTACATGTGTGTTGCTAAAAAAAAAAAAATTAAATCTGGATTCAGTGGCCCATGCCTGTAATCTTACCACTTTGGGAGGAGTGCTTGAGCTCAGGAGATTGAGGGTGCAGTGGGCCGTGATTATGCCACTGCACTCCAGCCTGGACAACAGAGTGAGACCCTGTCTCAAAAAAATTAATATTACTAACAGCTGGAACTTTTAGTTTGGCTAACAAAGATATGATCTGGCTTGTACCTGTTTTTAGTTTGGAGCAATGATAGTATGTTTGGTGAGTAGACTGTTTTGGTATTCAGACACAGGGATGGTGCCCTGAGCATATAAATTCCAGTGTGTTGGCCAGGCGCAGTGGCTCATGCCTGTAATCCTAGCACTTTGGGAGGCTGAGGCGGGCTGATTGCTTGAGCTCAGGAGTTCGAGACCAGCCTGGGCAACGTGAAACCCTGTCTCTACTAAAATACAAAAAATTAGCTGGGCGTGGTGGTGGGCGCTGTGATCCCAGCTGCTCAGGAGACTGAGGCAGGAGAATTGCTTGAACCTGGGAGGCAGAGGTTGCAGTGAGCTGAGATTGTGCTGTTGTACTTCAGCCTGGGCAACAGAGTGTGACTCCGTCTCAAAAAGGAAAAAAAAAAAGAGATTCCAGTTTGTTATTTTCTAATTGCCGAAGTGTAATTCAAGTGCATTGTAGGAACTTTTGAAAACACAGTAGTCTGTTGAGAGGCTGTTGTTGTATTAGTGGTTCTCAACTGGGTATCACATTTGAGAAGAATTAAGTTTTTGGGGGCCCAGGTACTATGGTTATTGTAATTTCTTCTGTGTACCTCACCAGATGCTTGGGGAAGGTGTCTGGTTGTTTATAGGCTGGTGCTCGTGGGGGTATCTGCCCATGCCCAGTAGAACCCAAATCCTCAAGGGCCCAGGGAAGCCCCACATGGCAGCCATATGCTTATGTGGGAAGAAGGATCCTTTTTGCCTCTCCCTGCTTTGTAGGTATCTAGGATGTTAGGTAGGCAGTGTGAATAGTTGCTGCTGATCTTCTGACCTGTTCCTGCAGAGAAGTCAGGGAGGACTAGGTAGCCCTTGTGGAGGGAGAGGTTTGGCTGGACTTTGCCATTCTCTGGAAGACTTTGTCATTCTCTGGAAGACAGGCATGGTTGGTGGGTCTGTCAGTGGTAGCACTTGGAGGGTCCATGTTTAGGATATCAATTAATTGGGAATGGAATCTTTGTCTTTGATTCAATCTCCTGGTTTCTAACTTTTAAACCATTTTTAGGGAAGCATTGTGTGTGAAGGTAGGAGATACTCCCTAATACAAAATCATGTTGTTAATGTTGTGAATTATGCATTTTCTTTTTAATATTAGGCAAATTTTTTATCATATGTCAAGTTTTTATCATGTACACTTTTCAAGGTTTTTTGGATTATAAAATCTTAGTTGAGATAATATAAATAGCAAACTAGATACGGAGTACATGCCTGGTTTGTGTTACCTCAGAAGCAGTCGTGCTGCCACTTAGCCTAGCAAAAAGTAAATTTAGTTGTTTTGTCCAAAGGGTGCCAGTATAACTTTGGTGATCTGGATTTTGCTTTTCTTTCTTTCTTTCTTTCTTTCTTTTTTTTTTTTTTTTTTCTGTTTTTTTTTGAGGCGGAGTCTTACATTGTCACCCAGGCTAGAAAGCAGTGGCTTGATTTCAGCTCACTGCAGTCTCCGCCTCCCGGGTTCAAGCGATTCTCCTGCCTCAGCCTCCCAAGTAGCTGGGATTGCAGGCACACACCACCACGCCTGGCTAATTTTTTGTATCTTTAGTAGAGACGAGGTTTCACCATGTCGGCCAGACTGGTCTCAAACTCCTGACCTCGTGATCCACCCGCCTTGGCCTCCCAAAGGGCTGAGATTACAGGCCTGAGCCACCGTGCCTGGCCTGGATTTTGCTTTTTAATTTGATGATTATATTGTATAGACAGTTTCTGGAAAGTTGATTAATTTAAAAATTCAAAATTTGGTTGGGCGTTTCCATCGCAGCATTTGTATGTAGAAGGTTGATTGGTTAGAGTCATATCAGTAAGAGATCACCCAAGTGTAATATAGTTGGATATAATGTTTTCATGGTCTTACTGCTGGATGTTTACTACCCTTTTGCTGTTCTTTGAATCTAAACCTGTAAATAAATTAGTGATTCTCCTTGGCAGCAAAGCTTGGAACTGCATAACTCTTTTAATTTTATTCCAAAAGAAACTGGGTAACAAATGCTCAGTTTCGCTGGTTGCAGTGGCTCACTCCTGTAGTCCCAGCTACTGGGATGGCTGAAGCAGGAGGATTGCTTGAGTCCAAGGCTGTAGTGTACAATGATTGCGTCTCCGAATAGCCACTGCATTCTCCCACCTGAGCGCTATAGTGAGACCCTGTCTCTAAAAATAAAAAAACAAAAACAGTCACTTTTATATGGCCTTTGGTTCTTACAGCTATGAATTGTACTTGATCAGATCATTAATTCAAACTAGAGGCAGGGCGTGGTGGCTCTCGCCTGTAATTGCAGCTCTTTGGGAGGCCAAGGCAGATGGATCATCTGAGGTCAGGAGTTCAAGACCAGCCTGGCCAACGTGGTGACGCCCCATCTCTACTGAAAATACAAAAATTAGTTGGGTGTGGTGGCAGATGCCCGTAATCAAAGCTATTTGGGAGGCCGAGGCAGGAGAATTGCTTGAACCCAGGAGGTGGAGGTTGCAGGGTGCCAAGATCGCATCACTGTGCTTCAACCTGGTAATGGACTGAGACTCTATCTCAAAAAAAAAAAAAAAAAAATTCAAACTAGGAGAGCCTACAAGTACATAATCCTGTGAGGGGAATCTCGGACAGTTTGAGTTGGCTTTTTTTTTTTTTGAGATGGCGTTTCGCTCTTGTTGCCCAGGCTGGAGTGCAATGGCATAATCTCGGCTCACCACAACCTCCGCCTCCTGGGTTCAAGCAATTCTCCTGCCTCAGCCTCCCGAGTAGCTGGGATTACAGGCATGCGCCACCATGCCCTGGTAATTTTGTATTTTTAATAGAAACGGAGTTTCTCCATATTGGTCAGGCTGGTCTCAAACTCCCAACCTCAGGTGATCCGCCCACCTCGGCCTCCCAAAGTGCTGTGATTACAGGCTGAGCCACCGTGCCCGGTCGACTTTTTTTTTTTTTTTGAGACAAAGTTTCACTTTTGTTGCCCAGGCTGGAGAGCAATGGTATAATCTCGGCTCACCACAACCTCTGCCTCCCGGGTTCAAGCGGTTCTCCTGCCTCAGCCTCTCCGGTAGCTGGGATTACAGGCATGTGCCACCATGCCCAGCTAATTTTGTATTTTTAGTAGAGACTGGTTTCTCCATGTTGGTCAGGGTGGTCTTGAACTCCTGGCCTCAGGTAATCCACCCGCCTCGGCCTTTCAAAGTGCTGGGATTGCAGGTGTGAGCCACCGCACCCAGCCTTTTTTTTTTTTTTTTTTTTTTTTTTTTTTGATGAGACAGTCTCTCTTTTGCCCACACTGGAGCGTAGTGGTACGATCATGGTTCACTGAAGCCTTGACCTCCTGGGTGCAAAGCAGTCCTCTTGCCTCATCCCCCTGAGTAGCTGGAACTATAGTCACATGCCACTATGCCCAGCTAATTTTTCTATATTTTTGTAGAGACAGGATTTTGCCGTGTTGCCCAGGCTGATCTTGAACTCCTGAGTTCAAGTGATCCTCTTGCCTTGGCCTTCCAAAGTGCTGGGATTACAGGTGTGAACCATTGTGCCTGGCCATGGATTTTTATTACAAATTATATTCAAATAGATGAAAACAGGAGGGAAAAGAATTTTCAGTATGTGGAGTAGTTTTGACAGGAGTTTTAGCCCTTTATCTTGGTGACTGATATTAATGTTGCTCTTAAGTGTACTTAAGCACACTAAAACATTGAACACAACATGCGTTTGATAACACAATTATCAAGGGAACTGAGGATAAAAGCACTCATCTTTGTATCGCAATATGACATTATTAGCATCTGTTAACTTTACAAACCTGACTCATTTAATTGTCCACAGCCACCATCGTGATAATGAATAAAGAGAAAACAAATCGTGTATTTTGTCACTCTATTCATTTTTATCTATAAAGATTTAAAATACCTTTCTTTTGAGTTAGGTTGGTTTTATGGTTGGAAGAAGGAAAGGAGGTAGACCTTTGAATGTCTTGATTGCTGCTCATTTCTCTAGGCAGTGAAGAAAGGTAGCTAAAGTGCTGTCTCTGATTATCAAATGCCATATATGTGAATATACCTGTGTTGTCTGTCGTGCTGTTGTGAACACTCACTTGCTTTCATCTTTTTTATCCATGAGCTCTTGCATTAGAGTAGTTAGTAACCAGTTCTTTCTCTTGGAGTAATTAATGTGACTTTTCCCTTGTTTGAGATTTAGCTAAGAGTTTTATATGTAACATATAAACCATGATACATCGGAAAGACTGTATTTGTGGTTCATAAAGACTGTAATTTCATTTCATTTTCATAAATTGTATGTTTTCAAGTCTATATGTTTGGGTTTTTTTGTTGTTTGTTTGTTTTTTTGATATGGAGCCTCGCACTTGTAGCCCAGGCTGGAGTGCAGTGGCAGAATCTTGGCTCACTGCAACCTCTGCCTCCCCAGTTCAAGCAACTCTCCTGCCTCAGCCTCCCCAGTAGCTGGGATTACAGGCACCTGCCAACGCGCCTGGCTAACTTTTTTTTTTTTTGTATTTTTCAGTAGAGATGGGGTTTCACCATGTTGGCCAGGCTCCAGGTTGGTCTCGAACTCCTGACATCAGGTGACCCACCCGCCTCGGCCTCCCAGAGTGCTGGGATTACAGGCGCCAGCCACCTCGCCTGGCCTGAACTGGATTATTTTAATGGACATATGTATCTTTTTATTTGCTTAATAAGAATTTGGAATTCTATTTTTAATAGAATCAGAAATTAGTTTGTGACTTGTGTGCTTTTAAATTAGGCATATTACTCACTTGAATGAATTGGATAAAACATGATGGTTTTAGTCTGCCATTTCTGGCAGTTTTATTTCTTTTTTTTTTTTTTTTTTTTGGATAGGAAAAAGGGTCCCACTCAGTCCCCCAGGCTGGGGTGCAGTGGCCGGATCTCAGCTCACTGCAAGCTCCGCCTCCCGGGTTTAGACCATTCTCCTGCCTCAGCCTCCTGAGTAGCTGGGACTACAGGCGCCCGCCACCTCGCCCGGCTAGTTTTTTGTATTTTTTAGTAGAGACGGGGTTTCACTGTGTTAGCCAGGATGGTCTCGATCTCCTGACCTCGTGATCCGCCCGTCTCGGCCTCCCAAAGTGCTGGGATTACAGGCTTGAGCCACCGCGCCCGGCCCTCTGGCAGTTTTATTTCTTAAATGTCGTTCTTAAAGTGTTTTGTCAGCTCTGATGAAGTTCTGATGGCATCTTATTATTTAAAGTTAAATTTTAATAGGTATTAGAGTCATAGATTTTAGCATGTTTTTATACTTGGAGAAAACCTGGACTGCAAATACTGGTATTAAAAAGCAATGGTGGCTTTCTGAATATAAGGGCTCTTAGTGTGGAAATTGATAATCATATTCTCTCTAGGCAATAGCATTTGTGGCCTTAAGTAGTAGCTTAAGAAGTATTAATGCTTAACTGTAACGCTTCAGATTAGGAGAGTAAACTCTGGTAACTTTGTTATTATTGATAGAAAAAAGTAGAGGTGAAGGTTGAGAGGATACTACTTTTCAACTGTGATTAACACCAGTTTTACTAGTAGTCATATTTGTTGTGTGAAAAATAGAATTAAAACAACAGCCTAGTAATGTCTGTTAATCCTGCTTATGAATATAAGATTCGTAAAGAAAAATAAAAATGACCTAGTAGGTTTTTAATCAGTGTTCTGGTACCTCTCTGCAACAAAAGATGGCCCTGCATCTTTTCTTAAGGTGTCAGAATTGTATTTACCCTGTTAATTTAAAGAACAACACAAGTCCTGTAAAAGTGCCTGATTTGTGGAAGCTTTTGTCAGGATAGAATGGCAGCATGCTGTTTCCTTTCAAAGTTTTATGTATTTAATTACCTGAATTATATTTTCTTTCTTTTTTCTTTTCTGTTTTTTTTTTTTTTTTTTTGACGGAGTAACTTGCTCTGTCACCCAGGCTGGAGTGCAGTGGCGCGATGTTGGCTGACTATAACTTTCACCTCTTGGATTCAAGTGATTCTCCTACCTCAGCCTCCTGAGTAGCTGGGATTCAGGCACGCACTACCACACCCAGCAAATTTTTGTATTTTTAGTAGATACAGGGTTTCACCATGTTGGTCTGGAACTCCTGACCTCGTGGTCTCTCCACCTCAACCTCCCAAAATGCTGGCATTACAGACGTGAACCACCATGCCCAGCCTTAAATTTATTTTTAAAAGTTATATATGCATTTATATATGTTTATGCTTCTATGTATACCTCTATATGTATGTTTATTTTTACCTTTCATCTCTATTCTGTGGTGCATATATATATACACACACACACATGCGTGCGCGCGCACACGCACACACACACACACACGTATATTTTTTGTAGAAATGGGGTCTTGTCCTGTCCTTGAACTCCTGGCCTCAAGTGATCTGATCTGGCTACGTTGGCCTCCCAAAGTGCTGGGATTACAGGGTGAGCCACCCTGCCTGTTTTTTTAAATTTTTATTTTATGTTTTTTTTTTAAATATATATTTTTGACTTCAGAATTTTCTAAGCAGTTGAAATTACTCCTTTAAATTATTTTTGGTGTATTTTTTTTTGAGACGGAGTCTCACTGTGTCGCCCAGGCTGGAGTGCAGTGGTGCGATCTCGGCTTACTGCAAGCTCCGCCTCCTGGGTTCATGCCATTCTCCTGCCTCAGCTTCCCTGAGTGGCTGGGACCACAGGCGCCCACCACCACACCTGGCTAATTTTTTGTATTTTTAGTAGAGATGGGGTTTCACTGTGTTAGCCAGAATGGTCTCAATCTCCTGACCTCGTGATCCGCCCACCTCGGCCTCCCAAAGTGCTGGGATTACAGGTGTGAGCCACCGCGCCCAGCTGGTGTATGTATTTTTATTTCAGCTCTTTTTTCTTTTTTTTTTTTGAGACAAAGTCTTACTGTTGCCCAGGCTGGAGTGCAGTGGCATGATCTTGGCTCATTGCAGCCTCCGCCTCCCGGGTTCAAGCGATTCTCCTGCCTCAGCCTCCTGAGTAACTTGGATTACAGGTGCCCACCACCATGCCCAACTAATTTTTGCAGTTTTAGTAGAGATGGGGTTTCACCATATTGACTAGGCTGGTCTTGAACTCCTGACCTCAGGTGATCCACCTGCCTTGGCCTCCCAAAGTGCTGGGATTATAGTTGTGAGCCACCACTCCCGGCCTCAGCTCATGTTTTTGTTGTTCTTTTTTGTTTTTAAAGCAAAGTCTGTCTCTGTTGCCTAGGCTGGAGTGCAGTGGTGCTTTCTCGGCTCACTGCAACCTCCACCTCCCAGGCTCAAGCAATCCTCCTGCCTCAGCCTCCTGAGTAGCTAGGACTACAGTCATGTACTACATTTTAATGCCCAGCTAATTTTTGTAATTTTAGTAGAGATGGAATTTCGCCATGTTGCCCAGGGTGGTCTCAAACTCCCGAGCTCAAGTGATCTGCCCACCTTGGCCTCACAAAGTGCTGGGATTACAGGCATGAGTGACTGTGCTCAGCCTGTCATTGCTCAATAATGTACTTTTCATTCTAATACATTTCACGTTTATCAAAACTTGCAGCGTTTTTGCTTTGAGATGTTATGGCCCACTTTTTGTGGATTAAAAATCTGGACCACACAGGTCAGTTGAAGGTTGAAGGTGCTGAGATCAGAGTAAGTCCTTATCACAGTGGATCTGGGGCTGACTATGGTTTCGTAAGCTTTTGTCCCTTATAGCTTTACCTGTGTAGTAGATGCTCAGCAAACCCCTGTTAAATGGATTAGAATGAATTATATACTACTGGGTTTTCACCAAGTCCTTAGGTCATTTTTAGGCTAAACTTTGGCACCTGCAATTGAAGCGCTATGGAAATCTTGCAGGAAAGTGTTGAATCTTCTTCCAGTGATGGGGACTTCAGTTCTTTTCTGTGCAGATGTCATTTGCCTTTTTATGTAGTGTTCATTTTCCCGCATGTAACGTGCATTTGTTTTCTGAAATGGTCCTAAATGCTAATACCTTATGGGTTATTCAATGCCATTTTCATATGATTAAGATTGTTTGATTCCTGGTGTTTAAGATAAAAAATTAAGGTTGTGCACTGAGGAAAGAAACAGCTGAAACTTGCTTTACTTCATTTGTAAAATAGAATACCTTAAACCCATCCAAATTGTGGAGCTTTTTAGTACTCTGTTTTATACGTTGCAAAGTGTGTCAAGTTCCTCCTTACAAATTTAGAAGTTCTAAAAGGGGCTTTCCTTAATATTTGATACTGTCACTTCTTAGTTTGCTCAGGACTTCATTAAGGACCTTTATTTTGTGTTTACCTTTCATCTGTATTCTGTGACAGAAGAGGACTTAAGAACTACTTCAGCAGCTCACACCTTCCATGAAAATAATGTGGCCTTTTCTTAGTTATTCAGAATAATAGGAAAAATACTTAAACCAGACTTTTAAAAATCTCATTTTACAGATGCAAAACCTGAAGTTTAGTGTTATATTTAAATGTGTATACATGTAAGTATAGCTTTTGTTTTTCTTTGTGTGTGGGCATGTGCTTGGTGAAAGAGAAACAGAATTTTACTCTTTAGGTTTTTGGTAAATAACAGAGGTTCCGGCACAGGTGATGTCTGGAGCCCCCTAGGGATCCCCAAGATACTTTCAAGGGGACTGTGAGGTCAGAACTTGTTTCATAGTAATATTCATTCATTATGTGCCTTTTTTGCCTGGCCAACAGTCTTCTGATATAGACATTTCTGACAGGATTTTTGATGTATGATGAAATGATGTCAACATTTGGAAGATCTGTGGAAGTCAGTGAAAACTATTTTCCAAATGGCCAGTACATGACAGAAAAATTATGCCTGGTTAAAAGATCTATTAAAAATGCAAAGTAGGCCAGGTATGGTGCCTCACGCCTGTAATCCCAGCACTTTGGGAGGCCAAGGCGGGCGGATCACGAGGTCAGGAGATTGAGACCATCCTGGCTAACACAGTGAAACCCCGTCTCTACTAAAAATACAAAAAATTAGCTAGGTGTGGTGGCGGGCGCCTGTAGTCCCAGCTACTCAGGAGACTGAGGCAGGGGAATGGTGTGAACCCGGGAGGCAGAGCTTGCAGTGAGCCGAGATCATGCCACTGCACTCCAGCATGGGCGGAGACTCCATCTCCAAAAAAAAAAAAAAAATGCAAAGTGGGCGGGGTGCAGTGGCTCACACTTGTAATCCCAGCACTTTGGGAGGCCGAGGCAGGCAGATCACGTGGTCAGGAGTTCACAGTGAAACCCCGTCTCTACTAAAAGTACAAAAATTAGCTGGGCGTGGTGTTTGGCGCCTGTAATCCCTGTTACTGTGGAAGCTGAGGCAGTCGAATCGCTTAAACCTGGGAGGCGGAGGTTGCAGTGAGCTGAGATTGTGCCACCGCACTCCAGCCTGGGTGACAGAGCTAGACTCCATCTCAAAAAAGTAAAGTAGAACAGTGGATTTTAATATAAGAATATGAAAAGTTCATTGGTACAAATTAAGATTCCACGTTGCAGTTAGCTTTTAGGAGACAACCGCTTGTCTGTCAATTTTGGCATAATATCAACAAAAAATGTCCAGAATTACCTGAAAAGTCTATTAAAGGACTCTTCTCTAATTACATTCAGAATATACTAGATTCAATACAGAAGCACATATGAAAATCCAGCTTTCTTTTCTTAAGCTGCACATTAAAGAGAGTTGCAAAATCATTAAAAGCCGTTATTATATTATTCTTTGTTTTGGAAATTTTTTCATAAAAATGATGTATACATGCATAAGATTTACTTTTAAAGGAATTAATATTTTGTGTCTCTAAAATGGTACATAACACACATAGAAAAGCTCTTTGAGGTCTTCAGTTTTTTTTTTTTCTTTCGCCAAGACAGAGTCTTACTCTGTTGCCCAGGCTGGAGTGCCATGGCGTGATCTCTGCTCACTGCAACCTTCGCCTCCCGGGTTCAGGCAATTCTCCTGCCTCAGCCTCCCCAGTAGCTGGGATTACAGGCGCACACCACCACGCCTGGCTAATTTTTTTTTTTTTTTTGAGACAGGGTTTTGCTCTTGTTGCCTAGGCTGGAGTGCAGTGGCACAATCTCGGCTCACTGCAACCTCTGCCTCCTGGGTTCAGGCGATTCTCCTGCCTCAGCCTCCCAAGTAGCTGGGACTACAGGCATGCACCACCACCCCCAGCTAATTTTTTGTATTTAGTAGAGATTGGGTTTCACCATGTTGGTCAGGCTGGTCTTGAACTCCTGACCTCAGGTGATCCACCTGCCTCAGCCTCCCAAAGTGCTGGGATTACAGGTGTGAGCCACCGTGCCCTGCGTTTTTTAAAAATTTAATTTTTTTTTTTGAGATGGAGTCTCACGCTCTCACCCAGGCTGGAGTGCAGTGGGGCAATCTCGGCTCACTGCAACCCCTGCCTCCTGGCTTTAAGCAATTTTCCTGCCTCAGCCTCCCGAGTAGCTGGGACTACAGGCGCGTGCCACCATGCCTGGCTAAGTTTTTGTATTTTTAGTAGAGATGAGGTTTCACCATGTTGGCCAAGCTGGTCTCGAACTCCTGACCTCGTGATCCGCCCGCCTTGGCCTCCCAACGTACTGGGATTACAGGTGTGAGTCACCACGTCCAGCCGTGGTCTTTAATTTTTAAGAGTATAGGCCGGGTGCGGTGGCTTACGCCTGTAATGCTAACATTTTGGGAGGCCAAGGTGGGCAGGTCACCTGAGGTCATCGGGACTTTGAAACAACTTGAGCAACATGGAGAACCTCGTCTCTACTGAAAATACAAAATTAGCTGGTCATGGTGGCGCATGCCTGTAATCCCAGCTACTCCGGAGGATGAGGCAGGAGAATTACTTGAACCCGGGAGGCAGAGGAGGCAGAGGAGACAGAGGCTGCGGTGAGCCGAGATCACGCCATTACACTGCAGCATGGTCAACAAGAGTAAAACCCCATCTCAAAAAAAAAAAAAAATACGAAGAGTGTAAAGCATGCTGAGACCACAGTGTTTGAGAGCCACTACTCTAGCAAATGTATGTCGGAAGAGAAGTCATATTATGATAAAGTCTAGGATGTGCTTTAATTGTAACCTAGCACAGTTTCTGGTATATCAGGTTTTTTTTTTTTTTTGAGACAGAATCTCTGTTGCCCAGCCTGTAGTACAGCGGTGCAGTCTCGGCTTCCTGTAACCTCCACCTCCTGGGTTCAAGTGATTCTTCTGCCTCAGCCTCTCAAGTAGCTGGGATTACAAGGGGCCAGCCACCACACCTGGCTAATTTTGTTGTTTTAGTAGAGACAGAGTTTCCCCATGTTGGCCAGGCTGGTCTCGAACGCCTGACCTCAAGTGATCTGCCCACCTTGGCCTCCCAAAATGCTGGGATTACAGGTGTCAGCCACTGTGCCTGGCAATGTGTTAATATGATATTTGAACCAGACTGGATTGAATTATTAAGTAAACCGTGTCAATACACGTGTAGCCAAGAAGGAAAATTGGTGGTGTGTGAAGATGTGTATTTTATAGATTCTAAGACCTTTTTTTCCACATCTTAACATCTTTGAAATTGAGATGTCTTAAAATGGTGATAAGTCCATAGTCTAATGGGCAACTTTTTTCTTTCTTGGTGTGT
This sequence comes from Papio anubis, assembly GCF_008728515.1. Lineage (NCBI taxonomy): Eukaryota > Metazoa > Chordata > Mammalia > Primates > Cercopithecidae > Papio > Papio anubis. The sequence goes on from NC_044979.1 coordinate 28,643,036, forward strand.
CATAAAATAATGGTGTGTCATAGATGTGATGAAATGTGCTAGTGTCTCTTTGTGTGTGGAGAGGAGAAGGAAACATACTGGATAGCACTTCAATTCTTGAGCTGCAGGATATGGTGTATTAAATGTTACTCTTCTTTTTTTTTTTTTTTGAGACGGAGTTTTGCTCTTGTTGCCCAGGTTGGAGTGCAATGGCGCAATCTTGGCTCACTGCAACCTCTGCCTCCTGGGTTCAAGTGATTCTCCTGCCTCGGCCCCCCAAGTAGCTGGGTTTACCGGCATGTGCCACCACGCCAGCTAATTTTTGTCTTTTTAATAGAGACGGGGTTTCTCCATGTTGGTCAGGCTGGTCTCAAACTCCCGACCTCAGGTGATCCACCTGCCGTTGGCCTCCCAAAGTGCTGGGATTACAGGCGTAAGCCACCACGCCCGGCCCCTGAATGTTACTCTTATCAGGCATTTAATTGACTCTGGGCTCATAGTTGCAATATTCTATTCATAAAGCAATTATCTTTATTTCAAGCCAGAAAACTAGATTTCAATGCTAGAATTCAAGTCTTTAAAATAAAATGTAAAACTCATATTTGTGTATCTTTTTTAATATGCAGAGCCTTTTTTCTGTGTAACCATATTGTTGATTTTCTTATCTTTATATATATATTTTTTTGTTCGTTTTTAATTGACGTATTTATGGCATACAGTGATACTTCTATAGATGTATACAATGTGTAATGATCAAATTGGGCATATCTGTCACCTTATCACTGCTTTGTGTTGGGAACATCCAAAATCCACTCTTCTAGTTATTTGAAAAGACAAAATAGTTTTTATTTATTTATTTTTGAGACAGAGTCTCGCTTTGTTGCCCAGGCTGAAGTGCATTGGTGCGATCTCAGCTTACTGCAACCTCCACCTCCCGAGTTCAAGCAATTCTCCTGCCTCATGCTCCTGAGTAGCTGGGATTACAGGCATGTACCACCACGCCCAGCTAATTTTTGTATTTTTAGTAGAGACAGGGTTTCACCATGTTGGCCAGGCTGGTCTTGAACTCCTGACCTCAAATGATCCACTTGCCCTGGCCTCCCAAAGTGCTGGGATTACAGGCATGAGCCACGGCGCCTGGCCATAAATCATGTTTTTTTTTTTTTTTTTTGAGACAGAGTCTCGCTCTGTTGCCAGGCTGGAGTTTAAGCAATTCTGCCTCAACCTGCCGAGTGGACTACAGGTGTGTGCCACCATGCCCGACTCTTTTTTGTATTTTTAGTAGAGACGGGGTTTTACCGTGTTGGCCAGGATGGTCTTGAACCCCAGACCTCATGATCCGCCTGTCTCAGCCTCCCAAAGTACTGGGATTAAAGGCGTGAGCCACTGTGCCCGGCCAAATTTTATTTATTTTTTAAATTTTGAGATGGTATCTCGCCATGTTGCCCAGGCTGGTTTTAAACTCCTGGGCTCAACTGATCCACCTGCCTTTGGACTCCCAGAGTGCTGGGATTACAGGTGTGAGCCACTGCGCTCAGCTACAATAAATTGTTAATTACAGTCACCTTCCAGTGCACACTAAGACTTATTTCTTTTATCTACCTGTAATTCTGTATTTGTTAACCAATCTCTGGCTACCTCCCCACCAGACTCTAGTAACCACTATTCTGCTCCATTTCTATGGAATTAACTTTTTTAGCTCCCACATGTGAGTGAGAATATGCGGTACATGTCTTTGCGTGCCTGCTTTATTTTATTTAACATAATGTCCCCTAAACTCATTCATGATGCTGCGAGTAAGATGGGGTTTTTTATTTTTTTTATGGCTGAGTAGTACTCATATATAGTGTATTACATACCACATTTTCTTTATCCATTTATTTGTTGTCCACTTTTTTTTTTTTTTTTTTTTTTTGAGACAAGAGTCTCGCTCTGTCACCCAGGCTGGAGTGCAGTGATGCAATCTTGGCTCACTGCAACCTCTGCCTCCTGGGTTCAAGCAATTCTCTGCTTCAGCCTCCCGCGTAGCTGGGATTACAGGCATGTGCCACCACGCCAGGCTAAGTTTTGTATTTTTAGTAGAGACCGGGTTTCATGATCTTGGCCAGGCTGGTCTCGAACTCCAGACCTGAGGTGATCCACCTGCCTCGGCCTCCCAAAGTGCTGGGATTACAGGCGTGAGCCACTGTGCCGGGCCGAGGCCAAGAGTTTCATTACAGCCTAGGCAACAGAGCGAGACCCGTTATCTTAAAAAGAAAAAATCATAGACTTTTTCAGATGTATGACATTTGAAGACGTAAAATACAGTGGAATAACTATAGGCTTCAGTTACAGATTGGATTTGTATCTCTTTGCCTTGGTTTCCTCAACCGAAAAAGGAAGGAAATACTTGTAACTTGTTTTGAGGTTATTTTATATGAAATGTATGTGAATGTATTTAGCATGTGATTGCTTACTGGACAGATCAGTTAGGAATTGTAGTTGGCTGCTAGTAACAGTTCTGGAATAATGTAGTTGTGACAGTAAGTTAGGTAGGCAGGTAAGGGCGGGCTTCATGTCATCAGGGAATCCAGATTGCTGCAGTGTGTATTCACAGCCCTCTTCAGTGCATTACTTATTCTTAAAGGAATCGCTTCTGCAGTCACCTCAGTTTCATGCAGTGGGAGGAAGAAAGGGGTGAGTTGGCAGAAGGCTAAGAGCTAGCTAAAACTATTCCCCTTCTCCAACAACCAGAGGAACTTTTCTGAGTATGCCTCCCTACACATTGCCCTGATCATCTTGGGCGAGAAGTGTCTTGTTGCAAGAAAGGCTGGGAAACAAGGCTGTTTGACTGCCCTTAATAAAATCGGGGTTTTGATAGTAAGAAGGAGATAATAGGTATTGGGTTGGATAATGTACAGTCTTTCACAGCGAATGTTGTTTCACTTTTTTCTTTCATTTACGTATTTGGGAGTATTATTGTATAGGCCTAGCTCCCATGAACTGTCCCACACTGTGGATTTTATTTTTTTCTTGTTTTTTTCCACCTGGAGAGCACCGTGAATTTTTGTTTATGAATATCTTTTTTTCTTTCTTTCTTTTTTTTTTGAGCCTTAATCTCACTCTGTCTCCCAGGCTGGAGTGCAGTGGCGTGATCTTGGATCAGTGCAACCTCTGCTTCGGCCTCCGAGTAGCTGGGATTACAGGTGCCCGCCACCACGCCTGGCTAATTTTTGTATTTTTAGTAGAGCCGGGGTTTCACCATCTTGGCCAGGCTGGTCTTGGAACTCCTGACCTCGTGATCCACCCTCCTCGGCTTCCCAAAGTGCTGGGATTATAGGCGTAAACCACTGTGCCCAGCCGTTTATGATTATTTATGTCTTTTGGGTTCTGCTTTGGTGGGGGACTGGGCTTATGTGATAAAATTACTTACTTGAGCGTTAAAGGAAAACAAAAAGTTTAACTTTTTTTTTTTTTTTTTTTCCATTCATAGTTTAGCTTACCCTCAACCTTTAACTCAGAGGACCTGATTTGGTAGTTTGGCGGTGGTTGAAGGTTGGTAGAGGAGAGGCAGAGTGTTGCTAGGAAAGGAGACTGCCTGGAGGACCGTTCAGGGCTTTCGTCCTTGGCTCTGTGCTACTCGGAGGCCTTGGGGCTTTTGGTTCCTTCTTGGGTTATCTGTGTCCTTATCTATCAAATAAGGAGTTGGTTATAAGTCTTTCCAACTTGAATGTTCTGATTTTATATGTAGACATACATGCAACTCTTATTGTGTGTGTGTGTGTGTGAATGTAAAAGGCCTTCGCAGCCATATGTATACCTGGTATTGCCTTCTAGGGAATACAGAAGTGAAGATAGAGTTATGACATGAAGTTAAAATCTCATTTTGAATCTTAGTCTCTTTGCAGATAAATATGCACAGTAAAACTAGGTAAATTCTGCAATTTATTACCTTCTTGGTATGAATTTTTACTAGGGCTTTTTTAGAAATTCAAAGTAGAAAACCTTTAACATCTTCATTTCGGATTTTAAAATATGGCAGTGAAATATTTCACATTTAGAAACCTGTGTTAATGTTGACTAGGAAAAGTCTCAGTCTTATGCCATTAGTAATGATGTGTTTGTTATCCTTTCGTTTCTAGAAATGGATCCCTGGAATTAGATGGAGTATTGTGAAAGTATAATATTTAAAAAAATGTTTTTGTAGAGACAGGGTCTCACTGTATTGCCCAGGCTGGTCTTGAACTCCCAGGCTCAAGTGAACCTATCACTTTGACCTCCTGAAGTGCTAGGATTACAAGTGTGAACCACCATGCCCATCCTGAAGGTATAATTATTAAAATGCTATCCGATGTTCATAATCTGCTTACCCAAGAATTCAAATACTTTGTTTGCCCTACTTAGGTCAGACTTTGGCCTACTCTGTGAGTGAATCAGTTTTTGCTTTTGTTACAGATGGTAGAATTGAGTCAAAATGTTAATGGCCCTTGTCCAATATGGGGAGCTAGTTAATGTCTTCTGATTCTATCCTGTGGAGTGAGAGTATCTATTTGTTCACTTGATGGAAACTTACAGTTCCCTTGTGTCTTGTTTCAGTTTTGTTTTTCATGTGGAATACATCTAGAGAGACAGTATGGTTTAGTGGATGGGACAGGCCCTTGTGAGAATTATTTCAAATAATTTTGTAATTTCAACCCAGTAAATTTCTCCATCAGCGTTCCTGATCCCTGGCATTATGAACAGTAGGTTTCAGAAAGCTTCCATGTTTTAGAACCTCTCCTACCTAACAGTAATCACCTCAGATGTTTGTAATTTGTAATTGGAATATTTAATTATTAGGTAAGAGCAAGTATTACAGATTCTTTGGAGTGCAATGGCTCGATCTCAGCTCACTGCAGTCTCCACCTCCCAGGTTCAAGCGATTCTCCTGCCTCAGCCTCCCGAGTAGCTGGGATTACAGGCACCCGCCACCACACCCAGCTAATTTTTGTATTTTTAGTAGAGACTGGGTTTCACCATATTAGCCAGGATGTTCTCGATCTCTTGACCTTGTGATTCGCCCGCCTTGGCCTCCCAAAGTGCTGAGATTACAGGTGTGAGCCACCACATCCAGCCAAGGTGTTATAGATTCTTTAACCTAAATTTGGCTTGTTACTTGGAAATGTTACTGAGGAAATTGGTAATCAGTTTTATGATTTTCTAAATTACTATGTAACTTCTAGTCACATAAAAAGTGTCTAAGTCCAGTAGTAAGAGAGGGCTGCTTCAAATTGTGATGAATGATATTGCAGAACAAATTCTGGGTTGGTAGTAACATTTATTGGTTAAAATATAGTAGTAGGCCTTTAACATGGATATGACTGTATGTCTTTATTTTCAGTTGCCACATACTTATGAATAAAACCAAACTTAGAAAAAGCAGGTAAAACTTTATTTTATTTTGGAAGTTAGTTGACAAGGGTAATTCAGATTGAATTGCATAATAATGGCAATATTAAGTTTCTTGTTTAATAGATATAGACTGGAAAGTTTTCTTTCAGCACTTTGGGAGGCTGAGGCGGGTGGATCACAAGGTCAGGAGATTGAGACCTTCCTGGCTAACACGGTGGAACGATGTCTCTACTAAAAACACAAAAAATTAGCCAGGCATGGTGGCAGGCACCTGTAATCCCAGCTACTTGGGAGGCTGAAGCAGGAGAATGGCGTGAACCCGGCAGGCGGAGCTTGCAGTGAGCCAAGATCGCGCCACTGTACTCCAGCCTGGGCGACAGAGCAAGACTTCTTCTCAAAAAAAAGAAAAATCTCAGATACAAGCCAGGCACTGTGTGTGCACTTGTAGTCCCAGCTACTTGGGAGGCTGAGGCTGGAGGATCATGTAAGCCCAAGAATTCAAGTCAGTCTGGGCAATATAGCAAGATCCCCATCTCTAAAACAGAACAACTCAGATACATATAATTAGAATAGTATAAATAAATACCTGTATGCCATCCTACTATATGGACTCAATATTTTGCTATATTTGTTATCATATTTTTGGTTGAGCCATTTATAATTTGCAAATACCATGAGACTTCAGCATACTTTAACAAGCATCTTCAAAGAATAAGGACTTTTCTTCTGGGCACAGTAGCTCATGCCTATAACCTCAGGACTTTGAGAAGCCGAGGTGGGTGGATCACTTGAGGTCAGGAGTTTGAGACCAGCGTGGCCAACATGTTGAAATCCCGTCTCTACAAAAATTAGCCAGGCGTGATGACGTGTGCCTGTAATCCCAGCTACTCAGAAGGTTGAGGCTGGAGAATCACTTGAGCCTGGGAGGCAGAGGTTGCAGTGAGCCAAGATCATGCCATTGCATTCCAGCCTGGGTGCCAGAGCGAGACTTCGTCTCAAAATAAAAATTAAAAGGACAAGCACAGTGGCTCACGCCTGTAATCCTAGCACTCTGGGAGGCTGAGGTGGGTGGATCACCTGAGGTCAGGAGTTCAAGACCAGCTTGGCCAATATGGCGAAAACCCGTCTCTACTAAAAATACAAAAATTAGTTGGGCTTGGTGGCTGGCGCACACCTGTAATCTCAGCTACTTAGGAGGCAGGAGAATTGCTCCAACCCAGGAGGCAGAGGTTGCAGTGAGCCAAGATCGCGCCACTGCACTCCAGCCTGGGTGACAGAATGAGACTCTGTCTCAAAAAAAAATTTAAGAAGAATAAGGATTTTTCTTACATAAACACAATACCATTATCACACCAGAGGATATTAATAGTAACTTCAATTATATCATGTAATATCCATACAGGAAATACTGAAATGGTGAGATGTTTCATCTAGCCACTTTCAAAGAAAGAAAGCCTGTATTTTTACGTTTTAAACATTAATCAGACAAAATTAGCGCCAAAAAGATTGCTCTGAAACCCATGCAATGTTACTGGGCAAAATGTTCTCATGCATTCTAATAATTTATGAAGTCAGCTTTTAAATTCGTGTTTAAATTTGCTTTTGTAGCTGCGTATTTTAAAAAGTTTGCTTGAGCCCAGCAGGTTGATGTTGCAGTGAGCTATGATTGCGCCAATGCACTCCAGCCTAGGCGACAGAGTGAGACCCTCTCTCTTGAAAAAACAAAATCTTTCTAAAATAGAAGAGTCAGTTTTTCTGCCCTTAGAAAACATAGAATGGTGAATACAATTGGACCCTCAAGAGTAAAGACCAGAGACAGTGACACAGTCTAGTAGAAAATAATAGTACCTGCTGCAAAGGGTCATTGTTACCAAGTATGTGAAATTGTGTAGTAGTGGTTAGCACAGTATCTAACACATAAGTACTTCAGTGTTAGCTTTAAAAAAAAAATCACATGTGGAATATGTGTTGATTTGGAACTATAAACACCAGGACTTTTTTTTTTTTTTTTTTAAGAGGCAGAGAGTCTTGATAGATTGTCCAGGCTATTCTCAAACTCCTGGCCTCAAGTAATCCTCCCACCTTGACCTCCTAAACAGTGAACCACTGCGCCTGACCAACACCAGGACATTTTAAAGGTTGCTTTTTTTTTTGACATCTTCTAGTCATTTGTTCACTACATTTTTTTTCAATGACAAAATATTTTAAGCACCACAACAAATATGTGGAATAAAATAATGAACAGCATCCATTTCCCAGTTGTCGGATTTTAACATTGTCTTCAGAATTTTTTTTTAAGGAAATAACACCTGAAGTCACACTAAAGACTCCTGTGATGTCTTTTCTGATTCTGCTTCCCTCCCTGTCTTCATGAATTATCATCTTTCCATTCATGTTTTTTTATTTTCTCATATATATATGTATGTAGTATTTTGCATGTTTATATAAATATACTCATATATTTTGATTCAATATTACTTTTAAGATTTATTGATATTATTAGAAGTATTCTAGTAGCTCTAGAATTTGTTTCCAGTTCATTTATATTGAGTTATATGTGTGTACCACATTTTTTCCATTTTGTTAATGTACATTTAGGTTATTTCCAGTTTTTTACCATTATATACAGTGTCATAATTAACATTTATGAGTGTCTTTTTGAGCACATATGTGTTTTTCTGGGATAGTGTTTTTCAAGCCTTTTTGTTCACTAGAAACAGTAAGAAATGTACTTTACATTGAGACCCAACATATGTATGTATGTGTATATTTGTATAATGCTCCTATATATGCATAAATATTTATGTGTAATGGAAATTTATAGTTTCATAAAATACTTACCCTGAAAAAATATTTACCCTTATAATGTGAGAGATGCATTCTTGAGATATAAATAAATATCCCTTCATTATAAATATGCTGATCAGAACAATATTTTACAAATAATAGTCTAATGTATGTAACCTGAAGCAGAATTGCTGATCTTGATGGTGCTCATTTTCAGCTTGGCGAGAGATGAAAAAAATCCCTCTTCAAAGTGGTTTTACCAAACTCACATTCCCATCAGGAACATGTGAGAGTTCCTGTTTATTCATATCCATACCAACATTTGTCCAGCTTTCTAATATTTTGCCTATCTGATGGATGTGAAATGGTATCCCAATGTTTTCTCAGTCTGTTTTCTAGTCACACATTTTTAGTGCCTTCTTTCTGATTTTTTTTAAAAGCTAACACTGAAGTACTTATGTGTTAGATACTGTGCTAACCGCTACTACACAGTTTCACTTACTTGGTAACAATGACCCTTTGCAGCAGGTACTATTATTTTCTACTAGACTGTGTCACTGTCTCTGGTCTTTGCAAAGCAGTAAAGATGCTAACGAGAGGTGAGACATGGCTTTCCTATTCTAGGGAGCTTGCATTCTAGGGGAGAGATGAACTTTGTCTCCCAGTGAGTGACAAAGGGACACACAACGGGGTGCAATGTGCAGCCTGCCTGGGGAAATGGGGCTGTTCCAAGAGAAGAAGTTTGACCTTGGTCTTGAAAGATGAGTGGACGTTTTCAGAGAGCTGTGGAGTTGAGGGGCATTCCAGGTGGAGGGGAGGCAAAGGCATAGAGCCGTAAGACCACATTATTCAAGGAACTTAATGAGTGTTCATGATTGTGCAGAGTCCCAGGATTGGTGAGGCCAAGGGATAAGCAGAGGAGCGCCTGAGGACATGGAGGCAGGTGGAGTTGTATGCTGCCTGCACCCAGACTCATTGAAGGTTTTAAGTAGGGTGTTAACAGGAGTTTTGTTTGGTTTTGTTTTTACAAGTCTAGGAATGGATTCTGGTATTAAAACAAACTTGATGGTCAATCAAGTTTTTGTCTTAATTTCAGTTTCAAACTCATTAGCTTGGCTGTTTACTACTGTCTTTTTGAAACAGGTAGATAATAGAAATTATTATATTTTGAACTAGAGTTAGTCATTTTCTGTTCTTTCCTAGCATATGACACATTTCCTTTCATCCATGTGCCTTGCTTTTGGTGGGGGTTTTTTTTTTCTTTGTTTGTTTTTGTTTTTGAGATAAGATCTTGCTCAGTCACCCAGGCTTGAGTGCAGTGACACAATCATAGCTCACTGCAGCTTCGACCTCTCAGGCTCAAGTGGTCCTTCTACCCCAGCCTCCCTGGTAGCTGGGACTATAGGCGTGTATCTCCACACCTGGCTAAATTTTGTATTTTTTTGTAGAGATGGGGTTTCACCATGTTGCCCAGGTTGTTTTTGAACTCCAAAGTGCTGGGATTACAGGCAAGAACCACAGTGCACAGCCCTCTTTCTTTTCTTTCTTACACGTTAAACATATACGTAGAGAAAAGGTCTACATTGCCCAGGCTGGTTGTGAGCTCCTGGCCTCAAGCGTCCAGGCCATGCTCCTTAGTTTTAAGTGGGACAGCAAATGGCCTTCACAAGTGTTTTTTATTCTCAAATATGAATAGGTATGGCTTTGTACAGGTTGGTAATTTTAAGAATTTGGAATTTGGGACTGGGCGCTTGAGCCTGACCAACATGGCAAAACCCTGTCCCTATATTAATAAAAATACAAAAATTAGCTGGGTGTGGTGGCACATGCCTGTAATCCCAGCTACTTGGGAGGCTGAGCACGAGAATCACTTGAACCCAGGAGGCAGAGGTTGCAGTGAGTTTTGATTGTGCTACTGCACTCCATCCTGGGTGACAGAGGAAGATTGTCTCAAATAAAAAAAAAAGAGAATTTGGATTTTTTGGGCAATGTCTTTCCTGAGGATACTTTCAGTCTTTATCTCTTACTCTTACTACATTGTATGTAGCAAGTATGGATATAGTTAAAAGAATTTCCTTTAGAAAGCTGGAGTGCCTCCTGCTAATCAACTGTATGTGCGTGTATGTATATATAAAGGTGATGATATGAGAGATTGCTTTGGGCTTCTTGCAGCTTTTGGCATTCCTGGGCTGCCAGTCCTTTTTTAATAGGAGCATTTGTCTTGCTTTAAGACATGAAAGTTTGAGGCCTGCCAGTGTCTAATTTAATAGAAGCAGTTTTCGGAGAGCAAATTATAGAGTCGTGTTTTGAAATTCTCAGTGCCTTAAAAGAATAAATGTGAACCATAGCATGGAATAGTAAGCACTTACTCTCGTGTGCATACTTGATACTAGCTTTTGGTGAGAAGTCTCACACTTGTGCTAGTATTAAGGAGCGTATTCAAAGGTGTGTTGGTATGTTCATTGAGATGTAGGGGCAACACTGAGCGTTGCATAGATCCTATTTTTGATTTAGGAGAATCCTATGCAGGTAAGTTAACTTTTTTAAACTTTACAGTTCAAAGTTGTTGGTTTTTTTTACCCCTCCTTTTCACCTCCCAGTTCAAAGTTTTCTTTTTTTTTTTTTTTTTTTTTTGAGACAGAGTCTTGCTGTGTCGCCCAGGCTGGAGTGCAGTGGCCAGATCTCAGCTCACTGCAAGCTCCGCCTCCCGGGTTCATGCCATTCTCCTGCCTCAGCCTCCCGAGTAGCTGGGACTACAGGTGCCCACCACCTCGCCCGGCTAGTTTTTTTGTATTTTTTAGTAGAGACGGGGTTTCACCGTGTTAGCCAAGATGGACTCGATCTCCTGACCTCGTGATCCACCCATCTCGGCCTCCCAAAGTGCTGGGATTACAGGCTTGAGCCACCGCACCCGGCCCCCCAGTTCAAAGTTTTAATTGTGTTTCCTAGGTACTTGATATTTAACAATTACATACTTCCCTGCTATCTCTAAAATAAAGTCTTTTTGTTAGTTCAGAATTCAGTCCAGGGAGAGCTTTTACTGTGTGAACCATGCTTGAGATGAAAAGAACTAGATAGAAGCTTGTGTTACCCAGTGTCCCTGCCTGTGCCCTTTCTTCTCAGAAAACCCTGGCTAGTTGATTGTCTCAGCCTCATGGAATCCTGTTACCACTAACCTCCCTGCACCCCAGACTCCAGCAGGCACACACACGTGGGCACACACACATGTGCACACACACACAGTTTAGCTGGCGGTATGTCCTCAGGGTAGGGGCTGGGACTATTTCATTTTCTTTCTGTCTTCAGCAAATGTAATGCATGTTAACACCTTGGCAGTAAAAGTAGGCTGGGTCAATTGGATACAAGGTGACTGTTCTAAAATAAACAGAATGAAACAGCATAATCTAGAATTTGTAGGCAACATGTGAGACCCAGCAAATGGAACTTTTTGTTTTGTTTGTTTGTGACGGAGTCTCGCTCTGTCGCCGGGCCGGAGTGCAGTGGCAGGATCTCGGCTCACTGCAACCTCCACCTCCCGGGTTCAAGCAATTCTTGGACTACAGGCACCCACCACCATGCCCAGCTAATTTTTTTTTTTTTTCAGACGGAGTCTTGCTCTGTCGCCCAGGCTGGAGTGCAGTGGCACGATTTTGGCTCACTGCAAGCTCTGCCTCCCAGGTTCATGCCATTCTGCCGCCTCAGTCTCCAGAGTAGCAGGAACTACAGGTGTCCGCCACCACGCCTGGCTAATTTTTTGTATTTTTAGTAGAGACAGGGTTTCACCGTGTTAGCCAGGATGGTCTCGATCTCTTGACCTCGTGATCCCCCTTCTCAGCCTCCCAGAGTACTGGGGTTACAGGTGTGAGCCACCGCTTCCAGCCGCAAATGGAACTTTTGCAGGTGGTTTGGCCATTAGCCGTGTGCATGCTCAGAGTGTGTTTAGGCTTGGACAGGATGCTCTGTGTGTACGTGTAACCTTGAGGCTTTGCATCTATTTCCATTTCCCTAGAAATGAAATCTAAAACAGATAGGCTGCTTTCCTTCCTCCTAGCTTTCCAAACAAAAGTAAGGCTTGTAGATGTGAACTAGACTGTTGCAAAGTGCTGGAGAGGATGGCTGTGGTTTGAGATTTGATTTTTTTTTGGTAAGGCTTTTTTTTTTTTTGAGTTGTTAGAACTTGAGTGTGATAAATGGCTTTTTTTTTTTTTTTTTAAAGTGGGAAGAAAATACAAGATCATTAACCACTTGTGCATATTCTATTTCAAATGGCTTAGAAATTTAAAGCATATTTGTTAAAGTTTGTAGAAGCTGAGTGTGTTAATTTCTGTGGTGGATAAAAGCCAATGCTGTATCTGGAAACTGTTTTCCTATTTTTCTTAGATACCCCTTGAATCATATCTGTTTAATGGAAGAGGATTTCTCTATTAAGCTGGTTATAATGCCCGTCAAACTTTGTGTTTAAGATATTAGAGTCCTGGAATGAATATAATTACCTGCCTATATAAAAAGAGCTGAAGTCATTTGACAAAAAATTAACAAGTGCAGGCATATGAGCCATTTGAAAATTTAAAATGCATCTGAGAGAGCTTTCTGAGATTCAGAGGGTTTTATGGATTTTTTCTGTCTTTTGAATAATTGAACTTGATATGAAATGTACATTTTAGCTGGATGGACTTACAAGGCTGATAGAGGTAAAGAATTTTTAAATTATAGATTATCTTTGCATTACCTTTGGTCTGTTTCTGTATTCTGAACTGATGATTGAAAGAACGACCTGTGGAACTCAACATTTTTATGAATTTTGAGATACAGAGGGAGCTCAAAGGTAACTGCATGCCGGGGATGGTAGGAGTTCTCTTGAAAGACAGGCAAGGTCTGGACCACTTAGCCTGTTTGCTTTTCTTTGGTCACAGGTACAGGCATGCTGTTTTACAAAGAGTTAAAGTTCTGCTTCTAAACAGATGCCTTTCTGTTTCACTGTTTCTTCCTGGTGCTCTGAAAACCATATGTGGGGAAAGTAGTCTGTTCTGTTTAGAGGTTAAGGGTGTTGCCTGCCTGAAAGCACCAGTAGTAGCATTTAGTATAAAGTGTGAAGAAGCAGATGAAGAAACCTTCGTACCATTTAACAAAAGGGAGCCAAGCCCGCGGTTTTTGTCTCAGGAAATGTGCTTCTACCACTCTTTTAAAGCTATGAAAGTTAATTTCACAGCCTCGGGGAAAGACATCGTTTCCCCTAAAGATCAGTTCTTGAAGTTGGAAGTTGTCATTTGGTCTATAACTTAACGCTAATGAAAAGCCTCTTGGAGCGCTTACTGTGTGCCAGACACATTAATCACAGTAGTAACAGCTGACATTTGAGCGCATCCTGGGCCGGGCACTGTGCTTTTTAGCACTTTAAATAACTTGTTTTTTTTTTTTTTTTTTTTTTTGAGACAGAGTCTCGCTCTGTCGCCCAGACTAGAGTGCAGTGGTGCAATCTCAGTTCACTGCAACCTCCACCTCCTGGGTTCAAGCAATTTTCTGCCTCAGCCTCCCGAGTAGCTGGGATTACAGGCACCCGCCACAATGCCCAATTAATTTTTGTATTTTTAGTAGGGACAGGATTTCACCATCTTGGCCAGGCTGTTCTTGAACTCCTGACCTCATGATCCACCTGCCTCGGCCTCCCAAAGTGCCAGGATTACAGGCGTGAGCCACTGCGCCCAGCCAGTGCTTTAAATATCTTCCTCAGTCCTCAGAATAACTCCAAGAGGTGGGTACTATTTTTTTTTTTTTTTTCCTGGTTTGGAGATGAAACCGTAGGCCCCAATCTCTTGCCAAGTAAGTTGCAGAGCTGAGAGATAAACTCAGTCTGTCTAACTCTGGAGCTTTGACTCTGAATCACTAAATTCTCTATTACGGTACTGATAATCCCCTGGACTATCTGGCAGAAAGAGTGGTCTTATTTAATCAAGGGAGTGGGCTCAAAGAAGTAATTTACTGTCATAAGCCTTGTGTTGAAACCAGAACTCAAACCTGGGTCAGTTTGAAGTGAAAGCTTATGTTCTTGCCACTGAGTATATCATATGACCTCTTAGAGTACATTACTGTAATATCTGATTTACAAAGATCTTTTTATTTCTTGTGTCGGCTGCCCTCTGTTTCTGGAGGGAAGCTGTTTAAAAAGTTTATTTTTGGTCGGGCATGGTGGCTCATGCCTGTAATCCCAGCACTTTGGGAGGCCAAGGTGGGTGGATCACTTGAGGTCAGGAGTTCGAGACCACCCTGGCCAACATGGCAAAACCCCATCTTTACTAAAAATACAAAAGTTAGCCGGCATGGTGAGGCGTTCCTGTAGTCCCAGCTACTGGGGAGGCTAAGGCAGGAGAATCGCTTGAACCTGGGAGGCGGAGGTTGCAGTGAGCCGAAATTGCACCTCTGCACTCCAGCCTGGGCAACAGAGTAAGACTCTGTCCCCCCCCCAAAAAAATTGATTTTTGAGGTGGCTGTTGGGAACTTGATACGTTGTCTGCTGGCAGCTATGTTGCACCTGGTTGTGGTTCTGAGACTGTCTGGCCAGAGCCCATTGGTACATCAATACGTGTTACCTCCTTAAGCTGCTGACACCAACCTGGCTTCCAAGATTTGCATTGAGTTTCAAGTGGGGAAGACAAGCAGATATGTGTTTCCTAGTGTCCAGATTCCATTTGTTCCTTTATGAGTGTTATCTCCCTCCATGTCGGTAACAAACTACAAAGTATGGGGTCGTGGTTAAGTACAGAGCTTCTGAGGTCAGACTTGGTTCTCTCACCCGCTCCCTACTCGGTGACTTGAGGCAAGGCCCTTAACCATTTTTTCCGCTTGAGAGACAGGGTCTGGCTCTTGCTCAGGCTGGAGTGCAGTGGCGTAATCATAGCTCACTGCAGCCTCCAATTCCAAGGCTCAAATAATCCTTGTGCCTCAGCCTCTGGAGTAACTGGGACTGCAGATGCATGCCACTGCACCCGGTTAAAGGATCTTAACCTTTCTGAGGCTCAGTTTCCTCATCTGTAAAATGGATGTTCTCATGGGTTATCGAGGGGCTCGAATGAAACAAACAGGCCTTAGATGCTTGGAATGGCATCTAGACAGAGTGGGTGCTCACGAAATGATGGCAGTGGTGGTGGAGATAGCAACAACTTCTCTGCTGTGTGGCCCTTCTCTTCTGTTACAAAAGACCAGGACCTTTTGTAACAGGTCAAGGTGAATGCTTTCTGGAGTAGACTGTTGTGTTAACGCTCTGAATTGGATATAAAGTAAAATTTGGGATTCCCTTTATTTTGTAGGCACATGTAAGTCAATAAATTGCCTTGTAGTTTAAATATTATATTGTCAAATTCTATGCTGTACTTTTCTTTTTTTTTTGAGACAGAGTTTCGCTCTTGTTGCCCAGGTTGGCATGCAGTGGCACGATCTCGGCTCACTGCAGCCTCTGCCTCCTAGGTTCAAGCCATTCTCCTGCCTTAGCCTCCTGAGTAGCTGGGATTACAGGTGCCCGCCACCACGCCCAGCCAATTTTTTGTATTTTTAGTAGAGGCGAGGTTTCACTATGTTGGCCAGGCTGGTCTCGAACTCCTGACCTCAGGCGACCCACTTGCCTTGGCCTCTGAAGTGCTGGGATTACAGGCGTGAGCCACCATGCCCGGCCCAATGTTGCACATTTTTATATTGTTTAAAACCTTGACTTTTATTGGAAATGCACTTGGTTGTGTTGAACAAAATATTTGAGGAAAATTTTTAATGATTAACTTTGATAGTTAAAAATGAGCCTTTTAAGTTCTTGTTGAACTTGAACATAATGTACGTTTCATTTCTCAAATGGAGAAACTGAGGTAGTAAGTAGGGATAAGCTTCGCCTAAAGGCTATTGAGTAAAGCATGAGTGAGCAGGCTTTGTAAGGGCCAAAAACAGGTTGTGCATCCCTCATCTGAAAATCCAAAATCTAAAATGCTCCAAAATTCAAAACTTTCTGAGCAACTACCTAATACAAGTGGAAAATTCCACACATAAGTACTTAACACAGACTTTGTTTCATGTACAGAATTATTTAAAATACTGTGTAAAATTACCTTCAGAATTTGTGTATATGTATATGAAACATAAATAAGCCCAGTGCAGTGGCTCATGATGTAATCCCAGCACTTTGGGAGGCTGAGGTGGGAGGATTGCCAAGCCCAGGAGTTCAAGACCAGCCGGGGCAACATTATGAGATCCCATCTCTTTAAAAAAGAAAGAAATATAAATGAATTTCATGTTTAAACTTGAGTCTCATCCCCAAGATATCTCATTATGTATATGCAAATATTCCCAAACCAAAATCCAAGCATTTCTGGTCCCAGGCATTTCAGATTAAGACTGCTCAACCTATAGTAAATATTTCAGGCTTTGTGGGCTGTATGGTCTTTTTTGCAACTATTGAACTCTGCTGTTGCAGCACAGAAGCAGCCATTGATCCTACATAAATGGATGGGCATGGCGTGTTCCAGTAAAACTTTATTTACAAAAACAGGTGGTGGGCCCTAGTTTGCGGACCCCTAAACTGAGGGAACATTTTAAATTCTATCTCATAATAAAGGCCTACCTTGGTCCTACATCTCTCTGTGTACATGGATGAAAGGTTGTTTTTCCCATAGGCTTCATTCTCAGTCTTTTCACGTAACACATCCTTTACTATAAAATGATTCATAGTCCAGGTATGATGGCTGGTGACTGTAATCCCAGCACTTTGGGAAGCCGAGGCAGAAGAACTGATTGAGGCCAGGAGTTTGAGACTAGCCTGGGCAACATAGACGTCATCCCTACAAAGAAAAATTTAAGAATTAGCCAGGCATGGTGGCACACACATATAGTCCCACAGCTACTCTGGAGGCTGAGGCAGGAGGATCGCTTGAACCCAGGAGTTCAAGGTTACAGTGAGCTATGATGATGCCACTGCCTTCCAGCATGGGCAACAGAGTGAGATCCTGTCTCTGAAAAATAATAATTTTAAAAAACCATATATGTGCATTTTTAGTTGAGTTGTTGTTTCCTAAACTCTAGATTAGTGTAGGTTCCTGCCTTCCAAATATCTCTCCAAGACGATCTCAGCAGGCCCCTAAAACTTTGCATGTCCAATACTGATTTCAGTACTATTTCCTCCAAACTCTCACTGTAGTCTTTTTGTTTACTGATCTATTGCCCAAGTAACAACCTCCCTCATCCTGTTTGTTCTTTTTTTTTTTTTTTTTTTTTTTTGAGATGGAGTCTCGCTCTGTCACCCATGCTGGAGTGGTGCAGTGGTGTGATCTCAGCTCACTGGAACCTCCACAACCCGGGTTCGAGCAGTTCTCCTGCCTCAGCCTTCTGAGTAGCTGGGACTACAAGTGCCTGCCAGCATGCCCCACTAATTTTTTTTTTTTTTTGTATTTTTAGTAGAGATAGGGTGTCACCGTATTAGCCAGGATGGTTTCGGTCTCCTGACCTCGTGATCCGCCTGCCTTGGCCTCCCAAAGTGCTGGGATTACAGGCATGAGTCACCACGCCTGGCCTGTTCTGTCCTCTTTATTCTCTCCCCCCACCCTGCCCTCCATCACAACCACCACTATTGGATTCAGGGCCTCAGGACTTCACCTGGACTGTTGGAGATAATCTCACAACTTCAGGGCTCCCTGCCTCTAGTCTATCTCCTTCCAGTCTGCCTTTCACCTTGGCTGCCAGAGTGATCCTGTTTTCTTTGTTTGTTTTTGTTTTTTTGAGACAGAATCTTACTCTGTCACCCAGGCTGGAGGACGGTGGCGCGATCTCTGCTCAATGCAACCTCCGCCTCCCGGGTTCAAATGATTCTCCTGCCTCAGCCTTCCGAGTAGCTGGGATTACAGGTGCCCACCACCACACCTGGCTGATTTTTGTGTTTTTAGTAGAGACAGGGTTTCACCATGTCATCCAGACTGGTCTTGAACTCCAGACCTCAGGCAATCAGCCCTCCTCGGCCTCCCAAAATGCTGGGATTATAGGCGTGAGCCACCATGCCCAGCAACTTTTGTTTATTCAATATTCACTTCAAGCCTTGCATCTTCCTCAAAGCCTTCCTTGAACCACCCCCGCCCCCCCGATTTGTCTTAGACCCTTTTCCTGTCTTCTGTATGCTTTAATTGAACCCTTTGTTTTCCCCTCAGATAAACAGTTAACCACTTTATATAATCAGCTGTTTGCTTGTGGCTCCAACTCCCACCTCTTTCAAGCTGCTCCTTAAAGGATAGATTCTGTGTCTTATCTCTTTGTGCCTAGATCCTAGAACTGTTTGTATTGCATCTGGGCTTAAGCATTGTGAAGAATGGGTGGAAAATGGTAAATATTTATTACTAAAGATGTGGGACCACATGTACATTTATATATTTTTTAATACAGACAGGGTCTCACTATGTTGCCCAGGCAGGTCTTGAACTCCTAGGGTCAGGTGATCCTCCCACCTCAGCCTCCCAAAGTGCTGAGATTACAGGCATGAGCCACCACTCCTGGCCCATTTTTCTCTTTTTGAAGGATTTTTATTTCTACTTTTCCAGGGCAATTAGAATCAAAAGGAAAAGACCCTTGGACTGGAGTCTGGTAGAAAGAATGCTCAGTGAGCAGACCTGGGCCTCTGAACTGTCCCCTTGTATGTTTTCCACGGCCTTGCAGCTGACTCCTTGGAGCAGTGGTTCTTTGAGGTGTAGGTCAGAAATTCATGGGGTGCTTAATCAAAGTGTACATGTCTGATGAATACCTACCCCCTGCTGTCCCTCTCTAGGTATCAGTGGGGCGGGGAATGTCCCTCTCCTGGTGATTCTTGTACATGTTTCTTCTTCCCATTTCCAGTCATTTTTCCCACCTGACATTTTCTCCCTGCTTCTCATATTACATAGTTCTTTATGGTCTTTCTCCTGTGTTTTGTATTCCTTCTCTGAGAGAGGGGGCTCCAGTTGCAGTGAGGTTCAAATGATGGTTTTAGTGTCTCAATTAAAGCTCTGAATGCACTTTTTTAGTAAAAGCATTGGTATAGATGATGGCTACTATTCCAGAGTTAAATAGTGTACTTCAGATACAAGTGAGTTAAATTGGCTTTTATATCTGGGAAGTTACATTCCGAGTTCTAAGGAATGGACTTAAGAACTTTTGAAACAAAACTTAAAGCTGTTAAGGACTCATGGAGTCAGATCTGCAGTAGAGAACATCATTCTATACCTCCTGCCTTATCCCCCTCTCCCCCATTTCTTCCCTTTACTGGTAAGAAACCCAGGAGCAGGCAGTCTTTCTTGGGGATAACTGTAGATTGGCCCCTGGAAAGGGGGTTGGAAAATTTGAAGGTGGTGCTCATTTGTGTTTAAACAATTATTTGCTATCATATTTAGTAGTATGCTTTGCTGGTTTTTAGGTTGAGCCTATGCAGATAGTTAGCTGGAGCTGTAAAGAACCTTTTTATTCTTGAGTGACTGACTGCTTAGTAATCTACATAACAAATGAACCATTTTGCTTCAGAGATGTGAAATAGGCATCTATAAATGAATAGTTTTTGAAACTAAAGTTGTTAAGACAAAGTTCATCTTTTCACAGTAGGGTTTCTCAGAAAACCCTCTTTACTCTATTGAAATGCAGCTAGTTGAACTAGGAAAGCATATTCCAGTAATAGGCCCATGCAATTAGCCTTTAGTATAATGGAATGAATGCTAGAATTTTTTGTGCATTGTCATCATCAATTGATGTTAGTCCCAAGCCACATAATAGCTAGAAACCTTGATTGAGAGACACAAACAAGGGTTTCTTATTCATGGGCATGCTTTAATTCTTGAAACTAGTAAAATGTTAGACTTTTAAATTTTATACTTGTTTGATAACCATCTACTGGTAAGATTAAGACATGGTGCGTCGGAATTATGTCATTACTTTGAGTTAGAAGAAATGCCGAGGAACTCTTCATTTAGCATCATACCCAGGCCAAACCTTGTATAGAAATGACACGGTGTGCTGGGGAATATTAAACCACCACCCTGGGGAGGGGGACAAAGCCCTGATTTGTAATGTTTGCTGATATCTGAGGTATAAATACTCTTATCATGGCTGGTTTCAGGCTACTAGTGTGAAGTTGCTGAAGTTGGGAAAAAATGCGTATAATCAGCTGGCTTGAATTAATCTCAGCTATCAAATGTTCAGGATTTTACAGCCTGATTTTTTTTCCAGCTGGTATTTTAATAATCAGCTTATTCTTGTCTTTACCTTTGTCCTTTGTTTTTAAAAAATTAGTCTTACTGAGGTATAATTTATACGCAGTAAGATTCAACAGTTTTAAGTGTATACATTTGATGAGTTTTTATGCATGTATACCTCACCACAATCATGATATTCCATTACCCTTTGTATACACAGTTGCCAGATTAATTTTCCTAAAATTGTGCTTTGCATCCGTCATCTACCTAGGCATAAAACCTTCCCTGGCTATGCAGTGTTCATAGGATAAAGTACAAAATTCTGTGGTCTGGCGCTCTTATCATCTTGCTTTTTGTCTACTTATCTGCCTTTATCTACCACAGCCTGGCTACATGGACCTCTTATTCCAATAAAACTGATCAACTGGTTCTAGGCACAGTTCCTTTGTGCCTTTGCTCTCAGCTGTACCCTGCCTACGATATTCCTTGGACCTTATATTCCTTCTTGACTGCTTGGCCTTAAAGTCTGGCTCAAGCCCCATTTTCTTATACGATCCAGGCTTTCCTGATTACTCCTGCATTCCAACTGCTATTATACCGTTTGTTTTGGCACTTAACTATTGCAACTTGTGTTGAAATTCCAGAGATGTTTTTTGGAGTCATTTGATCTTACCCAACGAAGTTGTAAACTATGATGGGGTAGGAAACGTACAATGGAGTGTACGTTTCCTCTAAGAACCCCAATTCTTTCCTCTAAGAACCCCAGTTCTTAGCACTTTGCTCAAGAAAAAAAAAAAAAAAAACCCTAATAAATGGCTTTTGATGATGATAAACCTGTAAGCAGCTCTTCCAACTCAGTGAGTCACAAATTCAGTAACACTGCTGGGGAGAATAGTGCTCTGCTATACCATTGACGTAGAGACTGAAGGTTTGGTCTGTCTCAGAGCATAAATGTGTAGTAATGTCTCTCAAAACTAGTATTAGTCATTAAAATGCACATTGGAGATTTTCTCTTCCTTGAAAATTCATCCAAAGGTAGTTAGCATCATGGACTTTGGACTTTTGGCAAGGATTAAGTGTTTAAAGTAGGTCTCAAAAGAAACTTCTTTGTTTCTCTCAACCAGCTTTATTGCACTTTCTAAAGTACTGGTAAGAGGTCAGGAGGGTGTATCTCATTGGTTTCTTTACTGTCCCAGGAAGCCATATTATGGTATTCTGAAAGAACTTTTGTCTTTTTCAGTAACTTTACTATAAGCAAATTGTTTTTTCCTTTCTTTTTAAAACTTGTGTTTTTTCTGTAAGACATTGCATACTTATTGAAAGCAGACATTAAATGATAACGTAACAAATACTTGTAGGTTCCTTTTATTCTCTTAAATATTGGTTTTACTCAGGACTGGGCGCATGGCTCACACCTGTAATCCCAGCACTTTGGGAGGCTGATGCGGGTGGATCACATGAGGCCAGGAGTTCGAGACCAGCCTGGCCAACATGGTGAAACCCTGTCTCTACTAAAAATACAAAAATTAGCCGCATGTGGTGGTGCACACCTGTAATCCCAGCTACTCAGGAGGCTGAGGCACAAGAATCACTTGAACCGGGAGGCGGAGGTTGCAGTGAGCCGAGATGGTACCATTGCACTCTAGCCTGGGTGACAGAGCAAGACTCCGTCTTAAAAAAAAAATTGGCTTTACTCCGGGTTTCACAGTTCATCCTTATCTCTTGGTAGGTAGTACCCTATTCTTGAGTGATTTCGTCTATTATTGCCTGAATGTGTTTTTAGAATAAAAATTCCATATCTCTTGAGCTTTGGTCTCGGATGGCCAAATGCCTACTGGACATCTTCTCTTTGCTACTTTTCAGAGACTCCAGATTCAGCATGTCCTAAATGGAACATCTCTATAAGTCTTTTTTTTTTTTTTTTTTTTGGAGATAGTGTCTTGCTCAGTGGCCCCAGCTGGAATACAGTGGCACTATCATAACTCATTGTAACCTCTAACATCTGGGCTCAAACCATCCTCCTGCTTTGGCTTTCTGAGTAGCTGGGACTACAGGCGTGAGCCACTGTGCCTGGCCTCTCTGTAAGTCTTAGGCCCCCTCTTATTCCTCGATTGCTGATGGTAATATCATTCAGCAATCCAAGATAACTCAAGATAACTCAATTTGAGATAACTCAAGCCAGAAACCTTGGAATCATCCTTGGCTTGTCCCTCTTCCTTCTCTTTCTGTATCTGTCAGGTCCACCTCAAACATTTCTTTAAAAAATCCTTTTCCTCCTCTGTTTTGAGTTCTGGCCAACCTTATCCTTTGTTGGGAAGGGGACTGCCCTGCCTTCAAAGCATCTTAATTTGTGAACTACGAGCAGATCTACTTCCATGGCATCAGATAAACCAAGCTCATAAGTCTGAAAGGTACAACTGGAAAACCAGCATACAATTTTCATTGTGTACCAGTGTCTCTGCTCCCTGTAGGAAAACATAGTTGGAATCCCATACTATCACTGGAAAGAAGGTTATTTGAGAAGGAATTAGAACAAAAACAATGAGATAAATCAAATGTATAATGGTCTGACACAATCTGATGATGCCACCATCTCATCGTAGATCTTTTGTGACCAGAAAACTCATGTCTATGAACAAAGACTACTTTTTCTCCCCTATTCAGTTGTCTCAGTGGCCCCTGCCAGTCTCTCTTTTTCTTTTTCTTTTTCTTTTTTTTTTGAGACGGAGTCTCGCTCTGTTGCCCAGGCTGGAGTGCAGTGGCACAATCTTGGCTCACTGCAAGCTCCGCCTCCCAGGTTCACGCCATTTTCCTGTCTCAGCCTCCCAAGTAGCTGGGACTACAGGTGCCCACCACCACGCCCGGCTAATTTTTTGTATTTTTAGTAGAGATGGGGTTTCACCGTGTTAGCCAGGATGGTCTCGATCTCCTGACCTCGTGATCCGCCTGCCTTGGCCTCCCAAAGTGCTGGGATTACAGGCTTGAGCCACTGCGCCCGGCCATCTTTCTCTTTTTCATTCTTCTGTGCTTGCAGGGGTGACCCTTTTATGAGATACCTGGATTGTTTGCATGTCTGAATACATTGATTCTGGCTGTACTTGAATCTTGCTATGTGGGAAACCAGATTTTCTCTTTCAAATGGCTTGTACTCCCCTCAGTCATTGTGTGTTGATCTCGAGTTGAACTCTGAGGGGCCATCTTACTTCATGTCCTTGGAAAACACTTCACTGTAGCTGCCATGTAAGAGCAAAATGCTAATCTTCCATTGCATTTAGCCAGCATCACCACTCTTGAAAACACCTTTGGCTTCCCCACCTCCTGGATTAGGACAGGAGCACCTTCAGTGTGCCTCCTCAGCACTGCTGGGTAACCCTCATATCACTCTCATCTTCCTCTTTGGTAATTTATTGATTGTTCATTTCGCCACTGAACTTGGAGCTTTCAGAGGGCAGATGCTCTCTTATTTCCAGATCCTACTGTCTAGCGTAGTGCCTGGCACCTACTCACACTATTCATTTAACCAGTTTCCGTTGAGCATCCACTGACACTTAGCTGAGGCTAGGCACTCAGCTAAATGTCAGGAATAAAGGCAAATAAGGTTCTTGCCCTCTTGGAACTCGAATTTCGTTTGAGGTGAGGGAGGATGTAAGAAGACAAAATAGTACTCATGATAAAACCTACAAGGAAATAGACAGTAGAATGAGGTAGAGAATAATTGGGATGGTCCGTTGGGCATGTACTTCAGGTGATGGGAAGGTCTCTAAGAAAGTGCCATTTAGACACACCATAAAGGCCTGGTGCAGTGGCTTACACTGTTAATTCTAGCACTTTGGAAGGCCAAGGCAGGAGGATCCCTTAAGGTCAGGAGTTTGAGACTAGCCTGGCCAACATAGTGAGATCCCCATCTCTCTTAAAAAAAAAAAAAAAAAAAGACACACCACAAAGGATAAGAATCAGCAAGCTATCTGTCAAAACAGGGAAATAAGGGCTGGGCAGAAGAAACAGCCATTGCAAAGGCCCTGGGGAGGAAGAAAGCTTATTGTGTTTGAGGAAATGAAAGAAGACCAGTGTGTCTAGAAAGGTAGAGAGGAAGAATGTGGCAGACTGAGACCGTTTCAGGCATATTGTGGGCTTGGATGAGTGAAATTAGACAGCTGTCGATACAGTGAGTGATTCACATACTTTAGATTCATTTGGAAGTAGCACTATTATAACTTGGGATTCTAAATGTTAATTTTCCACATTCTTTTCTGGACTGTTAATACTCAAAAATAATTATTGAAAGATCACTTATAATTTATTATTTTTTAAGAGACAGAGTGTCACTCTGTTGCCGAGGCTGGAGTAGAGATGCCAGCATAGCTACCTGTAGCCTTGAACTCCTGGGCTCAAGGGATCCTCCCATTTCAGCCTCCTCAGTAGCTTGGATAACAGGTGTGTAACACTGTGCTCAGCTAGTTTTGTTTTGTTTTTTAAATAATAGAGATGGGATCTTGCTTAGTTGTCTAGGCTAGTCTCGAATTCCTGGGCTCAAGCAATCCTCCTGCCTTGGCCTCCCAAAGTGCTGGGATTACAGACGTGAGCCACCACATGCAGCCATAGTTTTAAACTTTTTGTAGGTATGGCGTCTTGCTGTGTTGCCCAGGCTGGTCTCAAACTCCTGGCCTCAAGTGGTCCCCGGACCTGGGTCTCCTAAAGTGTTGGGATTACAGGCAGAAGCCACTATGCCTGGCTGAGAATTTCAGTCTTTATGTGAAATATATCCTACAGTTACAGACACTCTTAAGATGTTCCTTTTCTTGTCTGAATTTCTATCCTTCAGGAGCCTGGAATAAAGCTATATTGAGAGTTTTCTGTGTCATATTGAGAATTTTCACGTGGTCTTATTAACAGTTGTTGCATTCTGCTGGTTGATCTATTTTAGCACAGCTGTTGAAATAAATACTATTCATTTAATGCCACATCCTTATCTGAAAATCAGTTCAAGGATAAGCACAGCTGAGTCATTTAAGCTTGTATGAGTACAGTTTTTGAACTTCGTGGATAGTGCTTTAAACTAGTGTTTAGATTCTCTGTAGGTGCGAGGCTTCTTTCCTCCCCTGCTCTCACACATTCTGTCCCCTTGGCTGCACTGGGTTGCATATGCATTATTGAGGTTAATGGGAAGCCAAGTGCAGAGCAGGGAGCCACAGTGAGTAGCAGCTCTATAGCAAGGTCAGACTCAATAGCAGTCTGACCTTGGACAGGGTTGCAGCCCAACAATGTATTCATTTTTTATAATGGAAATAATACTTGCATGATAGGATTGTTGAGAGGATTAAATGATGTCACATATGTAAGACACTAACACCTCTTGATAGAGGCTTGGTAAATATTTGGCACCTGTTAATCCTCAGTTTCCCCATAGGGTGAATATGTTTATCCCCACTTTTGTAAATGGTAGCGGGAGGCAAGGCTTAGAGAACATTTCACTTGCCTTCACTTGCCTTAGGCTGGTGCTTCTCAGTCACTGGGGATGCTTGTTAAAATGCAGATTTTGATTCAGTTAGTCTGAAACTGGGGTGCAGTGTATTCATTTCTAACAAGCTCCTCCACCTTAAGTAGATAGGCCCTAGGCTACTTAACCTAGGAAATGGGGGAGATGGGCTTCAAAGCCAGGTTTGCTCTACTCCAAAGCCTTCCCCCGTTCCATGGAGCCTCCCTTATTCTCACTCGTGCAATGGACTTTTTGTTTGAGATGGAGTCTCGCTCTGTTGCCCAGGCTGGAGTGCAATGGCACGATCTCGGCTCACTGAAACCTCTGCCTCCCAGGTCCAAGCGATTCTCCTGCCTCAGCCTCCCAAGTAGCTAGGATTGCAGGTACCTGCCACCATTGCCCAGCTAATTTTTTGTATTTTTAGTAGAGACGGGGTTTTGCCATGTTGGCCAGGCTGGTCTTGAAGTCGTGACCTCAGGTGATCTGCCTGCCTCGGCCTCCCAAAATGCTGAGATTACAGCTGTGAGCCACTGTGTAATGGGTTTTGTTAAGAGGCTTGTATTTAATCACTCCTTAGACTACTAAGATCTGAAGTTACATTTTTTTATTCATTTGCTCAGCCTTTACTTAGAACTCTTTGTATGCTGAGTTCCCTTTTTAAAGATCTACTTTGAAAGAAGTAGGACTAGGTGAAAACGGGTTAATACTACTTAATGTTGTCTGTTGGACAATTACTTGTTGTCTCATCGTGTTAAATATGCCGCATTGTTCTTCTCTGCCCCACACCCCACCCACCACCACCAAACTTGCTCCTGCTACTCCTGCCTGCCTTTTATTTTTGTTAGAACAATGTCATTGGTCGGGTGCGGTGACTCACACCTGTAATGCCAGCTCTCTGGGAGGCTGAGGTGGGTGGATTACTTGAGGTCAAGAGTTTGAGACCAGCCTGGCCAACATGGTGAAACCTCATCTCTACTAAAAATACAAAAAATTAGCCAGACATGGTGACGGGCACCTGTAATCCCAGCTATTCAGGAGGCCGAGGCAGGAGAATCGCTTGAACTAGGGAGGTGGAGGTTGCAGTGAGCTGAGATCGCACATTGCACTCCAGCCTGGGCAACAAGAGCGAAACTCCATCTCAAAAAAAAAAAAAAAAAAAAAAAGAATGTCATCATCTACTAGATTGGAAATATCAGATGATATTGAGTCTTTCTTCTCCCTCATATACAATTAGTCATCCAGTTCTTTTAGTTCTTCAAAATCTAGTTGAAATGTGGCTTCCCCTCCAGCCAGTCTGCTGCCTGTCAGAGCTTACCTGTCTGTGCATTAGCCCCCACCGACATCTCTCCTACCAGCGTCTCCCTGTGGCGCTGTGCAGTCTCGCTGTTGGTCACCTTCCTAATCAGAACAAGCCTGAGTGTGCCACACTCCTCTCCAGAAACCCTGTGGTCTTGATAGAGAGAGGCAAATAGGGTGGCTCAAAGAACAGACTTGAACTAAACTGCCTGGGCTCCTGTCGTCCCTCCACAACTCACCAGCCGCAAATAGTGAGAAAGGTACATTTGCTAGGGAAAACATTTAAATACAAATACTCATCTTGATGTGTTTAAACATGTTGAGACAGTTCTGTCTGAGTTGAGGAACAAATTAAGGATAGATACATTGGTTTCTTATTAATTTCGTGTTTAAGACAGTGCTTATTGCCTTGAGGAAAAATACTGTAAAGAAAAAGAAAACGCCGGCTCATGCGTGTAATCTCAACACTTTGGGAGGCCAAGGTGGGCAGATCGCGAGGTCAGGAGATCGAGACCATCCTGGTTAACATGGTGAAACCCCGTCTCTACTAAAAACACAAAAAATTAGCCGGGCGTGGTGGCGAGCACCTGTAGTCCCAGCTACTCAAGAGACTGAGGCAGGAGAATGGCGTGAGACCAGGAGGCAGAGCTTGCAGTGAGTGGAGATCGTGCCACTGCTCTCCAGCCTGGGTGACAGAGCGAGACTCTGTCTCAAAAAAAAAAAAAAAAAAAAAAGGAAAAGAAAAGAAAAAGAAAACTTAATCATATAATACTATGTGGCTCAGAAGTGAATATTTACATGGTCATTATATAATCTCTAAATAGTGATTTGACCAACAATGGTGATGTGATTGTATTCCATGGAGAGGGAGAAGAAACATGGGGTTGAGTTGAAAATCCTGGTACTCCAATGTGAGAAAGTTTGAAACTATAATTTGATAATATTTGAAACTATAAAATCAAATAGTATATACGAATGTTATATAGATATAGAGAATTATCTTCCATGTGTTCGAATTATCTTCTGTGGGATCTCACATTTAAGTAGTCAAGGGTAAACTATGGCTTTTAGCAAATTGGAGAGTAACATATGTGTTACATTAATGTTGGATGTTGAGGTAATTAAATCCATGTCATTATTTTGTGAGAACACATAATTTTGTGTGCTGTAATAGCACAGTAGTTTGGAATAAGGAGCTATTTGACATATCAGGTCCACCTAAGAAATTAAAAATATAACTTCATATCCTATTTTGGGCATAGATTTATTTTATTATTTTAATTTTTAAAATTTAAATTTAAATTAAAAGTGACTTAAATTTAAAATCACTTTGTCGCCCAGCCTGGAGTGCAGTGATGTGATCTTGGGTCACTGCAGTATCCACTTCCCATTTTCAAGCGATTCTCCTGCCTCAGCCTCCCAAGTAGCTGGGTTTACAGTTGTGTGCCACCACACCTGGCTAGTTTCTATATTTTTAGTAGAGATGGGGTTTTGCCATGTTGGCTAGGCTGGTCTCGTACTCCTCACCTCAAGTGATCTACCTACCTTGGCCTCCCAAAGTGCTGGAATTACAGGCGTGAGCCGTGGCATCCAGCCCTATTGGGGCATAGATTTAGAAGTACAAATACTTTTTAAGTGTTTGAGGTGTAGGTAAAATACTACTCCTTATTATTTGATCAAGTGATGCTGTATCAGAGTAAACTCTGTCCTTATTTTTAGTATTTTTCTGATCAGGTTCTGGAGTTAACCTGTTTCACAGGTTAAGTGAGATTTAATTGATTAGCCTTCTCTTTGAGATAGTTGATGAAAGGTGCTTCATATCTTAGTAAGTTTTTGTTTATGAATCCTGAGCACATGCACGTGTTGTGTTAGAGAGGCAAGAAGGAAGGTCAGTAGAGCGAATCCTTGTGAAAAGCATGCTTTTCCCTGTGGGTCACCTAGCCAGGGCTCTGTTGGATTGGTGAACAGCATGAGAGAAAAAAAGCACTGGGCAGTTTGAGCTGCATTTGGCAATTGAGGTGGTGTTTAAAGGTGAACTTCATTTTACTATAAAAGCTTTAATACCAGTATTGGTGAGAGCATGAGGGAAACAGGTCTGCTCATGTGATGGTAGTTAGAAAGTAACTGGGTGCAACCTTTTTGAAGGATATTTAGGCATTATATATCAAAATTAGGGATACAGCCCTTTGAATAGAAGTTTCACTTCTAGAAATTGCAAACAGATACTTGAAAAAATATACCAACAGACATGTACTGGGATGTTTATTGTAACTAATAGCAAAAAACAACAACAACAAAAAAACAGACAACAGCCTTCCTATTCACTAATGGATATGAAATTATGGATAGGTAAATATGGTATATGGACATTATGCAAGCACTAAAAAAAGGAGTTTAAATCTGTATGTCCTCAAACATATCCTCCATATGACTGTTAGTAGTATGATGCTGAAAATAACTCTGCCACTCTTGTTGTATCACATTGCACACCTAGATACAGTCTACTTTCACCTCCCTTGACTTTCCAGGGTTTTCTTGCTTATTTACTCATATTGATGTGATTTTCTTATGGTAGGGTGTTTCTTTAAAGCAGTTTTTTTCCGTAAAATAATTCATTTCTTTTGCTTTTCACTGTGGACTTTTTAAAAAAGCAGCATTCCGGTTTCTGTTGAAAGTTTTTAATCCCATTTCTTCCATCCTAAATGTTAATAAAGATAATAAATGCAGACAGCTTATAATAGCTATTTGAACATATTATCAAATAAGGCATTTTTCTATTAACTACACTTCTGTATAGTTTTTAAGCAGAATTTCAATCAAGAAGACACTGCTATTTTTCCATATCTCTTTAGATTACTTTTTGATTTTTTAAAACACTGTTTGTACAAGTTTTTATCAAACTTCCAACAGATAATGGATACTGCCTCTCATAAATCTTTCAAAGGGACAGTGGAAGTTGGGCCCAGTTGAATAAAGGCATATTCATTTGTTTTGGAACGCAGAGTTCTCTGCGTGTAGATTGCATTTAGCATTCTGTCTAGTGTATCCATATGTAGTTTTGCTTTTTTCAGAATAAAACCTTGACAGTAATTTTGAACCTGTTACTTTCTTTTTGCATGTATTGCTTTAAAAAGTCCAAACTCTAATGTTCTCTTCCCCTTTTTAAGTTTTATGAAATCAAGGTTAAATTGATATTAGTGCCACTTAATATTTGACACTTGTTACGCCTAATGAACTTGAAGTAGTAAAGGGAGCAGCAGGGGTCAGCCACTCATGTTATGCAAGATAACTAGAGATTGAGCAGGCTATGATTAGAGCTTTAGACTAGGGGGTTCTAACCTGTTTATAAGAGCAAACTCATTGTTTATATGTGCATATGTGTTACCTTTTCCTTTTTCCTATGGATTCATAGGTGTTTATATTTGAATTTTAAGAATTTTCTTGAGATTATATTGTAGAAGTCATTAAGATGGGGAATCAATGTCTAGAGACATTAACTGGTAATTAGCCAGTGTAGGGAAGGAAAGGAAGATGAGGCATGGCCTGGTTTGTAGACTGGGTCTTCGAGTAAGTGCTCCATAACTTTGGGGTGTGCTGAATGTAATGTAAGAGGAAGAGGGTGATGGCATATCTAGCATCTCTTCCTGCTTATTTTTTATGATCCATTACTCACACTTTGATCATCTTTATCTGCTGAATGGGTACCACAGCTCGGTATTTATTAATTATCACCCACCACTCTACAGGGTAACTATTTGTCACTATGAAGAATGCCAAAGAAAATATTTCCTCGTAAAATTTAACTGCTTACTGTGAATGATTCATTTATGCCTGAATAAAATGTCTGTGAGTAGAGATTTTTATGCACTGACTTAGCTAAATACTATCTTCATTGAGTAGCATTGCAGTCTATATGTCAAGTTAGAGTAAAAACTATATTTAAAATGGAAAAAAAAAAGGGCCAGCCAAGGTGACTCACACCTGTAATCCCAGCACTTTGGGAGCCTGAGGTAGAAGGATCACTTGAGACCAGTAGTTTGAGACTAGTCTGGGCAACATAAGGAGACCTCATCTATACAAAAAATTAAAAATGAGCCGGATGCGCTGATGTGTGCCTGTAATCCCAGCTACTGGGGTGGCTGAGGTGGGAGGATCATTTGAACCTGGGAGGGTTGACGCTGCAGTGAGCTGAGTCAAGATCTTGCCACTGGACTCTAGCCTGGGCAACAGAGTGAGACACTGTTTCAGTCAATCAGTAAATAAATAAATACAATGAAAATAAAATGAAAAATGGAAGCAGTGTTCTTAAAGATTTTTTTTTTTTTTTTTTTTGAGACAGAGTCTCACTCTGTCACCCAGCCTGGAGTGCAGTAGTGTGATCTCGGCTCTCTGCAACGTCTGCCTCTTAGATTCGAGCGATTCTCCTGCCCTCAGCTTCCGGAGTAGCCAGGATTACAGGTGCCCCGCCACCACGCCCAGCTTAATTTTTTTTTTTTTTTTTTTTTTTTTTTTGAGACGGAGTCTCGCTGTGGCCTTAGGCTGGCGCAGTGGCCGGATCTCAGCGCTCACTGCAAGCCCGGGCCTCCCGGGTTTACGCCATTCTCCTGCCTCAGCTCTCCCGGTAGCTGGGACTACAGGTGCCCCACCTCGGCCTGTTTTTGTATTTTTAGTAGAGACGGGTTTCACCGTTAGCCAGGGATGGTCTCGACTCCTGACCTCGGATCCGCCTGCCTCGCCTCCCAAAGTGCTGGGATTACAGGCTTGAGCCATCAGCACCGGGCTATTTTTGAGACGGAGTCTCGCTATTGTGTCACCCAGGCTGGAGTGCAGTATGCCGATCTCGCTCACCGTAAGCCCGCCTCCCAGGTTTATTCTTCCTGCCTCAGCCCGAAAAGGACCATGCATACCAGCCACCACTCGCTAGTTTTGTATTTTAGTAGAGACGGGTTTCACCATGTTAGCTTTCAGGGTGGTCTCGATTCCTGACCTTCAGATCCACCGCCTCCCAAAGTGCTGGGATTACAGGCTTGAGCCACCGCGCCTGGCCATTTTTTGTATTTTTTAGTAGAGAGAGGGTTTTGCCACGTTGGAGGCTGGTCTTGAACTCCTAACCTCAGGTGATCCACCTGCCTCGACTCCCAGAGTGCTGGAATTACAGGCGTGAGCCACAACACCCGGCCAAAATTTTTCAAGGAACACTGGAAACTTGAATACCAAAGGCACTACATAGATACTCCATAAAGTCATATTAAATTTAGCTTTTTATTGAGAAGTTGCTTTGTGTTGAGCACTCTGGGTGGTGTAGCAAAGACACGTACAGCCCAAAAGGGGAAGTAGGATTTTTTTGTTGTTGTTTTTGAGACAGAGTCTCGCTTTGTCGCCCAGGCTGGAGTGCAGTGGCGCGATCTCGCCTCACTGCAAGCTCCACCTCCCGGGTTCTCGCCATTCTCCTGCCTCAGCCTCCCAAGTAGCTGGGACCACAGGCGCCCGGCTACTTTTTTTGTATTTTTAGTAGAGATGGGGTTTCACCGTGTTAGCCACCTGCCTCGGCCTCCCAAAGTGCTGGGATTACAGGCATGAGCCACTGTGCCTGGCCTAGTAGGATGTTTTTAAATAGATATTTTGGGGAGGGGGAGTTGGGGGGAATAAATAAATAGATGTTTTCATTAGGATTTTGCAGAGGGCCGCCTGATTATTTGTATGTCTTTGTATCATTTATGGGGAAATTATATGTTGCCTATGACTTGGAAGTTTTCAAGGTGAGTTGCTCTTGTCATTTTTAAGGTTGTGATTTGTTTTCCTTGTCTTGCCAGCCTCCTGTGATTAGGTAGGTTCTGCCTTTGGAATGACAAGGTTCTTCCTGTATGTTTTTCTCATGAGCACAATGGTTTTGTTTCCCCTCCACCCTTGGAATTTGCAGGTCTAGGTCTTCCACCTGTGCTTCCCTTCATGTCATAGCCCCCATGTGACAGGTGCTAGAGACTGTGTGATAGCCATAACTAAATGCCACTTGGGACTTCTGCACAGCATGTCAGACGCACAGCTCATTGTTTGCCTCCAGGCCCACAGTTAACCAGGAAAGATTTTTGTTGTCTAATTATTTTATAATTTCCTGAGAGCAGAAAAAGTGGATTTTGATTAAGTACCAGATGTCTTTTAAGGTCCTACCTTCTAAAAGTTTTCCAAAAAGTCTTCAAAACAATTTTTCTAGATTTGGAATTTCATTGTGGACCTGTTAACGTCTCTGAAGTGTCTCATGTCTTGAGAACCTTGTAGGACTTTATTCTCTGCAGTTCAATCCAAGTTTGCAGATTTTAAACTGAATGCTTGACTAGCTGATAGTTATTTGACAGTGAGTGTCAATCTTTCCATAGAAGTAGGATGTGCTTTGAGAAACGAAGTTAAAAAAATGATGGGGATGGGCCAGGCGCGGTGGCTCAGGCCTGTAATCCCAGCACTTCGGGAGGCTGAGGCCAGTGGATCACCTGAGCTCAGGAGTTCGAGACCAGCCTATCCAACATGGTGAAACCCCATCTCTACTAAAAATACAAAAAATTAGCTGGGCATGGTGGTGCGTGCCTGTAATCCCAGCTACTCGGGAGGCTGAGGTAAGAGAATCACTTGAACCCGGGAGGCGGAGGTTGTGTAATTGCAGTATTTTGGGAGGTCAAGGCGGGTGGATCACCTGAGGTCAGGAGTTCAAGACCAGCCTGGCCAACATGATGAAATACAAAAATCTAAAAATACAAAAATTAGCCGTGCGTGGTGGCAGGCACCTGTAATCCCCGCTACTTGGGAGGCTGAGGCAGGAGAATCGCTTGAACCTGGGAGACGGAGGTTGCAGTGAGCCGAGACCACACCATTGCACTCTAGCCTAGGCGACAAGAGCGAAACTCCGTCTTTAAAAAATATATATATGTGTATGTATATAAAAAATCACTTCATCTGTCTGAGAGGCTAAAATTGTATTAAGGTCTCAGACTGACAACTTCATTCATGTGTTCATCTTATTTTTAACTTTATTTAAATTTATTTATTTTTAAGCGACAGAGTCTATCTTTGTCACCCAGGCTGGAGTTCAGTAATGTCATCATAGCCCGCTACAGCCTCAAACTCTTGGGCTCCAGCAGTCCTCCTGCCTCAGCCTCCAGAGTAGCTGGGACTACAGGCTTGTACCACCCTGCCCAGCTAATTTTTTGGTATTTTTTGTAGAGATGGGGGTCTCACTATGTTGCCCATGCTGGTCTCTAACTTGACTCCTGGGCTCATGTGGTCCTCCCCTGTCAGCCTCCCGACTAGCTAGGGCTATAAGCACGTACCACCGTGCCTGGCTAATGTTTAAAAATTTTATTTTTGTAGAGACTGGGTTTTGTTATGTTGCCCAGGCTGGTCTCAGACTCCTGGCCTCAAGCGATCTTTCTTCCCTTGCTTCCCAAAGTGCTGGGATTATAGGTGTGAGCCACTACACCTGGTCTCATGTTCATTTATAGTCTACTATTTGCTGGGTACTCTTCTGTGAACAAAATAAGCAATTCCTGCTCTTATGGAGCTTGCACTGCAGTAGGAGATATAAGTAAAATATATAGTATATTGCATGGTGGGAATGTTAGGAGTATGTGGTTGTAAATAGGATATCCCAGAAGGCCTCACTGAGAGGGAGACATTGGAGCACATATGCTTTGTTTACACTTAGACATTTAGAGCTTGATTTAGAAATTAGAAGATTGATTTGGAGATCCAAGTTTTTGATTTCTCATGAAAATTAGACACTGTAGCAACATTAGAGCTTTCTACTGGCTCTGCCAGGTCTATTCAGCTGTGAAGGCCTGTGAGGGCTCTGTTTAATGTCCCATAATTCCTGTGGCTGTTACCTTAGTTGAGGCTTTGAATATTTCTTTTCTACTCTTTTGCTTTAACTTTGTTTATTCCCACCTTCAGCCACTCCTACACACCACAGTTGGGTTATCTTTGTAAAGCATAGGTAGATGCACTGTGCATGGAATACTATTACCCTGTTTGCCAGATAAAATCCACACTTCAGAGCCCTCCGTAATCTGGTCTTGGCCTACTTTCTAGTATTCCCTGGGGTCCGGTCATCAAAATAAAAATGTATTGTTCTCATTTTCCTGAATCAGTGCTGTACTAAATCTTTGCATTAAATTCCTTCTCCCACCTCGACGTGTCCAAATCACACTCTGTTTAGGACATTTTGTAAATCCTTGCCTTCCAAAGCAGACCATCCCTATCCCTCCCTCCGGGCTAGAAGAAATCTCTCCTACTCTAAGCTATAGTAGTACTTTATGCAAACTCTTTCTGTACTTGTTAATGAACAGATCTCATGTTCGCTTGCTAGACTTCAAACTTCCGGAAGGCAGTCTCTGTGTAAGAGTAGTTTTTGTGGCTGGGCATGGTGGCTCAAGTCTATAATCCTAGCACTTTGGGAGGCTGATGTGAGCGGATCACTTGAGGTCAGGAGTTCAAGACCAGCCTGGCCAATTTGGTGAAACTCCATCTCTACTAAAAATACAAAAATTAGCCAAGCATGGTGGTGCAATCCTGGAATCCCAGCTACTCGGGAGGCTGAGGCAGGAGAATGGCTTGAACCTGGGAGGCAGAGGTTGCAATTAGCCAAGATCTGGCCACTGCACTCGAGCCTGGGCGACAGAGCCAGACTCCGTCTTAAAAAAAAAAAAAAGACAGGATCTTGCTATGTTGCCCCGGCTGGTCTCTAACTCCTGGGCTCAAACAATCCTCCCACAAACAATCCCTCCTAAAGTGCGAGGATGGCAGGCGTGAGCCACTGCAATGGTCCCTAATTCTTTATACATATGGATTTCATCATGGATAGAAGCCACTTCCCATTGTCTTTTCTCTATGCTACTTTTTTTTTCTCTTTACTTAGCAAACCTTTCCCA
Organism: Papio anubis; assembly: GCF_008728515.1. Taxonomy (NCBI): domain Eukaryota; kingdom Metazoa; phylum Chordata; class Mammalia; order Primates; family Cercopithecidae; genus Papio; species Papio anubis. The sequence continues at coordinate 28,679,035 of NC_044979.1, forward strand.
AGATATGCTCATTTTCTGAATAGCTTTTATTTCTGCCATTCAATTTCTCTTTTAAATAAAAGGCTTCCCCCTCTTCATTTGAAGAACATTAAAAACCCTTAAAATTTTTTCAACTTCTTATTTCAATCAGGAGCCTTTCTATTGGACATGACCATTTTTCCTTGTAGTTTAAGAGCATATCTTTGGTTAGGATGTTGCCCAGAGGCTGGTTGTCATGGATATACAGACACATGCTTGTCTTTCTTCCATGTGATTGAATTTTTCATAGACATCCTTACGAAGCCACTTGAACTTACTTCCTTCAGAATGTTAGCTGTTGATTTACTGTCTTGGCAGAGTATGCTTCTTTTTCAATGTAAAGTCTTTGTTTTTTTTGGTTTTTGGTTTTGTTTGTTTTTTGAGACGGAGTTTCACTCTTGTTGCCCAGGCTGGAATGCAATGGCGTGGTCTCGACTCACCGTAACCTCCGCCTCCCGAGTAGCTGGGATTACAGGCATGTGTCACAATGCCTGGCTAATTTTGTATTTTTAGTAGAGACGGGGTTTCTTCGTGCTAGTCAGGCTGGTCTCAAACTCCCGACCTCAGGTGATCCACCTGCTTCGGCCTCCCAGAGTGCTGGGATTACAGGTGTGAGCCACCATGCCCAGCCAGTCTTTGCTTTCTTAAATACTGGATCACTTGCTATTTTTTGTCTTCTTCAAACTGTTATATTTCAGGAAAACTTAGATTGTTTCATAAATGTTCAAGAGAGGCCGGGCACAGGCCTCATTAATAGTATCACCTTTGACTGGGCGTGGTGGCTCACGCCTGTAATCCCAACACTTTGGGAGGCCGAGGCAGGTGGATCACGAGGTCAGGAGTTCAAGACCAGCCTGACAGGGTTTCACCATGTTGGTCTCTACTAAAAATACAAAAATTAGCCGGGCGTGGTGGTGCACATCTGTAATCCCAGCTACTCGGGAGACTGAAGCAGGAGAATCGCTTGAACCTACAAGGCAGAGATTATGGTGAGCTGAGATTGCGCCACTACACTCCAGCCTGGGTGACAGATCAAGACTCCGTCTCAAAAAAAAAAAAAAAAAAAATTCAAGAGAGCTCTAGTAGGTAAATTCTAATTCTAGTTCTTGTTCTTAGCTCTAGTAGCTAAGCTTTATGTCTCCACAAGGCTAAACTTTTGATGATAACTATGTTATTAGGTTTTTAAAGAACTTTTACTGTATTATGGAAAACTTAAAAATAGCGAGAACAGTGTAACAGATTACCATGTGCCACTGGGACTCGATCATTAACGTGGGATTCAATCGTTAACATTGCCGGCCCACTACTGTTTTTCTATACCTCTCCTACTCACACTAGCAAATCCTAGATACATTTTTCTTAGTAAATATTTCCATTTATGTCTCTAAAAGAGAAGGATTCCTTATAAACATATCCCCCCAAAGCACTATTTTTGTGATACTTACATATTAATGGATTAACAGACATATCTTTTTTTTTTTTTTTTTTTTTTTTACCAAAAAAAAGAAAAAAAACCAAACCAGGTAGTGAAAGTTGCCAAGTTTCTTCAGCTTTCCTAGTGTGATTCTTCTCCAGGAGAGTGGAAAACAGGTGGGTCTGAACACAGAAATCCACATGGCTTGCTTCTGCCCTCTGCACAGAAGCACGTTCTTTATACCAGGGCCTCGTTCCCTTCCACACAGCTCAGGGAGGGCACCCTTTTATTTTATGAACACGTTATCAGTAAGTTTAGGTCTCTGAATGGTCCCTGAATCCTTGGGCCTTGACCTGCTATTGTCAATCCTAAGGCCCAGACTTCGCCTTTGGCTTCCTTTCTGGAAAATTTCAGAACTGTATAAAAATCACTTGTAAAACTCTGATAGACATATTTTGCCAAGAATGTCATTTATCTCTTGACAGTTTGGCATTTGCCTTTAAATATTAGATTGTGTAATCATAATGGCATTCAGGGAAAATAATGTGAGTGGTGGCACTTCAAAAAGTGAAATGGACTTGGGTTCTTGGGAATGTTAATCATTATTCTACACAAAATGGTGATACCCCTTAGTAGTTAAATGCTAAGTGGATATAAAGCAGTATTTGTGAATAAGATCAAAAAAGGTGAGTATAAAATGTGATTTATGGGTTTATTTAATGAGTTTTTACCAGAACAGTGTATGAAGGATATTTTATATTTTAAAGCTGTGAAACAAGAAAGTAATGAGGAATCTTCTAGTGAGTCCCACCAGTCTCCCAGCCTGACCAGCACGTCCAGAAATAGATCATTATTTTTGTCATTTTATCCTGCCTTCTTACTGCCTTCTTTGCCCTTGACTTTGCAGCAGAGAGGAGAAAGAAACTCGTGGTCTCTCCCATAAATACACATGGTAACAGCAGAGAAGTAATTATTATATTTTTTGTGGCAAGTCATTCATTCAGTGGTGATGGAATGGCTTATTTTTAATGCAGTGTTTTTCTTTAGACTAAACCTAAATTCTTTTTTCTATCTCATTTAGTGTCTGTACCATTCCAAGGCAGCATAAAGTTAGCATAGCTTCTCATTTTACCAGTTTGGTAAAAGTTTTAAAGGTTTAGTTCAGTTTGCTTTTGGGTTTTCATATGAGGTAGACTATGAGAACTCTTTATGATGTGATATATAAAAACAATCCCATTGTATCTGGCATGTGGGCTGTACTGGGAATCATGGGAAAGAGAAGGCTTGGAGAATCTTCTTTATAAAATAGATATAAGTTTGCACTAAATTCCAAACAAACCGCAAAATGGAAGGAACCTCGTTTTATCACATCCAGGTAAAGGATAGAAAAGGTGTCTTCAGTTTTCCCAGAAGTGACATGCACGAGGACAACTCGTAATTTTAAATGATTAAAAGTAATTGCTATAGATCAGTGTCATTCATAGCAAATTAGTTCTTATCGATGGAGAATGCTGCATCTGTGGATTTTTATGTTATAAAATTAGTTTAAGACTTCTTTTGTTAAAGTCGTTTAATCTTCTGCACTACTCCGTTCTTTCATTATCCTTGTCAGTTTTAAGGTCTGGAATATCTTTGTACAACTAAATTCAGTTGACTTCGCTTTTTTTTTTTTTTTTTTTTTTTTTTTTTTTTTAAAGAGAAGTTCTCACTCTGTCTCTCAGGCTGGAGTGGAGTGGTACAATCATAATTTATTGCAACCTCAAACTCCTAGGCTCAAACAATCCTCCTGCCTTAGGCCTTCCAAAGTGCTGGGATTATAGGTATGAGCCAGTGCAGCCAGCCACCTATTGTGTAAATGGCTTATAAGTCATTTCACCTGGCTAGGCATGGTGGCTCACGCCTATAATCCCAACACTCTGGGAAGCCAAGGTGGGAGGATCACTTGAGCCCAGGAGTTCAAGACCAGCGTGGGCAAAGAGAGAGACCCTGTCTCTACAAAAACTAAAAAAAATTAGCTTGGTGTGATGGTGCCCACTGTAGTCCCAGCTAGGGGGAAGTAGAGGTGGGAGGATCACTGGGAGGTAGAGACTGCAGTGAGCCATGATCATGTTACTGCACTCCAGCCTGAATGAGAGTGAGACTCTTATCTCAAAAAAAAAAAAAAAAGTAACAGTAATTCATTGAACCAGTTTCTTATTGATAAATGTTTAGACTGTTTCCATTTTTAAACTTCAAATATTCCAGTAAACATATATGCAGATTTATCAGAAACATGTATTTATGTAAACTTTTTTTTTTTTTTTTTTTTTGAGATGGAGTTTCACTCTTTGTTGCCCAGGCTGGAGTACAGTGGTGCGATCTCGGCTCACTGCAGCCTCCACCTCCTGGGTTCAAGTGATTCTCCTGTCTCAGGCACCCGCTACCATACCTGGCTAATTTTTGTATTTTTAGTAGAGATGGGGTTTCACCATGTTGGCCAGGCTGGTCTTCAACTCCTGACCTCAGGTGATCCACCCGCCTCGGCCTCCCAAAGTGCTAGGATTACAAGCGTGAGCCACCACGCCCGACCTTCTGTAAACTTTTTATTAAAGAATAACATATATACAAAAAGTACAGAAATTTTTATTCTTTTCTTTCTTTATTTTTTTGAGACAGAGTCACACTCTGTCACCCAGGCTGGACTGCAGTGGTGCAATTTCGGCTCACTGCAACCTCTGCCTCCTGGGTTCTAGCGATTCTCCTGCTTCAGCCTCCTGAGTTGCTGGGATTATAGGTGCACACCACCACACCTGGCTAATTTTTGTAGAGAAATTCTTTCTGTAATTCATTGATGAAATCTGTAAAACCCATACATTTATGTGTATCATTCTTTTTTCTTTTTTTTTTTTTTTTTTAAGTTACATTTTGTTTGAGATGGAGTCTCACTCTGTTGCCCAGGCTGGAGTACAGTGGTGCAATCTCAGCTCATTGCAACTTCTGCCTTCCGGATTCAAGTGATTCTCCTGTTTCAGCCTCCTGAATAGCTGGGACTACGGGCACCCGTCACCACGCCCAGCTAATTTTTATATTTTTAGTAGAGACAGAGTTTCACCAATGTTGGCCAGGCTGGGCTCAAACTCCTGCTCTCAAGTGATCCACCTGCCTTGGCCCCGCAAACTGCTGGGAGTACAGGTGTGAGCCACTGTGCCCAGTCTATTTTTCTTTTTTAATGCTTTGTAATTTTCTTTTGGGTGACTATACTACAGCTTATTCTTTTTGCCATTGATGAACATTTGGATTGTCTCCCATTTTTGGATGTTACAAATAGTCCTGTGAACATTCTTAAACATGGGTTTCGGTGAATATAACTATCCATATGTATTGGGCGTATCTCCGGGAGTAGCACTGACACGCATAGGGTATGCATATGTGCAGGTTTAGGTACTGCCAACAGTTTTTCAAAGTGGGTGAAACCATGTCACACTCCCACCAGCAGTGTCTGACTATTTTTAAAAAATAACTTCATATAAGTGAAATTTGAATAGAAGAGTAAATTCATTTTAAGTTTTGGAATATAGTGCTGGATTTGTCCTCAGAAGTACTAATTCATAGTCCACTGAACACTGGATTTTATCCAGCTCTTCTGTTGTTTTCATTGTTTATAATGAAAAAGTATCTTTTTAAACTTCTTTAATGAGTTGGACTTTTTTATACTTCAGTTTTACCCGTTTCAGTTTTCTTGACTTGGATGTTCTGGCCTTTTCTTTCTTGGGGTATTTGTATTTTTTTCTTACTGCTTTGTAGTAACTTATTTTAAAAATCCACGTTTTTGTCTTCCTAGTTTGTCTTTTGTGTTTTACAGTATAGAAGTGTTTTCCATGTCTGTTTTCTTTTTTTTTTTTTTTTTTTTTTTGAGACGGAGTCTCGCTCTGTCGCCCGGGCTGGAGTGCAGTGGCCGGATCTCAGCTCACTGCAAGCTCCGCCTCCCGGGTTCACGCCATTCTCCTGCCTCAGCCTCCCGAGTAGCTGGGACTACAGGCGCCCGCCACCTCGCCCGGCTAGTTTTTTTTTGTATTTTTTAGTAGAGACGGGGTTTCACCATGTTAGCCAGGATGGTCTCGATCTCTTGACCTCGTGATCCGCCCGTCTCGGCCTCCCAAAGTGCTGGGATTACAGGCTTGAGCCACCGCGCCCGGCTCCATGTCTGTTTTCTTTAAGGGCTGTATTATTGAGATTTAATTTTATTTTAACTGGATTTGCTTTTTTTTTTTTTTTTTTTTTTAACCTGACACAAGGGTGCTTTTTTAAAAAACTTTAAAAATTTTAAACATGTTATACTTTTACTTATTACATTAACTTTAACTTTGGAGTATTTTGCAGGATGTCAGAGGGTGACTGGTCAGAGTAGGCATGCATGTGTCATTTGACCAAGCAAGAAATAAAGCCAATTTTCCTATGTGGACAGTATTGAATCCTTTCAGTGTGCATGTTTCAAAGGTAGTTAGTTATCATTTAGAAAAGAATTAGATCAAATTAGCCTAGACTGAACTATATTTAAATACCTCTTGTGGATACTATTCAGGGCTCTTGAGCAAGGACTTTACCAGAATTACACCTGGTGTCTTGCAGTCAGTTCTGTGTCCCGTTGGACACAGTCTTGGAGTGCCAAATATTTAATTTCAGATCTTTAAAAATATTTATTCTCTATGAGATTATTAAAACTTTTTAAATGTTTCTATTTTGTGTAACAGTATATAATTTGCACTGCTAATGGAGAAATATGAGACCAGTCTATCATGTTTTCCTTTTTAATGTTACAGTGGGATTTGAGAACTTCCCAAAGCCTCTGTCACCTAAAATTCCTACTGAGAGAATCATTTTTGGATTTTACCACAAAGCAGATATATAGAACAGATTTTAAACCAGTAGTCCTCTCTTCTAATATGGATTAATTTGGTTTCTAGAATTGAATCTTAGCACCTTAAAGGGGCAAGGATCTCAGGGGTAGGTAAGTTTTAGAGGAAGGGAGCACAGCCATGTTACCCCTCTGTGATTAGAGTCCTGGAGCATACCAAACCTTGAGGCGAGTCTGAAGAAGGTGGAGTTTGGGGGGCGGTGAAAACAAATGCTCTGAATGAGATCTGAAAAACATTTTTTTTGTTTTGTTGGTCTTTTGCATTTGGCAGTACTGCTTGTGGCAAGGTTGTATCATTAACTGTGTTGATTATTCCATAAGCCAAGGAGACAATTGTAGGACCTCTCTTTAGTAAATCCCTCATTTTAGGAGCATAGCATTTCCAGTGTAGGGGAATTTGTATTTTGGTGAACATTTGAATTTGACTAAAGGGAATACTGGGTTTATATGACAGGCTCATTAGGGATAGATTGAGGAGGAGAGGGTAGAAAGGGAGAGAAGAGCTAAAATTAAGCACGTGTTTTTCTTGTATATTTTTTATTTTTTTTTTTTGAGACTGAGTCTCACCCTATCACCCAGGCTGGAGTGCAGTGGTGCGATCTTGGCTCACTGCAACCTCTGCCTCCCAAGTTCAAGCAGTCCTCTTGCCGTAGCATCCCGAGTAGCTGGGACTACAGGCATGCACCACCACCCCTGGGTAATTTTTGTATTTTTTAGTAGAGATGGGGTTTTGCCATATTAGCCAGGCTGGTCTCGAACTCCTGATCTCAGGTGATCCACCCACCTCTGCCTCTTAAAGTGTTGGGATTATAGGCATGAGCTGCTGCGTCTGGCCAGTTTTTTATGTATGTAGGCAAAATGCAGTCTTACACATTTTACATGTTTAACCTGTCTAATCCTCACAGGAATCTTATGAAATGCTGTTTTCCCAATTTGCAAAGAGAAAACGAAGACTCAGGGAATAAATTGGCATTATTTTGGCTAGGCTCAAAAACTCAGTAAATGGCAGTCCTGGGATTTGAACAGCAGTCTCTGAATCCAAAGCTCATGTGTATTCTTCTCACAAGAGTATATAGCCTCCTAAACTACCAGAATTATGTATATTTTATCAATGTCCTGCCAAATTTTGGTAACACTTTAAGTGGCATATCCCGGGGGTGTTATTGGTAATTCTGCCAGGTACTGTAAAGCCTGTGTAATTTCCTTTACCATCCACCTTAGCATTGAGAGTAAACATGAGGTTACGATCCTGGGAGGACTCAATGAATTTGTAGTGAAGTTTTATGGACCACAAGGAAGTAAGTACATGTGTTGGTATGTGTTCTTCTATTACAGTCTTTTACTGTATTTCTTAATGAATATCAGAGACAGATGGTAGCATGCATAGTTTCTGAAAAGCAAGTTTAGTTGGACTCTGGAACCAGTGAGGAAATATTTCTCTTATCACAATTACTTGATATACAGTCGTCCCTTGATATCTGCAGGGGATTGGTTCCAGGACCACCTCATGCCAAAATTCACAGATGCTCAAGTCCCTATATAAGATGACATAGAATTTGCATGTAACCTGCACATATCCTCCCATGTTCTTTAAATCATCTCTAGATTACTTGTAATACCTAACACAATACAAATGTTATGTAAATAGTTGTTATACTATATTTTATTTATTTTTTAAGTGAAGGAGTCACACTCTGTCACCCAGACTGGAGTGCAGTGGCACGATCGTGGCTCACTGCAACCTCCACTTCCTGGGTTCAAGCAATTCTCCTGTCTCAGCCTCCCGAGTAGCTGGTACTACAGGTGCCCAGCTCATTTTTGTATTTTAGTACAGACAGGGTTTCACCATGTTGGCCAGGCTGGTCTCGAACTCCTAACCTCAGGTGAGCCACCACACTTGACCTTTTTTGTATTTTTTTGTGTTATTTTTAATTGTATTGTTTTTTATTATTGTTTGGATTTTTTTCTTGAATATTTTTTATCTGTGATTGGTTGAATCCAGGAGTGTGGAACCTGCAGATATAGAAGGCCGACTGTAGTTTTCTCTTTATATGACAGTACTAGACATGAGTTGTAAATTCTGGATTTTGTTATGGATGGCCACATAGATGGTTTCCAGGAAATGTTTTTTGTTGTTTTCTTTTTGTCCTTGGAGGGGGCATGAATATGGGGTTTATTGAGATATGAGGGAAAGTAACATGGCTATTACTTACCAAATAATTGAATAGTGTTTGGTACTTTTGAAGAATCAAGTAAATTGCAGGAGAGAATGAATCTGTTTATTTTTTAACTCTGGATCTTCCCAAGAAAAGTGTCTTAATCTGAACATGATGCACCTACTGATTGTAATAGATTCCTGACTCTTGAAGGAATTAATTTGGAAGGTTTTCAGATTAGGGGATAATGTTTAATTTACACTCAGATTTATTTTCTAATTTGGAGACGCAGTTCTGATGAACATTTTTACTTTTATTTCAGCACCATATGAAGGCGGAGTATGGAAAGTTAGAGTGGACCTACCTGATAAATACCCTTTCAAATCTCCATCTATAGGTATGTGACTACTTGGTTTTTCTCCTTAGAGAGTTTTGAAATCTAAGGGGAAAAAAATCCTGCATTTCAGGGGAGATAATTCCAGAAATGGCTACCTAATTGAATTTTTCCTTTTTTGGCTTTGGTTAATTAATCAGTGACTTTTGGGGGGAACTTCTATAGTGTGTTAGAAGACATTTAAATATACCCTTTGCATAATTATAATGACCATTACTTTAGATTTTTGTCTTTCAATGTCAGATTAAACCAACTTTCAGGCCCCACTGTCCTTTAAGCTGTTAGCAGGAAAACAATAAACGTATCTTAAGTCTAATTTTGAATGCCAGATTGCAAGAATGAATGTTATATAGTACGTATTTTAATCCTATCATTTTCAGAAATCCTCCCTAGATCCTACTTTGCTTTTTTGTTCACTCCAACTCTGGGTACCTTACAATTAAATGACCCTTTGCAGTCTTCCCACCTCCAGTCTTTTCAGCCCCCTAAACAGCAGAAGAAAGAGTAGAAACCTCAGTGGAGTTGTACAAAGAGGTACTTTCTCCTCACCTTCATCTCCCTTTACCTTAATGGATGATGTTATTTACCTGTCACCCCCATTAAGGCACTCAGTGACAGATCTATCCGATTGAAGGTTGACACCTTTAAATATTTGGAGACTGCAGAATGGTAGTAATTTCGTTAATTTAAACCAACTTTTCTTTTTTTGCTTCACTTTATACATGTCTTTAAAGTATTTTAAAATATTGACCAATTTTAAGTAAGAACAATAAAATTGTAATATATTGAGCATTCTCTGACAGACTAAGCCTCATGTTCAGAATTGCCAGAGTTCAAACATTTTGCTACTGCTTTGGGCTGTCAGCTGTCTTTTTTTTCTTTTTTTTCTTTTTTTTTTTTTTTGAGACAGAGTCTTGCTCTGTCGCCCGGGCTGGAGTGAGTGGCACGACCTCAGCTCACTGCAAGCTCTGCCTCCCGGGTTCACACCATTCTCCTGCTTCAGCCTCCCGAGTAGCTGGGACTACAGGTACCCCCCACCACACCCGGCTAATTTTTTGTATTTTTAGTAGAGACGGGGTTTCACCGTGTTAGCCAGCATGGTCTTGATCTCCTGACCTCGTGATTCGCCCACCTCAGCCTCCCAAAGTGCTGGGATTACAGGCGTGAGCCACTGCGCCCAGCTGCTGTGGGCTGTCTTAAGAAGTAATGCCCGATCTCCTGGAGTCTAGACCACCCCTCACTACACTCCTACTCCTAACCAATTGAATCAGAAATTTATTTCTTGCTACAGGGGCCTCTAAGTTTCAGCATTGTGAATGGTAAAGTGGGACTGGAGCTGTGAGGTGTTGAGCCTTTGAGACAACCCCCGAGCACATCTGACTTAGCACCTGTATAGGTGTAGAAACGTATATGCCTGTACACCCTCTCCTTTTGAGAGGGCTTTTCTGTTGTGTTGGTGGTTCCCTGTCCCCAGTTTATTCATCTTCTAACTTTAGGGTGTTTCTGTCTATTCAGCGATTTAAAACTCTTATGCTGTTTAGTGATATGAATTTAAAGCCTTTATAGAAGTCCAAATCATGCAAGTTCATTCAGATACATTTCATAAATACCTGCTTACCTAAAGGCTAAAAACTGGCATGCTAAGTCTGGTTTTGTTAACCCCACATTCCTAGTCAGGAAGAAAACAATAGAGCTTGTTGAAACTAACAGTGAACTTACAGAAATGCAATTTCACATCCTGTAGAAATGTAGTTATTTCTCAGACCTTATATTAATGTATTTTTCTAGGTAATATGATTATCTCATCATAACTTTCTAGTTAATAATGTCTAAACTTTAGATGTTGCTTATTTATTAACTAATGACACAAAAAGCCTGCATGCTTTCTTAAATTAATGATGCAATATGAAATTTGGTTTGGACAAATGACTCAGCTAATTTAACTTCTTCATAATTTTTTCTTTTGCCTTTCTCTGTGCTTTCAAGACTTGATAATGCCTACAAATGTGTATCATCTTCTCTTAGGGAAGTAGATTTAGCTGAAATATTTGTACAAGCTGTTCTTGTTTCCTCCAGAGGAAGGTTGCATAAGAGAGTTTCAGTCAGTTGTGAGGGTGACCCATTTTCAGGTCATCAACAATGTAATTACTGTTGAGATGTGCTTTCAGCATTCGGAAAGGTTGTGGCTCACTTAGAAAAGGCAAAGATTCCTTTTTGAGTTGCATAGATAGGTGTAAAATTATACAGAAGGGCGAGGAGGTAAGATAAACCCAATCTCAACATTCTTTTTAAATCTTGCACCTGTTGTATCTGGGTAGGTGTACTGTTCTTCCTGAGCCAAATTTTCAGCTTTTAAACAATCAACTGTGCAAATTTAGACCAAACATCTTTAATGCTTGGATCTTGGAATTTTGCAGTGTCTGTGTACTTTGTTCTATTTTGTGTGTTTGTGTATGGATGTATATTTTAATTGTGTAAATGACCCATATCCATTAGAATAATGTAAGAAAATCTGTAAGCCAAAGTAAAGAAAAATCAAAATGTCTCATAATCTTATCCCTTAAAGGGTATCATTATTTACATTCTGGCATATGCTCTTTTAAGACATTTCTCTCTGAATATTTAAATATATATTCAGTATAATGTGATATGCTCATCTTTGGGACACTCTCCAAATATAGTTTTAGAAAGCTCTCAGTAGTTCCATGATTGCATGAGATGTCCCTTTAAAACAATTTGCATCTGCAAATGAATGGGTATTCTAAATAGTGGCATAGCTACTTTTTGGAAAGAAAAGGAATATAAATAGACACCTTAGGAGATTATGAACTTACTCTTACAATGCCATTATTGTTTCAAACACTTTGAGCTCTTTTTTTTGGAATTTTACTTCTGTTTGAATATCATAAATGATGGCAAATATTGATGCTTTGAAGCTGGATATGAATTTTTGAAATGACTAACAGTCATTTAAGCCCAAAGAATAAGGTGAATGGAAAAACGAGTAATATCAATTGGGGTATAAAACTGGCCCTCTAGGCACATTGAAAGAGTAATTATAAAACTCCTTTAATCAACTATAACATCGCTGAATATTTGCATAGTTTTCCAGAGAGACTGCTTTGAAATGAATCATATTTTAATCTTTTTCTGATTTACTTGAAAATTCAGACTTTTATGTTTTTCATTCAGAAACATTAGTTCCTGGAGTGCTTAGCAATGCTGCTGGGTGTTACTGTATAGGAGTTAGGAGAGTGTGATTGGTCAGTGGACTGGTTATCAGGACAGAAGTTCTGGCCCTGGTTCTCCTTGACCATGAGAGAGATACTCAGCTGAACCATTGTTTTCTCTTCTAGAAAATGAGATACTAGAATTAAATGGATTCTGCATGTTTGATATGACGAGTATATTAAAACTCGGAGTACCTGGCATCCTGCTGGACACGAGGAAGGTTGTAGAAGATCTTTACTGGTTAGGAGAGAAGAGGAACATAAATAAAATACTACGTGTACTTTAATGGCATGGTTCCATTGTTTTTTAGGAGAGGTGTGAGTCAGCACCTCAATTTAGAAGATAGAGTGTAAGGAAGAAATAAGTTTCTACAAGAAAGATTGTCTTCACAAAAGCTTCAGAGTTGTTGAGGTGTGCATGAGGACTTTAGAGATACTCATTCAGAACCCCAAGTAATCCCCAGTTCATGAAGATTTTGTTTTATGCAAAGAAGTTGCTGCAGAGACTGCCATAGCTCACACTTCTCCGGGTTCACAGTTTTTAGCCTTTGATACTTGCACTGAGCTATTAAGTGAAAGCTTTCACTAAACAGACTTGCAGTTACAGTGTGGGTGAAATAAAGATGAATGATCTCATAGAAGAGGGTAATATAGTATAATTTTTAATAAAAAAAAATAAGCAGAGGATACAAAATGGTTTTATGTCTAATCCAAAAGAATGCAGATTAAAACGATAGTACAGTATATGATTTGTCAAACTGGCAGATAAAACAGTATTGGCAAAGGTATTATGATATAGCCAGTCTACCACTATGTATTGCTTGGTAAATATTTTATATCCTTCAAATATTTTTATTTAAAAAATTTAAAATTATCTAAAAAAAATTTAGCAATCTGCACTGTCAAAAGAATACGTGAATTTTAGTGTTATAATACCTAAAAGTCAGAAGCAACCTAAATGACCCAGTCTGTGATAAGGTAGCTAAGTGATAGTACATCTTAGTGAATAAAATGTTTTACGACCATTACTCATGTTTTAACACCCTCTTCGAAGGGCTGCACAGGAAAATCTTTTTTTATATATTACAACTCTAATGTTTTCCCATGCATTTCACATTTGAATGCCAAACTATTGATGTTATCCATAGCTGTTCAGTTAAAGGAAACTAAAAGCATACTATTCTGTAATTTCCAAATAGTCTACAATGTTTGCTTTTATTACAAAAGTAAGTATTTTTAAACATATTGCAAATGTCTTTTGACTGTCCTGTCTGCATTATTGTCTGAGTCTACACTTTGCTGTCTTTTGCTTTAGAAAGCCATCAGGCTCGGCCAGAATTCCCCCCAGTAGCTTGCTTAGGACCTGCCTGACCCACGTGTTTCCCGGCAGCCTCCCTTCTTTTTTCCTTTAAATTTTAATTATGTGTGTGTGTAAGTGCACACACAGTTTTCCTTCCTTTGTTTTCTACTCAGAGTTTAGCCCATCTCAGATACTGTCTTTACACACAACTTTCTTCACTTCTTTCTTCCCCCTTTTTCTCTTCTCTTGGTTGGTTACCTCAAGTACTTCTCACCTTTTTCTTTCCTGCCTGACTCTTCCACTTCCCCCTTCCCTTATTCCATTTATCTCTTCATATAAACCGAAAAAGGCCCCTCTTTAGAGCTTATAATCATAATGGGAATACTTTTGATAAGCCTAAGCCAAGGAGAAAAAATATAAAAGTCTTCTAATAAAAGATACAGGGCCGGGCGTGGTGGCTCACGCCTGTAATCCCAACACTTTGGGAGGCCAAGGCAGGTGGATCATGACGTCAGGAGATTGAGACCATCCTAGCTAACACAGTGAAACCCCATCTCTACTAAAAATACAAAAAATTAGCCAGGCGTGGTGGCAGTTTGCCTGTAGTCCCAGCTGCTCAGGAGGCTGAGGCAGGAGAATGGCGTGAACCCGGGAGGCGAAGCCTGCAGTGAACCAAGATCGCGCTACTGCACTCCAGCCTAGGCAACAGAGCGAGACTCTGTCTCAAAAAAATATATATGTGTGTGTGTGTGTGTGTGTGTGTGTGTATACATACATATATACACACACATACATATACACACATATACACTATGTGTATATATATGTGTGTATGTATAAATTGTGTGTGTGTGTATATATATATAATTAAATTCAGGGCTTCTAGCTGTTAAACATCTTGCAACATCCAGAAGTTCTCTTCTGGATCTATTATATTCTCCTTCATATCATACCTACTTTACTTAAACACTAGCATTCCAGATAAAATTAAGACGTTGTCATTTTATCTTACATTTAAATGATTATTGGCTACTATTAACAGAATTGTATCCTAATTTCAGATAGAACTATAGAATATTTTAGAATCTTTTGTAAATAACTTTAAGAGTAAAAAACTTTAAGGAACCCTGTCATCATTTATACTTCTTAAAATATAGAAAACTGTGTTATAAGATTCAAGTAACAAGTTTAGAAACCAATTTGTGAAATGCTACCAATCTGTATCTACGTATTTTCAGTGAGGAGGACCCTCTATTAGGAGCAGGCTGTATGCATTGCATCTGGGTTGCAATTTGATGATACCAAAGCTGGGAAGGTAAGAGAAATGAGTTGAGAACAGGATTCTGGAGGAACTGCTGAATGGTTTGCTGAGCGTTGGTAGAATGGTCAGGTACAAAAGCAGCAAGCTCGGGCTGCCGTAGAACTTGATGTGAGGCCAGGCACAGTGGTTCATGCTGTAATCCCAGCACTTTGGGGAGGCTGAAGCGGGCACATCATTGGAGCCAAGGGGCTCGAGACCAGCCTGAGCAATATGGAGAAACCCCATCTCTAAAAAAAAAGATACAAAAATTAGCTGGGCATGGTAGTGTATACCTTTAGTTCCAGCTACTTGGGAGGCTGAGGTGGGAGAATCACTTGAACCCAGGACACAGAGGTTGCAGTGAGTTGAGATAGCGTCACTGCACTCCAGCCTGGACGACAGTGAAACTGGTCTCAAGAAATAAAAAAAAATTAAAAAAAAAAAAGAATTTGATGTCAGTGGCATGAAGCAAGAACTTGCTAGACCCATTTGAGTAAATGGAGACAAAATGGAAAAAGTCACGGCAATACAATAGTTAAAATACTCTGAGCTGGCTGGGCACAGTGGCTCACGCCTGTAATCTCAGCACTTTGGGAGGCCGAGGCGGGCGGATCATGAGGTCAGGAGATCAAGACCATCCTGACTAATACGGTGAAACCCTGTCTCTACTAAAAAATACGAAATATTAGCCGGGCATGGTGGCGGGCGCTTGTAGTCCCAGCTACTCGGGAGGCTGAGGCAGGAATGGTGTGAACCCAGGAGGCAGAGCTTGCAGTAAGCCAAGATCGCGCCACTGCACTCCAGCCTGGGCGACAGAGCGAGACTCTGTCTCAAAAAAAAAAAAAAGAAAATACTCCAGGCTATACTAGTGGCCTTTAAAATTGGGTCAAACTATCAGGATGGTTCAGGTTGCCCTGTTCCACTAGACTAGACAGCCTGTCAGAGTTCCTCTTGAATTTCCCAGTCTGCCATAGGTTCTTAGTTGAAAGATACTCTGATAATCAGTGTGCCATAATTTTTTTTTTTTGAGATGGAGTCTTGCTCTGTCACCCAGGCCAGAGTGCAGTGGCACCATTGCAGCTAACTGCAACCTCCGCCTCCCAGGTTCAAGTAGTTCTCCTGCCTCAGCCTCCTGAGTAGCTGGGATTACAGACATATGCCACCACGCCCTGCTAATTTTTGTGTTTTTTAGTAGATACGGGGTTTCACCATGTTGGCCAGGCTGGTCTTAAATGCCTGGTCTTAGGTGATCCACCCACCTTGGCCTCCCACAATGCTGAGATTACAGGCGTGAGCCACCGTCCCCAGCTGATAATTTTTTTTTTTTTTTTTAGCTCATGCAAGTGATAAAGGGAACTGTGTTAATCTTTTTCATTGTCAGAATAGTAGACTGTTCTGGCATTATACATTTTTTATTTCACTCTGGCCAGAAATGACCTCACACTATTTTTGGAGTGGAGGTTTATAATATGGCTTGACTAAACTAACTATAGAACTTAGACTACCATTTTATTTTATAACTTCCTAGATGGAATCATTCTATAATTACTCCCTCAAGAACTAGCATGAGTAACTTCACTGAGCAGTATTTAAGCAGGGGTGGGCCAGTATTTGGAGTAGAGAGGAGTGTGTCATTCACAAGAGGTTTCAGATTAGTCATTTAACAAAGGCCTATTTGTACCACCGTCTTTTCGCAAATAAAATGAATTCTGGGACTGGGCACGGTGACTAACGCCTGTAATACTAGCACATTGGGAGGCCGAGGCAGGAGGATCACTTGAGGCCAGGAGTTCGAGATGAGCCTCACCAACATAGTGAAACCCCGTCTCTACTAAAAAATACATATATATATAAGTAAGCTGGGCATGGTGGCACGTGCCTGTAATCCCAGCTACTTGAGAGACTGAGGCAGGAGAATTGCTTGACCCTGGGAGGCAGAGGTTGCAGTGAGCTGAGATGGCGCCGCTACACTCCAGCCTGGGTGACAAGAGTGAGACTTCGTCTCAAATAAAATGAATTTTGGGGCTGGGGAGGCAAAATTCCATTAAGATCACCTATGTACTTCTCTAATAACCATGGTTATGAATTTAGACCTGTCCCAAACAGTTATTTTTTTTTTTTTATTTTTTTTTTTTTGAGACGGAGTCTGGCTCTGTAGCCCAGGCTAGAGTGCAGTGGCCGGATCTCAGCTCACTGCAAGCTCCGCCTCCTGGGTTCACGCCATTCTCCGCCTCAACCTCCTGGAGTAGCTGGGACTTACAGGCTTCCGGCCACCCTCAGCCTAGTTTTTGTATTACTTTCAGAGACGAGGCTTTCACCGTGTTATGGTCTCGACCTCCTGACCTCGGATCCAATCTCGCCTCGGCCTCCCAAAGTGTTGGGATTACAGGCTTGAGCCATCACACCGCCCAAATAGTTTATATAATTGGCAATTCCTGTAGTGATCTATATCTTTTTTTTTTTTTTTTTTTTTTTTTTTTTTTTCCTGATATGGAGTCTTGCTCTGTCGCCCAGGCTGGAGTGCAGTGGCACAATCTCAGCTTACCATAACCTCTGCCCCCCGGGTTCAAGTGATTCTCCTGCCACAGTCTTCCGAGTAGCTGGGATTACAGGCATGGGCCACCAAGCCCAGCTAATTTTTGTATGTAGGAGAGATGGGGTTTTATAGTGTTGCCCAGGCTGATGTGGAACTCCTGACCTCAGGTGATCTGCCTGCCTGCCTGCCTTGGCCTCCCGAAGTGCTGGGATTATAGGCGTGAGCCAATGTACCCAGCCAATGATAAGTATCTTTTGAATTCCAGTAGAGAAGAGAAACAAGTTTCCAGTAAAGAAGGTTTTTTAAAAAAATAAATAGAGATAATGCTATGAGAATATAAGCCACTGTTAAAAGTTCTTTTACTGGTGTTCTGAAAATGACATTTTTCAGGATAGATTTTTAAAAAAGTTATGTCTGGCAGCTGAGACTTTGGCTATGGCCTACATCATTTCTTCTAATCAGTTTCACAAATTTAGTGGATACCTACTGCGAGCTGGGTGTTATTCTGGGTGCTGTGGATGCAGAAGTGAACAAATTGCTCTCTTAATACTCTATGTTCTTTTGGAATGAGAAGATAAAGCAAAATTTAAAACTTCTGATAGCAGCCGGGCGCAGTGGCTCACGCCTGTAATCCCAGCACTTTGGGAGGCCAAGGCGGGCGGATCATGAGGTCAGGAGATCGAGACCATCCTGGCTAACACGGTGAAACCCTGTCTCTACTAAAAATACAAAAAACTAGCTGGGTGAGGTGGCGGGCGCCTGTAGTCCCAGCTTCTCAGGAGGCTGAGGCAGGAGAATGGCGTGAACCTGGGAGGCGGAGCTTGCAGTGAGCTGAGATCCGGCCACTGCACTCCAGCCTGGGCGACAGAGCGAGACTCCATCTCAAAAAAACAAAACAAAACAAAACAAAACTTCTGGTAGCTTTATGCAGAGAATTAATGGATAGAATAGGTACCTTGGATCAGATATTCAGGAAGGGTCTGACAAAGTAAATTTAAGCTGAGACTTAAAAAGATTAAAAAAAAAAAAAATTAAGCCAGCCGTGATCCTCCAAAATCAGGGGTAAGAGCTTTCCAGGCAGAAGAAATTTTGAATACAAAGGCCCCAGCCTGGAAAACTGTGTAAAATGTGAGGTGTATGACACAGGGGCTAAAATGTGAGGTGTATGACACAGGGGCCAAGCGGCAGGCAGGGTCGAGTTCACAGACCGCTTTGTAGGCCAGGTTAAAGGCTCAATTTTCATTTTAAATGTAGTAGAAAGATTACATAGTCTTCAGCAGGGGAGTGAAAGGTCTCATTTTGTGTTTTAATGATCATTCTACTGCTGTGGGGCAAGAAACAGTGACGGGATAGAAGCACAGTTATAAAAGCTTTTGTAGCCAGAGATGCTGGTGGCTTGGACAAGGCTGCCAAAGTCAAGAAACTTTGTTCTAGACATACGCTGCTCTGAAGAAATGTGGCTCCGTTAAGGAAATCATCCAAATGGGGGTGGAAGATAAAGGGATGGTCTATTGTTTGTTTTTTAAGACAGGGTCTCATTCTTTTGTCCAGGCTGACCTCCAGTGGCGTAATCTGGGCTCGCTGCAGCCTGGACCTCTGGACTCCAGGCATAGGCCACCACGCCTGGCTAATTTTTTTGCATTTTTTGTAGACATGGGTTTCACCATGTTGCTCAGCCTGGTCTTGAACTGCTAGACTCAAGCAATTTGCCCGCCTTGGCCTCCCAATGTGCTGGGACAGCAGGTGTGAGCCACCGTGCCTGGCCTGTTTCTAATTTTTAAATGGAAGATTCTGAAGGATTTTAAAGTGCTTATTGTAGAGAGATGTTTAGAAAAGGGAGAGCTTGGTGATGCTGGAGTTGGGAAGAGAATTGCAGGAGCACCACCATTGAGAAGGAAGGAGAGAGCAGGATCGGAACCCAGAGGCCTGGTGTTTCAGAGGAGGGGAACATTTGTGCAAGCTGTTGAGGCAGGGAGAAAGAGTGTGTGTGCAGGGAGGAGTTTAGAAATTTTTATGGAAAATGAGGGATCCTGCCAACTGACTTTCATCTTCTCAAAGAAAAGGGACATGGCTATTTAGTGAAAGAACTGGAGGAGAGGGTTAGGGGAACAAAGGGAGAGAAAGAAAGTAGATTTGCAGGATCATGGTAAAATGTAACAGTCATGGGAGACTGGGGGAGCAAGCCACTAGAGAAAGGAGAAAGGAAGATTGTAGGTGATGCTGAGTCCATGAAAGGCTGTTGAGCATGTTTAGATAAATTGGTATATATTTGTTTACTTATGTCTCTCCTCCCTGCCAGCTCAGTAGATGTGAACTCCATGAAGGCAGTCCCTGGGTCTGTTTTACTACCACCACCTCTGTCCTCCCAAATACTCACTACTCAGGGCCTGATACATTGCCCGTTCTGCAGAAGAATATTTGTGTGAGTGAATGAATGCCTACCTAGTGGTACCCTCAAGTCCAAGTTGAACAAATGTGAATGATGCTTCCGGTGGTAGATTTGCTAGATGGGCATTTTGGAAGGGAGAGGACAGGAGATTTGCAGAGGGTTGCTTGAGAGTGAGGATGGTGATGGCTCTTAAATCTTAAGCTGAGTAAGAAGCCAGTGAAGATAAGAGGGCTGGTAGGTGGGAAGAAAATGGGAGGATCTGTGGATTACATTTAACAGGTGAAAAAAATTAGTGATTCCTGGGGTGGGAAGCTTTTGGCAAGGATAGGAGATTGATTGGTAGGATAGGAGATGTCTGAATTTGTGATTGGGAATGTTTTGTAGCCAGAGATGCTGGCTACAGAATAACAAAGGTCAGGGTATGTCCTTGGGAGCATGAAGTGGAATGGAATAGAAGAAAGGTCATTGAGGAGAACCTTAAGAAACAGGCCAGGCACAGTGGATCACGTCTGTAATCCCAGCACTTTGGGAGGCCGAGGCAGACGGGATCACCTGAGGTTGGGAGTTCAAGACCAGCCTGACCAACATGGAGAAACCCCGTCTGTACTAAAAATACAAAATTAGCTGGGCACGGTGGCACATGCCTGTAATCCCAGCTACTCGGGAGACTGATGCAGGAGAATCGCTTGAACCCGGGAGGCGGAGGTTGCAGTGAGCCGAGATCGCGCCATTGCACTCCAGCCTGGGCAACAAGAGCAAAACTCTGTCTCCCCCCCCCCCCCCCCCCCAAAAAAAGAGAGACCCGGGTGTCAGGAGTATGGTCTGTATTGTCACCAAAAATGACAGGAGTTGGGGCAGAGAGCAACTTGGGGGCCAAGCCAGGTGCTGAAGTTCTCAGTGAGAGAAGCCAGTGGTCAAATGGTCCCTTTTAATGTGAAACCTGCCGTGAGCAGGCTGTAATGTCTAAATTCATTTACCTGCATCTTGCTATTAGCCAGAGTAAAAATAGTACAGTAGCTTTCCCACTCCCTTCCCCAGGCTGCCACCTCTAAGGATAACCCTGCTTTTGCATGTGCTTGTTACTATCAGAGGACTTGTCCATTTCTTTCTTGAAGTTGACTGACGCCGGTTTTAATTCTGCCTTTGATGGCTCATTATTATGTAATCTTTTCATTTGCTATTTAAACTTCCATCAAACTTGCTGCCTAGGTTAGTTCCTACTCTGTATTGGATGACCTCTAGCTTTTGAGCTGGTTATTCTGACATCTTTTTGGCATTAAATCTATTTTTTTCCCTTTAGGATTTGGTGTCATAATGAAAACAAGTATTTTTGGCTTCCTTTTTCTTTAAACTGAAATTCTTTTGGAAACAACAAAAGCAGTGTCTTAGTTCTTTCTAAAAACCTGTTCACAGTTTGAGATTTGCTTATATTCCTGGTGTTGGTGAAAACTGTGTTGTTAAGTGGAAGTTTAGAGATTATGACATCCAATTTGCCTGATTTTAAGGATGGAAAAAAATGAGGCTGAGATGTATGACTACTAACTAGTTGCAGAGTCCGTCTTCTGGCTTCCAGGTTAGTGTGTGTGTGCTCGTCTTTTAACTATACCAAATGCAGTCAGGATTTTTTTTTTTTATCTAATTTTTGCTTGCACATCAAGAAAGGATGGTCTTTTTAATAATAAATATGAGGCACATGTTCTCAGGACCTCCTGGGGCTGTGTCACAGAAATAATAAATATTAAAAATAAAAATTATAATTGTATTTTCCATTTCCAGGGTGACAGAGTTACGGGAAACATATCTCTAAATCATAATATCCTCTCATGTTCTTGACACTTGTAAGAGCATTAAGAGATGGACACATAGGGTAAATATTAATCAGTTTTAGGATGAGGACAGCAAGATGAAATTACTTGTTCGTTAAACTTATTAAGCTAATTCTAACATTACTGCATGGTTACTGTATGCCAGTTACTGTTCAGATGCTTTACCTATATTAACTCATTTAATCTTCACAATTAATGATGTGTAGATGCCATTATTTAACCTAGTTTTAGGAATAAGGGAACAGAAAGGCGAAGAGATGAAGTAGATTGCTCCAGAGGCTCACACAGCGGCATTTAGGCATTCTGACTGGAGCCTAGTCCTTTTAAAAAATGTATTGTTACATCAGTTACACACATTTTTGGGGTACATGTGCTATTTTGGAACATGTATGCAATACGTAATGATCAAATCAGGGTAATTGGGATATCTGTCACCTCAAACATTTATCTTCAGCTCTAAAAGAGTGGTAGAGAGTTGTAGTTGGGTCTTGTGAGTTCAAGTCCAATGTGTTCTGTACTGTATTGTCTCTGACCATGAAAATAAATACTGCCTGATCCCAACAGTGTGGTTATATGAACGACCAAGTGATCAAAAGATAAACTATGGAAACAAGGCAGAAGTTAGTCTCCCAAAAATGAAACCATAGGAAAATAGGCCAAAGGTTTTTGTAATCCACTAGGTTGGTAGAAGGGTTATGCTATTGAAGGATAATAACACTTCACCTTTTCTTAGTTATAAATGAACTTTTCTTATCCATCTAGCCCATTCCTCAGACTCCATATTATCAGAGAGAAAGGAAGAAACAGAAAAGAGGACCCCTTTTTGAGTTTAGCTCTCCTGAACACACACAGGATGAGTTCAGAAGTTCATATGACACAGGGCATTGAGAGTGAGCTCCTTGCCTGGTTCCTCACCCAAGAAGAGACCGGCCCAGGTCCATCTCTCCTGAGTAGGAAAGGCTCAGCTTTCTGAAGAGATTTCTACCTGGGCACAGGCTGCCTTGGGCAGGGCCTGGCTGTCTGAGGTAAGATGAAAATCTATCAGATTGTGCAGTACTGCGCACGGCTGGCCAGTGGCTGTCACTAGTGGAGCTGGCAGCCCCCCCCGCCCACTTACTCAATTGGAACACCCCAACTCTGGTCACCCTGGTGCTAGGAACAGAGATCCAAGTTATTACCCTTAAATAATTTGTAGTCTGAGATACTGCAAGGGAAGATGAGATTTAGTCTTTAATAATAATATTTTAAACAATTATACTGACTCAAAAAATAGAATTAATCAGTTTGGTTGTGAATATTCTACTTTATGTGGGCAGTTGTTGTGAAGATAGACAATCAGAATAACTTAATGTATTTACTTAACTGTTTTCTCACAGGAATTCATAAGCTTATAATTAAATTGCATCAGCCACAGCTGCCTGAGCCACCTTAGTCTAGGCTCATTTTATCCCTGGGACGTAGCTGCTGTTTTGGCCTTTGGTGCTCTTCACCTGTTTATCATAGGGTGGATTTACTTTGATTCACAAGTCATTTGTCTAACCTCTCATTTTGTCAAGATAATTCCAGGTGAAATTTCTGGTGATTGGCCCAAAGTATTTCATCTACCCACAAATTTGATCATTATCCTCTCAAATAAAGGGAACAAAGATGGAAAATAGGTGAAGCTTGGCCTCATTTATTTACATATTGACCCCAATGTCCGAAGTTACTCAGAAGTGTGTACAACTCTATATAGACCCCTTCCTGGAACTGGACACAGAGGCTGAAATAAAAACCAGTTTTCAGCATGACTTAGCACAATGTTATTTATGTTCGCTGCCTATTAGCCTATGGGTCATGAGATTTGTTATTCTAGAGCAGTTGAGTATTGGAGTGAAACAAGCAAAAGCAAGGCATGTTTTTCTATTGTAATCTGTGCTTTTTATTTTTTAAGGTATATGATAATAGTTTTACATCAACTAAGTGTGATCTGGATTCCTTCTCCAGAATTATAAATTACCTAATTCCCTTCTGCTAAAAGATGCAGGACAGAGAGGGTAAGCTTTTTAGCTGGATATTTATTCCTGTTGTACGATCCTCCTTACCCCCTTTAACGAGTGCTAGAACTACGCCAGAGTATAACTGTCCAAAAAACTTAAAGGAGTTCTGATTTTTATCTGGTCAAATCACTGAAATATGTCATTAGAAAATGCCTGGTAGTGGCTGGGCATGGTGGCTCACGCCTGTAATCCCAGCACTTTGGGAGGCTGAGGTGGGTGGATCACGAGGTCAGGAGATCGAGACAATCCTAGCTAACACAGTGAAACCCCATCTCTACTAAAAATACAAAAAAATTAGCTGGGTGTGGTGGCCGGTGCCTGTAGTCCCAGCTACTTGGGAGGCTGAGGCAGGAGAATCACTTGAACCCATAAGGTGAAGGCTGCAGTGAGCTGAGATCGCACCACTGCACTCCAGCCTGAGTGACAGAGTGAGATTCTGTCTCAAAAAAAAAAAGAGAAAAGAAAATGCCTGGTAGTGAATAAAATCTTAAATCATGTAGATTAAAAATAACCTGCTACTTCTACTTATGTTGCCATAAAAGCAGTTTTCAAAATATGTTCTCTTAAAATATCTTGAAAATAGTTCCTGGTCTAATGGAAACAAGTGTTGAGAAAATTCTCTTGTTGCAGACATATTCATTAGTGTGATGATAGCATTGCCAAAAGGAAGGAGAACATGCCAGGGCCAACACACACAGTCCTGAGAACATTCCTTCTCTGAATTTCTGGCCCGTTCTTTCTCTGTCTCCCTTCTCCTTGTCCAGGAGCTCCATTGTTGGCATCATTATCCAGAATGTAAATGGCTTTGCCAGAAACACTGCCCACAGCTTGTCTAAGAACAAATGTCAAGGAGATATGCTCTTTTCCATGTATTTGCTTTGGATATTTTTCTAACAATTAAAAAAGCCTGAGGGCCGGGTGCAGTGGCTCATGCTTGTAATTCCCCACACTTTTGGAGGCTGAGGTGGGTGGATCACTTGAGGTCAGGAGTTCAAGACCAGCCTGGCCAACATGGTGAAAACCCCATCTCTACCAAGAAATACAAAAATTAGCTGGTTGTGGTAATCCCAGCTACTTGGGAGGCTGAGGCAGGAGAATCTCTTGAACCTAGTAGGCAGAGGTTGCAGTGAGCTGATAGTGCACCACTGCACTCCTGCCTGGGTGACAAAGTGACCTTATCTCAAAAAACAAAAAAAACACAAAAAAAACAAAAACACCTGGTATTGGAAGAGATCATTTTAGTTTAGAAAGTAGGAAGTTTCTTGATAGAGTTGGTCTGGTTGTGTTCATTCCTCAAAGGCAAGATTATAAACTGTTTCTGCCTACTTTGGAAGAGTCAGAGGGTTTGTTTTGTGGCTCTTTATGGTATTTTATCATGTTGGTGGTTTTGTATTCTCTAGAAAATTCCTGTACTTAAAAATACTGCCTTACAGAATTAATTTCCTTTAAGGACTTAACTCTTGGATATTTCCCCTTAATTCCTCTGTTCTCAGAGTGCTTGCCATTGTTATTAAATGCCAGATTTTTAGAGCTGATAGGGCCTTTAGAAACAGAGTAAGAGAGGAGAGTTTGGAGATCATGTAGTTCAACTATTTGTCTTCATAGGTAAGGAAACAGACCCCACGAGGTGCAGTGCCCAGGGCCTGCAGTTGATGAGTTAGGGCTAGAACCCACGTCCCTGTTGAGTACTTTGCTCTTCGTGGTGTGATTCTGCCCTCTGTCCTAGTGCTCAGATGATGTTCTATACTTAGCAGGGGCGCTGGAGACTGAGCTCCAAACCATTTATTACTAAAGTATATGTTTACCAAGTCCTTTTTGGTTCTGTTATTTATTCCTGTACTCAACTAAGCCAAATCTAGATTTAATTGAAAACTGTATAGACACTGTTAATTCCAAGTGTGCTCTTCAGGCCATGTCCAATGAGGGAGGCACCTTAGTCTTTCAGAGACCATTTTGATAAACATTTAAAGCTTACCATAGTTATTTTTTTGACTTAATACCTTTAAATGCCCCGTGGCATCCGATTGTTGAAGCATAATGCCCTGTAGGATTCCCATTTCGTTTAGGTTGAGATCTGCCATTCCCCAGCACTCAGGTGAGCTGATTGAGCTGTTCTCCAACTAACCTATTTTAGGATACAAGCTATTTGTTAAACAAGCCAAGTATGTGAATATGTCACTGTTCAGGCACTAGTCTCAGTGGCCCCCCATCTCCCTCAGAATAAAAGCCAACGTCCCTAAAAGGGCCCCGAATGCTGATCACCTCTGTGACATCACTTCTCATTTTCTGCACTTTCTCAAATCCCTTCAGTTTCAGGAAAAAACTTCAGAACATCAGGCAAGCTCCTAATGTACTTTGCACTTGGCTGTTCCCGCTATAGAGACCTTCTCCTCTCCTCTTGGTACCAGGTGGCTCCTCTTTCACCTCCTTCAAAGCAACTCACCTTCTCAGCAAGTCCCTTACTGACCATCTCATTTAAAACTGCCACCCCGCCCCAACCTTTCCATTTCTGTTCCCCTCCTCTGCTGTGTTTTTCTCTATAATGCTGGTGACCTTCTAATGTAGGACTTATTTTTTCTAAAGACCTCTCCTTACAGGTATTTCCCCTTAAGTCCTGTGTTCTCAGAGTTCTTTGAGTATTGGTTTTAGTTTATTTAAATGAAAACTTCCCAGTGCTTCTCATCTGTAGCCAGCATTGGGAACTTTTGCCATAGACGTGCTTCATTAAGTGTTAGTTTTGAGAGTTCTCACGGAGGCAGAATTTAAGTATCAAGAACATATTTTTATTTCTTAATAGTAGCTTCAAGCAATGTTTTTCATATAGTAGGACCATTCTCTTGCATTAAACCACATAGTGGCTCAGCATTGTTCCCTACTCATCAGAAAGCTTCCCTGCAGTAGTGATAGCAGCATGTTCCTATATATAACTGATCTTGAGGACCATGCACCTTATAACCTGAGGTTCCTCTGATTTTAGGGGGAGGATAATGAATTTGTATTATTTGAACAAGAGTGTTAAGATACGAGTTTTCAAATAAAATGGTTAGTTTTACTGACTTTTTCTTAAAATAGTGCAGCACTAGTTAATGTTTGTATAATTAAGTCTGTTTTAGAATATTTGATTCTATGTATAACTTTTTTTTTGGAAATGGAGTCTAGCTCTGGCTTCCAGGCTGGAGTGCAGTGACATGATCTGCAGAGGCTCACTGCAGCCTCCACCTGCCAGGTTCAAGCAATTCTCCTGCCTCAGCCTCCTGAGTAGCTGGGACTATAGGTGTGCCACCACATGCCCGGCTAATTTTTGTATTTTCCATACAGATGGGGTTTCACCATGTTGGCCAGGCTAGTGTCAAACTCCTGACGTCAAGTAATCCGCCTGTTTTAGGATTCCAAAGTGTTGGGATTTCAGGCGAGAGCCACTGTGCCCAGCTGATACTATGTATAACTTTTTATTTGAAAGTTTTTTTACTCTCAACTATTAAAATTATACATTGTAGAAATGTCAGAGAGCCAAAAGTGCAAGTAGAAATAATGGGAGAATCTCTCAAAGATGACAGCCATTGACACCTGTTTTCTAGCCTTTTCCTATTGCTATGGTCCTAGTTCTGTTCAGGTGTGATGAGATTTGAACAGTGCAGTGGAGAAAATCCTACCACCACTAAGAATTCTGCACTGTTAACATTTGTACTTACTTTCAGTTTCTTATTTATGTGCATATGTTTTAAACAGAGCAAATAATATACAAGCACATTGTCCCTTTTTAAAATGAATATATTAATAGTGTTACATAAAGTCTTTTTTTTGTTTTTTTTGAGACAGCTTCGCTCTGTCGCCCAGGCTGGAATGCAGTGGCGCTCACTGAAACCTCCGCCTCCTGGGTTCAAGTGATTCTCCTGCCTCGGCCTCCTGAGTAGCTGGGACTACAGGCACATGCCACCACCCCCGGCTAATTTTTGTTTTCTTTTTACTAGAGACGGGGTTTCACCATGTTGGCTAAGCCGATTTTGAACTCCTGACCTCAGGTGATCCACCCACCTTGGCTTCCCAAAGTGCTGGGATTACACGCGTGAGCCACCATGCCCGGCCAGATAAAGTCATTTTTAACCACTGTTTCCCGTTCTGTTCTCTATTCCCATCATGACCCCAGCCCTGGTGCCCTAACTGAAACCATTACTTTTGCAAATTTGGTACATGTTGGTTCAGTACAGTTTTCCTATACTTGTTACCATGGAGAATAGGTAGTATTGCTTTGTTTTAGTTTATTAAATAACCTCAGGCTGTAAATATAACATCCTGCAACTTAAAAACACAAACCTTAGCTTTAGATGTATACAAGTTGATACACATTGATCTACTTCATTACCCTTGGCTATGTAGGACTCAAGTAGATGGATGTACTCCCCTTTATCCAACCCTATCCATTGACAGGGTTGAATTTGGCTCTTGGCTTTTATAAATAATATTGCAACAAATACTCTCATGGGTCATCTGGGACATGTGTATTAGTATTTTTCTAAAGTTTTATAGAATTTTTTTACCCTAATTTTTCTCCTCTCAATACCAAGACATGAACATTTCCCATTATTAAAATGTCTTCATAAACCACATGCTTCTTAAATCTAGACTAATTTCCTTAA
Organism: Papio anubis; assembly: GCF_008728515.1. Taxonomy (NCBI): domain Eukaryota; kingdom Metazoa; phylum Chordata; class Mammalia; order Primates; family Cercopithecidae; genus Papio; species Papio anubis. Next base: position 28,707,168 of record NC_044979.1, read on the forward strand.
TGAAAAATTAATATTGGACACAAAGCTTTTTTTTCATCAGAGTAACTTAAATATCACATGGGCCCTCTTGATTGTGGTAGATAGAACATTATGCTGTTTCAACACAGAGCATTTAAAAACAAAAGCTAAAAGTGTGAGTGACTAGAGTGGTCTAAGACTGGACTACTTGGACTTGGTATTCTTATCTCCTGTTTTCTAACTCAGGGGAAGTTTCTCAGGTTTTTGGAGACAATCTCTGTAGCACCTCACTTGAGGCTCCTCCAGTGCCATTTCTCTGCATCTTTCCTGACTTCCTGTTTTATTCCCCCTACTGTGTCAATACTTTATTCAGATTGCAGTTATTTATTGGTGTCTCTTGTCCCACTGCCACAGTGACCTCCTCAAGAATAGTGAACTGTCTTATTTTTGTACCCTGTCCAAGCACAATGCCTGCAGTGTAGGCATTGTGAATGCCAAGCTGAATGAATGAGAGAGAGACTATGGGGATGGGGGTGAGGGAGGGTGGGGGTCGGAGATAGTGGTGGTGATACTCACCTTAATAAGGAACTTCAGATACTGAAAGTGTGGAACAGAATGAGAGTCCTAAAAGGAAATGAAGTGATAGGGATGACAAAATGACACCTTTGATAATGGATCTCTGCTTTAGAATATTGCCATTTGCATATATACTGACTGATTGAATCTCTGGTTTTATTAATTTCTCCTTGAAGTTTAAATGGCCATATAACTATTAAAGTGTGTACTTGGTTTGCTAGGAAAAGTTTTAAAAACTTAAACCTCCAACAGATATAGCCAACTTAGAGGTTGTTTTGTTTTGTTTTGTTTTTAAATAAACTCCTTGCTTCATTTCTTGGTTGCCCCAATTTTAATCAAAACTGGGTTTGCCTGAATGAGTGGACTAATGTTAAAGGAAATATTTTGGTCACTGTTCTTATGAAATCCTTTGTGGTTTGAAGTGGTATTCCTTTAGCATTTCAACAGTTTCATTCATGTTCCGCGCACAGTGTAGCCAAGTGATACCAGTAAGTGAGCTTCAGAAGGAGAAGTTCAAATGCAGAACCTCCAGATTTAGAGCTTGAACAATAAAACTTCTGGGAGGGAGAGTCAGACTTTTATCATGACACTAGTTATGAACCATTTAGTAGTATAATTTATCTTTGGGCAGTATCTTCATAGCTCAGAAAACAGTTGCTTTAATGATTATTTTGTATAAGAAGCTGCATTTCTCCCAGCTTGCTTTTTTTGTTAATAGAACGCTGGTGTATTCTAAGTAATTGGAGCTATCAGGAGAATATAATGTTTATCAGTAACCAAAGATCTATGGTTGAAAGTAGTGATTTATAAGTATTATCACCTTTTCCCAATACTGAAATTGTTTCCAGTACTGAAATACTTTTAAAAACTAATTGTTCTTTGGATACTTTTTGCTGCTAATTAACATCTCTTTTTACAGGATTCATGAATAAAATTTTCCATCCCAACATTGATGAAGCGTAAGTAACTATTTTAAAATGTTTAAATTTTAGCAGCAACTGCTCTTGATTAGCATTTCTCTCTCTGTTATAAAAAGCCTCAGTTATTGTTTTGGACCTTATCAGGAGTTAGGACTGTATGAATGGTCATGTAAATGATAGAATCCAAAGGATATGAGGTCCTCAATACCTTAGTTCACATTCTGCTATTGTACCACTTAGTCTTTTCCATTGTTGTGACTGGGTCCTTCATTTTTCTTGTTATCCAGCAAACAGTAGTAATATTCCGCATCTCAATTCTCTTTGTGTAGACACAATTCAGAGATGTGTTTTCAGTCTATGGATTGACTGTTTTCAGACCTTATAGTATTTTCTCGATTCTTGAGAGTAAGGCAAAATGACTATAGATTCAGTTAATGAATCTTATTTATCCCTTTCTTTCCTTCTAATATTTTATTAATGATACTTTAAAATATTCCAGCATATCCTGTTTTATACTTCTAGTGCTGTTTAGAATATATTATTATTTGGGACGCAGTTTTAATTTGTCATGGCACTAAGTTTTGCTGTCTCTCACAAGCATATCTAACAGGTTTTTCTGAACCCTGTGTGAGTAGGTTGTATATATACATACATCATGCCCCTTAGTCCTTTAATATTATTACTTTGTTGTATCAATTATCCTAACAAGGATATTCTCTTATCTGTCCACAGTATATAGTTGTCAGATTCAGGAATTTAACATTAATGCAATACTTTTTATTTAATCTACTGCCATATTCCAGTAACTTACTTTTTAGCACTTTTTTCTTTCAGTAAAGGATCCAGTCTAGAATCACACATTACATTTAGTTGTCAGGTTTCTTTAAACTACTTTAATCAGGATTAGTTCCTCAGCCTGCCTTTTTCTTTTATAAAATTCACATTTTAAAATAATATAAACCCATTATTTTATAGATTGTTCCTCAATTTGGGTTTTTCTGATGTTTCCTGTTCATTAGATTCAGAGCATGAACACGCTTAAGGCCAGAAAACTACAAAGTAAGATTGTATCTTTCTTGGGGTATCACATTCAGAGACATACAAGGTCTGTCTGCCCCTTGTGTTCTCAGCACCTGGTTCAGGTGTTGTCTGGTTTCTCCATTGTACAGTTACTATTTTCCCCTTTCAGTCTGTAAGGTGACACTTTAAGACTGTGTACTATTCTGTTTCTCATCATAGTTTTCCCCAATTGGGATTCTTTTTTTCACAGATCTATTAAAAGTATTTCTCTTGATAAGTAAAATTAGTTGCCAGATACATGCAACTAACTTTCTAATTTTTAAAAACATGCCATTCTTTCCATCTGTTTCAGGTCAGGAACTGTGTGTCTAGATGTAATTAATCAAACTTGGACAGCTCTCTATGGTGAGTTTGGCCATGGAATATTTTTTGGAGATGTTGAGACATTGCCTTAAAAAATGTTATTTGGCTTTTCTTTTCTGGTTTAAGATGTTTTGTTGGTAATGGGAAGGGATTTTTGAGGGACCGACTGGGAAAGTTTGATCAGTGGAAAAAATATTTTCTCTTAAGTACAAATATATCAGTTTAGCTGTGGAAATTTAAAATGATTTTGTGAGATTCCAAACTTAAGGTATAGTGATACAGGTGCGCACACACGAATACGTGTGCAAACATATGGATGTATTAGAAGCACATAATATATGTATTTTAGTTTTAGAAAAAACTAAAACTACTTAGGAATGTCCCTCTGAAATGAGAGAGAAATGATATAGTAAGAGGTTTTAGGGGATCATCTTTTCAAAGGCCAAAACTTCCTTATGAAGGAAGAGTAATTTAGCCTTACCTTCAGTGCTGAAATTGACACCCCATCTCCTACAGGGAATCAACAAATGAATTGCCCAGCTCTGCAAAGTACTATGCTGAATATCACAGAGAGTTATAAAGAGCATCAGGCCTTTCCTCCTTATCACCTGGTTGGGGAGCTGAAAATATTTTAAAATATAGTCGTCCCTTGGTATCTGCAGGGGATCAGTTCCCAGACCACCAGCAGATACCAAAATTCGTGCTTACTCAAGTCCCACACTCATCCCTGCAAAACCTGCTGACATGGAGGGCTAGCTGTATTTATTGAAAACCACATGTGAGTGGACCCATGCAGTTCAAACTGTGCATGGACCCATGTTGTTCAAGGGTCAGTTGTATATTTGAAGTTAATTAGGGATACAACAAATAAATTTATTTTTCCCTCCACTTGTCCAAATCTCAGGCTTCGTAGAGTCTCCCTACTCCAGTGCTCCTACCCCATATACTTCTGCTGCTTCTCCAGCTGGAAGTAATCTCTGGATACTGTTACATTTTATAGCTCCTTTTTTTATGGCCCACTTTCACTTTCTACTGTGTATTTGTTGTTTATGCCTATTTTTTTGTGCTACTAGATTATTTCCTATCTTGAGGGCTATCAGGTGTATGTCTGATTCATCTGGAAGGCCCAGGATTCTTATCACAGTGCCCTTCACCAATATGGGTTGAAAGAATGAATGGTACAGGTAACAGTTGCTGAGAGGCACAAGAAAAGGGAAAGCTCAGTTGAGGCTGAGCTTAACCGGGGATGGCTGCTTCTTGTTGAAGACTTGTGTGACCTTTTAATGGTCTGAGGTAGATAAGACTTCTTAGTCCAGCCACAATTTGCAAGTTACCTTTGCCAGATATCCTTGAACTACGTTGGTAAATGAGAATCACAGAGAAAGGTTGGTCAGCAGCAGAACACAGTTAATCCCTGCCTCCACCTGATTGTGCCATTCAAAAATTATTTTCTCTACCTGGAATGTTCTCCCCTGATCTTTGTGTGGTTGGCACCTTCTTCACTCATCTCACATATCACTTCCTCAGGGCAGTTTCCTTTCCCAGCCATTCCATCTGAAATGACACCCCTCCATAGCACAGCACCCTGTTATATGTATTTTTTTAATTTTAAAATTGTTTTTTAATGCATAGAAACAGAGTTGCACTCTGTTGCCCAGGCTGGAATGCAGTGGTGTGATAATAGCTCACTGCAGCCTTGGAACTCCTGGGCTCATGATCCTCCCACCTCAGCCTCCCCAGTAGCTGGGACTATAGGAGCATACTACCAGGCCTGGCTAGTGCCCCATTTTCAGTAAGCTTCTGAAACTGGTATTTGTTTATTGTTTATCTTATCCCCTTGGATTGTAAGCACGACAAGTAGGGACTTCGTCTTGTTCTTGTCTTTCTCTCTCTCCACGCACATGCGACTATAACAGTGCCTGGTGCACAATAAGGGTTCGACTGTTTGTTGTCTTAATGGGTGAATTAATCATGTCCAGTACTGTTTAACAAGAGAGTTTTAGGGGAGATGGTGGCATCTAGTTGAGGCAACAAGAAAGAACATACACTCTGAGCTTGATTAAATGGATTCCTTTTAAGATTTTTTTTGGTAAAAATGTCTCATGGCAGGCTGCCTGGAATATCTGATGTAATGATGTGTTTTCTTAAACTACATTCACATTTTAGAAGTATACATATCAAAATACTGCAAGCTGGTTCCAATTACAATGAAGTAAATTGATGTTTAGTTTTGCTAAAGCTTTTACCATTGACCAGAAAAGCTTTGTGGAAGATGTTTGCTGACTGTCAAGTGCCTCATGTCTCAGAACAGATTTTTTTTAAAAAAAATAACAGTTTCACTGAATTCGCAGACATGCAACTCACCCATTTAAAGTATGTAATTCAGTAGTTTTTAATATATTCAGTTATATGCAGCCATCACCACAGTCAATTTTAGAACATTTTCATCACCTCAAAAATAAATGTGTACCCTTTAACTATTCCCTACCTACCCCCCAGCCCTAGGCGACCACAAATCTGCTTTTTGTTTCTGTGGATTTGCCTGTTCTGGACACTTCTTAGAAATGTAATTATATAATATGTGGTCTTTTGTGACTGGTTTTTTCCACTTTGCATAATGTTTTCAAGGATGATCCGTGTTGCATGTATCAGAATTTCTTAAGGCTGAATAATATTTCATTGTATAGATAAACCACATTATTTGTCAGATGATAGACATTTGGGTTGTTTCTGTCTTTTGGCTGTTATGAGTATTATAAATATTTGTGGACAAGTTTTTATGTAGACGTGTTTGCATTTCTCTTGGGTATATAGGAGTGAAATTGCTGGATAATATGTGTAACTATTTGAGGACTGATAGACTACTTTCTAAAGTGGCCAACATGAGTAAGTTTTCATCACATTTATAAAATGTTAGCGTATGTTCTTATATTAACTTGCAAAGCATTTAATAAGCAGCAAGAGTTAAACCACGTTGGTCCAAGTGAACTGAAAGCAGACTTCTGTGTTACATGTGTATGAGTTATTGAACATGTTCCATAATACAGGTGTGTGGGCACACTAACAGGTAAGTGCAGGAAAACAAGAAGAAATATTTTCAGAGTATACTCAAAAGTATACTGAGCATGGGAGAATTGTTTTGACATTTTGCTCAAAACTATTTCTCAAGAAAATTCAACATTTATTTCATGGAAAGTTTTAGGAACAGGTAAATACAATTATATAAAGTACCAGTAGAATATGTTCGTTCGGATGACCTTGAAGTATTTTTTCAGACTTATCTGATCTTGAGATCTGAACTGAATTTTTATTACAAACTGTTAAAGCCTCTGGCATTGAAGGTTAGTTCATAATTGGTGAGTTCTGAATCACTTCATTTCCTGCAGTGGTTCCTGAGAGAATCTGAGTTCAAAGGACCGCCCCCACCAACCCCTGCCCCGCCAAAAAAAAAAAAAAACTAACACTACATAACTAATAGGAGAAAGTTGGCATGTCAACATAAATATTCAACTGAAAAACAAAAGGCTAAACCTGGCACCTAAAACTTGTTTCAACACTTTCCTCTGCTGTAGATTTGATGAGGGAGCAGGGAGTGGATTGTGAAATTTCCTGCCCTTTACCTTGCCCCAGGGCATTACTGTGCTGTGGGTTATACATATTTGTAGCATAACAACAATTCACAGTTGAAATTTCAGGTTTATGTTAATCATAGCCTAATATTAAACTGCATTCATGTTAGCAGTAAATTTGGTCCTCTGTCCCCTCACACCCCTCCCCGTCGTTGATTTCTGGTAAGCCAGTTGACTCATTGCTTCTGTTCTTACCCTGTTTTCTCTTTGCCAAGTGTATGTGCAATTTGTTTATTCAGAGTTCAAAATTGGTATAATTGTGGTTTACTCACCCAGTAATTTTTAATTTTATATTATTTAACCTTACAAGAGAGCTAATTATAGTGAGGAATTGGATTAATTTTGTAAAGATGCTTGTCATCAGTATGAAGTTATCAAGTCTGAAGTTATCTATTGTTATTCTTATGACATTAAACAGAAAGTAGCAGATGACCAAATTGATTGATTTTGGCTTCCTGCGTGATAGCATCTTTTTTTTTGCATCCCTTCCTGCTCTTCCAGACAGCAGTGACAGAAGCTCTGAGAAACATAAAATGTAGCCAAGGGGATCTGGATTTCCATTTCAAAACAAATTAATTTTAAGAACTGATAGGAGAGTTCATTAAGCCACAGGTAGCTTTTTAAGCACTCTTCTATTTTCCAGTTTTCCTTTTTTTCTCCAAAATATATTTTATCCGTAGTTGGCTTATCACCCTGCACTCCTGGAGGCTCAGGTGCCTTCACTGCAATACAGCTTTAATCTCTCTCTCATCCCACCCTTCTGGACAAGGCATGCTTGATCCCTGCAAATGTGTTTCTCTCTCCAGCTTTCGTTTTATTCATTCTTTTACTTGGTAAATTATGTATATGATGGATTAAGTTGTAGGCTGGGCACAGTGGCTCACACCTGTAATCCCAGCACTTTGGGTGGCTGAGGCGGGCGGATCACCTTAGGTCGGGAGTTAGAGACCAGCCATGACCAACATGGAGAAACCCCGTGTATTTCTACTAAAAATACAAAATTAGCTGGGCATGGTGGTGCATGCCTGTAGTCTCAGCTACTCGGGAGGCTGAGGCAGGAGAATCGTTTGAATCGCTTGAAACCCGCGAGGCGGAGGTTGCTATGAGCCCAGATTGCACCATTTCACTCCAGCCTGGGCAATAAGAGCGAAACTCCATCTCAAAAATACAAAAAAAAAAAAGTTGTGGAGAAGTGAGGTGGAAGACAATTTTCTTATGAAATTGGGCAGTTTACATTTTCACCCTTAGGGTTGCTAGCCAGTGGACTGGATACTTGTACTCTTATTTTGTCGGGCAGAAAAATCAACATTTGGGAGAAGTCTTCCCCTAGAGTTATCTGGGGAGTTAGTAACAGGCAAATTAAATTGACTACAACAGAAGGGAATACTTCAAGGACTTTGAGATTAAGCAAGAGATATAAAATTTCTTTCTTTTTTTTTCTTTCTTTTTTTTAAGATGGAGTCACGCTCTGTTGTCCAGGCTGGAGTGTAATGGCGCGATCTCGGCTCACTGTGAGATCCGCCTCCCGGTTTCATGCCGTTCTCTTGCCTCAGCCTCCCGAATAGCTGGGACTACAGGCGCCTAAAATTTCTTTTACCGGGCATTTAGAAATTTAAAATACAAATTTAACACGTATCCCATCCCCTTTTCAGTCAGATAGTCTGTGAATCTTCCCAAATAATTCAGATTTTGGCAGAAGGTGTATCTTAAAATAATGCTTTATGCTGGATTAGTGCATGCTGTTTCTAAACATTTTAGTGTAATTACACAGATAAGAAATACATGTATGTGTCTGCATGGATGATTGGCCAATTACTATTTGAACAGCTTGAGAACTTCGGTATTGGTCTGTCCATGTTGAATCACGAACATCATCCTGCCTTTGAAACAGCTGGATATCATTATTTCTAGATAGAGGCCAAGTAGAGCAATTCTGTCCAGTACTATTGGGATAATGTCACCTGTTATACATAATAAAGAAATATGCTCAGTTGTGGATTTGCGCTTCAACAGTACTTAGCTAGCTCTGTGACCAACCTTCTTTATCTGTCTGCTTGGAAATCTTCAGATGTGGTGTATGTGGCTCAGGAGTCTAACTAGTTATATACATAAAAACGGAGTCTTGCTTGCTTTGAACAACTTAGCGGAAATTCATTAAAAATATCACACTCGGCCGGGCGCGGTGACTCACGCCTGTAATCCCAGCACTTTGAGAGGCCGAGACGGGCAGATCACGAGGTCAGGAGATCGAGACCATCCTGGCTAACACAGTGAAACCCCGTCTCTACTAAAAAATACAAAAAACTAGCCGGGTGGGGTGGTGGGCGCCTGTAGTCCCAGCTACTCGGGAGGCTGAGGCAGGAGAATGGTGTAAACCCGGGAGGCGGAGCTTGCAGTGAGCTGAGATCCAGCCACTGCACTCCAGCCTGGGCGACAGAGCGAGACTCTGCCTCAAAAAAAAAAAAAAAAAAAAAAATCACACTCACTGGTGGTCAGCTTTAAAACCATGGAGTGGTCCGGGCTTTTTGGATCGTGGGACGTGAGCCAGCCAGGGTATGGCTCTGAAAAACAGCCACAGCTGTATTCTACTTTCGTAGGGGCTCTGATTTCAGGGCTTGTTTCATTCTTGATTATATGTAAATGCAACCTTGATTTGTTTTATCTTCATTCACTTGTGATTACTGAGTTAATAAAGTCTTCCCAGTGTATGGACACTTGGCTTGTAATTGCAGGAAGTTATCTCTCATTATTCTTTTCTGATATTAACAACAACTAAATTATCGTCTAGTAATTACAAGCTTGAATAGCGAGTTTTAGTATGACAGCAAGACTAGCCAGCTAGCTAATTACACATTAACTGCCCTCATTTCTGGAAGGCTAATAACAAATCCTATTACCATGTTTTAGCTTACAAGCTCTTAAGGTAAGCAGGGTCATAACAGATTTGAACTAGGATGAATGACCTCTAAAAAACACCCAAGTAAGATGAGAATTGTTTTGAGATTGACAATGCAACAAGAGCAGTGTTTTTGATGAACAAGAGCTTGTTTTCTTCATTGTGATCTATGCAGTAGCATTTATTTTCTTCTGCAGCTCTCTGAAGTTTAAATATGTTGGGGGGAAAGGGGCTACAATTAGGCAATGAATGGGAAATTACCTTTTAAGCAGGTTTGGAATGCTTTAACACCAGTCCATGTCCTGTAACTACACACCTCAGATTGGTGACCTGGTAGCCTGGCCCTGAGCAGAATGTGGCTGGTTTTCCCGGCTTTAGCACCCTGTATTCATCTATCCATCTATCTTTTCTTTTCTTTTTTCTTTTCTTTTGTTTTCTTTTTTCTTTTCTTCTCTTCTCTTCTCTTTTCTTTCTTTCTCTCTCTTTCTATTTATCTTTCTCTCTCTCTCTCTCTCTGTCTCTCTCTCTCCCCCCACCCCACCTCTTTCTCTCCTTCTTTCTTTCTTTATTGAGACAGAGTCTCACTTTGTCGCCCAGGCTGGAGTGCAGTGGTGCAATCTCGGCTCAATGCTACCTCTGCCACCAGGTTCAAGCAATTCTCCTGCCTCAGCCTCCCAAGTAGCTGGGATTATAGGCACCTGCCACTGCACCTGGCTAATTTTTACAGTTTTAGTAGAGATGGCATTTCACCATCTTGGCCAGGCTGGTCTTGAACTCCTGACCTCATGATCTACCTGCCTCGGCCTCCCAAAGTACTGGGATTACAGGTGTGTGCTACCATGCCAGGCCAGCGCCCTGCATCTTTCATATTTCCCTTTCCCACACAGCACAGGAACACCTGTTTCTAGCTTAGAATACTTAAAAACAAAATGTTACTAAGTGAGATTTAAATGGTTTTTTTTTGAGACGGAGTCTTGCTGTGTCGCCCAGGCTGGAGTGCAGTGGCTAGATCTCAGCTCACTGCAAGCTCTGCCTCCCGGGTTTACACCATTCTCCTGCCTCAGCCTCCCGAGTAGCTGGAACTACAGGCGTCCACCACCTCGCCCGGCTAGTTTTTATTTTATTTTATTTTTTAGTAGAGACGGGGTTTCACTGTGTTAGCCAGGATGGTCTCGATCTCCTGACCTCGTGATCTGCCCGTCTCAGCCTCCCAAAGTGCTGGGATTACAGGCTTGAGCCACCGCGCCCGGCCGAGATTTAAATGTTTTTATCATGTATGTTGCAAACATTCTTTGATTGTTTGAATTCCTACTAATTGTTCGTTCTTTCTTTTCTTTTCTTTTCTTTTCTTTTCTTTTCTTTCTTTTCTTTCTTTTCTTTCTTTTTTTTTTTTTTTTTTTTTTTGAGACAAGGTCTTGCCCTGTCCCCCAGGCTGGAGTGCAGTGTGGCTCACTGCAGCCTCAACCTCCTGGGCTCAAGTGATCCTCCTGTCTCAGCCTCTCAAATAGCAGAGACTACAGGCATGCACCACCACACCAAGCTAATTTTTCATTTATACTATAGATGGGGGTGTCACTATGTTGTCCAGGCTGGTCTTGAACCCCTGGGCTCAAGTGATCTGCCCACCTTGGCCTCCCAGAGTGCTAGGATTACAGTCATGGGCCACTGCACCCAGCCACCATTTTTGAGAGGTAGGAGGGAGGTGTTTGGTGTGTTTTTTAAAGCATCCCACTTCTTTTCGGGTAAGGGAGGTGTTTTCGTCTGTTTTTTATTTTGTTTTATTTTGTTTTGTTGCCTGCATGGCCCTCTTCATTAAGACTTTATCTTTAAAAGATCCCCATGGACTAATACGAGAAGATATGTGAATCTGCTGAGCTTAGACTTTTTATATATTTTATCCACACATGAGACCCTCTCAGTTAAGTAATTGTATGAATTCTTTAATATACCTTTGAGTATTTGGCAGCGGGTTGTATTATCTTATTTGCAGCTAGTTAGCCTTCAGTAAACTAAGTGCAGCATGGTGAGCCCTGTGGCCAGCTGGGCCTGAGCCACAGCACTGCAGGAAGTCTGGTGGGTTGCTTCAGCTCGCCAGCTGTGTGCCCTCAAAGCAGCTGGAGAAATGGGCTTTTTGTCACTGAGGTTGAGTTCAAATTAATTATTTTATTATTTCATTATATTTTATTTTGTTTTATTTGAGATGGAGTCTTCCTCTGTCGCTCAGGCTGGAGTACAGTGATGCAGTCTCAGCTCACTGCAACCTCTGCCTCCTGGGTTCAAGCAATTTTCCTGCCTCAGCCTCCCAAGTATCTGGGATTATACAGGCGCCCACCACCAAGCCCGACTAATTTTTGTATGTTTAGTAGAGACAGGATTTCACCATGTTGACCAGGTTGGTCTTGAGCTCCTGACTTCAAGTGATCCACCCGCTTCAGCCTTCCAGAGTGCTGGGATTACAGGTGTGAGCCGCTGCGCCCGGCTCAAATTAGTTATTTTAGAGAATATTACTTTTAATCTCAAAACTGTTTCTTTGAAGTCTGCCTGCCTATCTGATTGGTGTTATTGAAGTTTTCCTTGAGAATAACTGCTTGGTTGTGTGCAGCGTAGGACTCTTTACAGGTTTTTGACTACTCTTCCTTTCTTGTAGAATTTCACTGTCTTTTAATGTTTACAGACTGTAAGCAGGATAAAATTTTAAAATTCAACCATTATTAACATTGCTGCTTTGTAGGAGCTGGTAAAGGAGTGGAAGGTAAAGATCTATTAGTTATGGTGTCTAATACACCGTTGAGGAAAATCTGTTAACCCCAAATTATTAAGTACCTAAAGAAATCTGGAGATCTTAATTTATTTGCCCTATTTCAGGCCTTAACAGCAACAACAAAAAAACTACCTACTTTTTGTACATATAGTAGATACCCACCACCACCACCAAAAATAATTGTTGAATGAACAAGGTGAAATTTTATGGTTGGCTTTATTTTGAGCACATATTGTAAAATTCATGACTTACGTGGCAGTTCATGACGAATTCAATACAGTTCCTAAAGTCAACCGATGGGATTTTGAAAGGTCAACAGCTGCTTTTCTCTAGTAGTCAAGGATGCGAATAACATGGTCGAAATTCCCAGGAGTTTCAACTGTAATGACCAAAAGTGCAGGGAAGGAGATCTGTGTAAGTCACAGAGAGAGAATCATCAGTTCTGGACAACAATCAACTTATGATTTTTGTCCATCTTTTCCTCTAGGTGTGAAGAGGATTTTTCTTCCTTTTCCTTTCATCCCTGTTCCTTAAAGAATTACAGAACAGATAAATACCTTAGACAGTAGTGACTATCCCTGTGATTTTCAGCTTGGAAAGCCAGGAGTCCTCCCCCAGATGGGAGAGGGATGGTGAAGGAAGTTTGGATAGCATGCTTCTGGAGGGTGCAGAATTTTGATTGACAGATAATCATTGTACATATTCATGGGGTGTATAGTGATATGTTTTTTGGTTTTTTTTTTGTTGTTTGTGTTTTATTTTTGTTTTTGTTTGAGACAGAGTCTCGCTCTGTCACCCAGGCTGGGGTGTAGCAGCGTGATCTCGGCTCACCGCAGCCTCCACCTCCCGGGTTCAAGCAGCTCTCCAGGATGCAGAATTTTGATTGAGGGCAAGAGGAACTTATTGTTTGTGGGAAATTACCTACATGATTGTTTTAAGGAAACTTTCTCTGATTACAAAGGCGAGAGTACAGAGCCTTGAAGGCCATTTAGTAGATGACTGCCCTGATCCAGGGCTGGAATGATATATTGGGCTTGACATAGTTACATGCCAGGGGAAATAGAAGAAAAACTAGAGACATTTCTGGGAAACTGAATACATGGAAGAAATGAAGAACATCTAGCCAGATTCCTTCCAGAGGCTTGGAGCCTGAGAGCAAGGGCGTTAGAGTCAACCTACTCCCTTCATTAGGTGAAGGGAATGGGTTTTCAGGAAAATAATCTTAGACATGTAAAGTTTGATAAGACTATGCGACTTATGAAGGACCAGTTTTATGGATTTGGTAGTTACCAACATAGACTTCTTATTTTTCTTTCTGTCTTTATTTAAAGAGACTGGGCCTCAACTGGGCATAGTAGCTCATGCCTGTAATCCCAGCACTGGGAGGCCAAGGCTAAGAGGATCACTTGAGCCTCAGAGTCTGGGACTAGCTTGGGCAACATAGAACTTGTCTCTGCGAAAAAAAAAAAAAGAGAGAGAGAGAGACTGGGTCTTACTGTGTCATCCAGGCTGGAGTGCAGTGGTTGTGATCATAGCTCACTATAACTTCAAACTCCTGGGCTCTAGTGATCCTCCCTCCTTAGCCTCCTGAGTAACTGGGATTACAGCTGCAAGCCACCACACCCAGTAGACTTACTTCTTTAAAATTGTAGGATTGCCTGGCACAGTGACTCACGACTTTGGGAGTCTGAGGCGGACGGATCACCCTGAGATCAGGAGTTCAAGACCAGCCTAGCCAACATGGCAAAACCCTGTCTTTACTAAAAATACAAAAAGTTAGCCGGGCGTGGTGGCATGCACCTGTAATCCCAGCTACTCGGGAGGCTGAGGCAGGAAAATTGCTTGAACCCAAAAGGCAGAGGTTCCAGTGAACTTAGATTGAGCCACTACACTCCAGCCTGGGGCAATAGAGCAAGACTCCGTCTCAAAAAAAAAAAAAAAATTATAGGATGATGGGCTTCCCGGGGTAAGAGTGTACAAGGCTAATTCTTAAAATGCAAATGCCACAGAATTTGAGCTGCTGTGCAGGATGCTGATGTCTTTCCAGATAAGTTTTTTATTATGTGTTTTTAACAAACAGGATGTTGGGCTTCTGGGGGACAGATGGTAGAAGTAGAAAGGGGATGGGGTAGGTCGGTTTGAGAACAGAAAAATGGCTTTGATGGTTCTTGGCACTTGGCACCACTTGGTGGTTTTTGAGTTACAGCATTTATTTTTCAGTATTAAGTCCGAAAAACAAATGAAGAATATTTAGGTAAAAGTCTCCAAAATGACTGCCTGTGTGCTAATTGTGGTTCCCAGTGAGGCAGAACCTGTCAAGGTTTGGGTGTCCACAGGATTTTAACCTGAAGAAAGCAGTGTATGTTACAATTTTTTGGGGGGATTGGGCGTAGAGAGAGGGTCTTGCTTTGTTACCCAGGCTGGTATGCAGTGGCATCACAACATACTGCAGCCTCGGCCCACCCACCCGCCCCTGACTTGAGCAATCCTCTCCCCTCAGCAACTACTGAGCACCTCCTCTCCTGAGTAGTTGGAACCACAGGCACATGCCACCATGCCCAATTATTGTTATTATTTATTTTATTTTATTTTTTGTAGAAACCGGATCTCCCTATGTTGCCCAGGCTATTCTTGAACTCCTGGGCTCAGGCAGTCTTCCTGCCTTGGCCTCCCAAAGTGCTAGGATTACAGACATGAACCACCATGCCCAGCTTGAAATTTTCCATTTATTTCAAAGGAAATAGAGGAAAAAGAAATAACTTGTGGTCACTGGTTCATAAATAGCCAAGAATAAAACATGAGATGTGTGATTCATCCCCTCTTGTGTTTTCTCCTTCAAGCCCTGCACCATCTCATTGTGAGTCACCTGGAGTAGGGCGATTTTACTTTTAAGAGTTGGTACGTTTTTTTCAGTGTAACTCTTTTTAATTAATACATATCCTTTAAGGGATACAGGTAGCTGAAATGTCTACCCTTTGAGGATGTCATATTTGTATTAATAGTTCACTTCTCTGGTGCAATTTGAAGTATATCTTGTAGTCACTTTTAGTAATGTGTGTTACTTCCCTGTAAGGAATAGCAGTGTTATACTTCTCCTTTTGCAGTGAAGAAGTTGAGATGTAGAAAGGAAGAGACCTGCCCAAAGTCTAAGAGCAAGTCAGTGGAAAGCCTGAAATTAGACTTGTGGTCTTTTAGATTTTTCATCTGTTGTTCACCACTGAGGAGCCAGCTTTCTGTTTGCTGAAGACAGTTCAGCCTAATGGAATTTGCTCTGCCGGATGTCCACAGCATGTTAGGTGGTGATTCTAACTATCCCCTAACACCAATTCTCCTCCAAAGTGGCCCTTTAGTCCCCCTCCAGAACAGATCTGCTTTTGACTGCCTGTGGTTTGGCACACCTCTGCCTAGAGATAACAGTGGTAACAGCAGTGTGCAGAAAAGAGGGAAGGGTTAGGGAAGGTCACTAAACCAGAGTCGAGCTGTTAGATGCGAACATTTTCTTGCACAAAAGAACCTACAAGCAAATGGCCCTTTCGTTCCCATCTATTTGGGGATAGGGGATCATGGGCCAGGTAGTGTTTCCTGACTGCATTTGCACACAGGTGTCTGTATCACACACGTACAGATCCCATCCAATCCTAAACCAGAAGCCCTGGGGTAGGTGTGAAGCTACAACCTTAGGATGCTAAGCAAATTTTTCAAAAAACTCCACAGGTAATTGTGATAGACAAGCAGGACCTAGACTTAGCCCAGAACCACTGCTCTAGACTAAGTGATGCTGCTTTTGACGATAAGTTGTTATGATTTGGGAGTCTCATTCCATTGCCCAGGCTGGAGTGCAGTGATGTATTCTCAGCTCACTACAACCTCTGCCTCCCAGGTTCAAGTGATTCTCCTGCCTCAGCCTCCCAGTAGCTGGGATTACAGGTGCCCACCACCACATTTGGCTAATTTTTTGTGTTTTTAGTAGAGACAGGGTTTCGCCATGTTGGCCAGGCTGGTCTCAAACTCCTGACCTCAGGCAGTCCACCTGCCTCAGCCTCCCAAAGTGCTAGGATTACAGGCTTGAGCCACTGTGCCAAACCTGTTTTTAAATATTAAATATGAATATAAACTATATGCCTAAACTGAGATTTGAGTGTTATAATTTTAACATTAATATAAGATCAGACTGAAGAGTCAGTGCTAATGAACCACATTTTGGTTCTAATTGAGTTTAAGGCAAAAGTAAGGGCTGTTTGCTCATCATAAACCGTTTACTCAGGGATCTTGGGACTTGCTTTAAAAGTTAAGATAGCCGAAAATGGCGTCAGCTGACTGTACTCTACAGCTTTAGGTCAACTGTATCGGGCTCTCTTCCTTTTTAAAGGAAGTTGAAGGTTAATGTTTTTAGATAAAGATCTTTGAACTGACACATTTTTATTATCACTATTATCAACACATTTTTATCGTTTTAGCATTAACAAAAATCTAGAGAAAAAATGTTCTTTATTTTTCTACAGATGAGTATCTTTATTTTATTATTATTATTATTATTTTTTTTTTTTTTTTTTTTTTGAGACTGAGTCTCGCTCTGTTGCCCAGGCTGGAGTGCAGTGGCGCGATCTCGGCTCACTGCAAGCTCCACCTTCCGACTTCACGCCATTCTCCCGCCTCAGCCTCCGAGTAGCTGGGACTACAGGGGCCCGCCACCATGCCCGGCTAGTTTTTTGTATTTTCAGTAGAGACGGGGTTTCACCATGTTAGCCAGGATGGTCTCGATCTCCTGACCTCGTGATCCACCCGCCTCGGCCTCCCAAAGTGCTGGGATTACAGGCTTGAGCCACCGCGCCTGGCCTTTATTTTATTATTGATTTATAGTTTTAGTCTTCTCTGCCAGTGTATTTATCTTGAAAGAAGACTATCTGCACATTTGAGAGATGCTCCTTTCAGAAACACCCTCAGGAGTAATCACTGTGTTAGCCACTAGCAGGAAAGCCTCATTGCTTTAAAATGGCCAGAGCCATCACATCCTGGCCTCCTGAAGTTGTCATCTTCACCCAAAACTAGGCCTCACGTGTTTCCTTTTCTGCTCTTCTGTTTTACAGGTGTGACTCAGCACATCTGTAAAATGGATCAAAAGTGTTTTAACGCAGGAAGACAGTAGATACAAGAAGGAAGAACCAATAATTAAGGGTTCTTTTATTTGTTTGGAACAAATTCATAGGCAAAGCCTTTTATTGGTAGCTTGAGGAAACTTAAAAGTAGTAGGAAAGGGTATAAAATCTCTTTCTGGGACACGTGAAGCTCCTACTTTTATAACATGTTATCTGTAATATTTCTCTAGCCCTGAAGCACTTCTGAACATTACTTCAGAACATAAAACCTATGCTTTGTTTTTAAAGGTTTTTGTTGTTACGTAATAGCATCCAGCTGCTAATCCTTTTGAGCAGCACCTGTAATAATAATATGGCAGGAGGAGCCTTCCGTTCACGGTGTGCGGGTGTCTGCGGGTTGCCTCCTGCGGTGGAGTGGTGTGGAAACAAGCACATGGCCTCTGTGAATAGCCACAGAAACACCTGAACGTCCTTTGCTTAGCATCCTTCTTTGCACTTGTGAGAGATTCTTTGGGGAGGATGTGATCATCTCTGATCCATGGGTTTAGCTTCCCTGCCAACGATGGTGTGCGATTTTTGACCTAGAGACACGGGGAGCTTGTGCCTTCATGAAAGTTGGGGCAGTGTGTGTTTTATCCATTAGCAGAGGCGGCATAATGGATGAGCTCAGGTTTGAGTTCCAGATCCATACGTAAGCTCTGCGTGCCTCAGTTTCTCCATCTGTAAAATGGTACCTACCTCATTGGAAGAGTGCCTTGCTTGTAGTAAGCACTATGTAAGCATTAACCTGCCATTACTGTTAATGGGCCAGGCGCAGTGGCTCACACCTGTAATTCCAGCACTTTGAGAGGCCGAGGTGGGCAGATCACAAGGTCAGGAGATCGAGACCATCCTGGCTAACACGGTGAAACCCCATGTCTACTAAAAATACAAAAAAATTAGCTGGATGTGGCAGCGTGCGCCTGTAGTCCTAGCTGCTGGGGAGATTGAGGCAGGAGAATGGCGTGAACCCGGGAGGCGGAGCTTCCAATGAGTGGAGATCTCACCACTGTACTCCAGCCTGGGTGACAGCAAGACTCCGTCTCAAAAAAAAAAAAAAAAAAATTACTGTTAATGTAACTATTGTTTGACTCTTCCCTGTTCTGGGATCACATTAAATTGTAAAACTGCTATTTTTTGTTTTTGTTTTTGTTTTTTTGAGATGGAGTTTTGCTCTTGTTGCCCAGGCTAGAGTGCAATGGCGCGTATCTCGGCTCACTGGGTTCAAGAAATTCTCCTGCCTCAGCCTCCCAAGTAGCTGGGATTACAGGCACCCGCCACCACACCCAGCTAATTTTTGTATTTTTAGTAGAAACGAGATTTCACCATGTTGACCAGGCTGGTCTCAAACTCCTGACCTCAGGTGATCCAACCCATCTCAGCCTCCCAAAGTGTTGGGGTTACAGTTGTGAGCCACTGTGTCTGGCCTATAAAACTTAATTTGCTTACCTTTTGGCATTTTCTACCACTGCTTTAATAACTCACCCACCCAAATAAAGATAAGAAAATAAAAACATTTTCAGACTTTTCATGTTTTATTGGATATTTCAAACATACACCAAAATAGAAAGGACATATTTACAGGAAAATGTTATTTTTATTTTATTTATTTATTTGAGACAGGGTTTCACTCATTCACCCAGGCTGGAGTACTGTGGTGCAATCTCGGCTCACTGCAACCTCCACCTCCCCAGGTTCAAGCAGTTCTTCTGCCTCAGCCTCCCAAGTAGCTGGGACTACAGGTGCGCGCCATCATGCCCAGCTAATTTTTGTGTTTTTTAGTAGGTACGGGGTTTCACCATGTTGGCCAGCCTGGTCTCGAACTCCTGGCCTTATGTGATCTACCCACCTTGGCCTCCCAAAGTTCTGGGATTGCAGACGTGAGCCAAAAATGATTTTTAAAGGCAAAAGAAATGTCATTTGAAATGTGAAAAGTAGAAGTTACACACCTATTGCCTTGACGTAGCTTTTTAAAATGTTCGTCTTATGCATACACACTGTACATAGTTGTAGTTCTAGAAAACATACCATTTTATGGCCTTTCTCTACCCAGCATTCAAGTATAAGCATTTTTTTCCATT
Source organism: Papio anubis (assembly GCF_008728515.1). Taxonomy (NCBI): domain Eukaryota; kingdom Metazoa; phylum Chordata; class Mammalia; order Primates; family Cercopithecidae; genus Papio; species Papio anubis. The sequence continues at coordinate 28,726,507 of NC_044979.1, forward strand.
GAAAACTACTTGTTTTCAATGTAGTTGAAACAAGTACATTGTTTCAACAAGTAGTTTTCAATGGTTTTGTACCATAATAATTGTTTCCCTTTTTAAAAAATATATAAATGAAACATCGGTGAAAATCTTATTGCAGATAGTTTGGGGGTTATCTAGGAAGGTGATTTTTGTTTTGCTTTTTTGATTAAGAGTGTCAGCATTTCTTTCGTGGTACATGAGAACCTTACTATAAAGTGGCTCTTTAGGACTGTTCTGAAGTCAGCCTTATGAAGGTGAAATAAACCCTGATGAAATCACCCCAAGTCTGTGGCTTTTGTTATAAGGCAGAGCTGCTCTATGTCAATACCTGGTGTGTGAGAACAGGACGTGGTAGCTGTCATGGGGCCCTCTAGCCCATCATTCTCTAGACCTGCACTGTCCAATACAGGATCTACTAGCCATTTGTGGTTATTTAAATTTAATTAGAATTAAATAAACTGAAAATTAATTTCCTTATTCACACTGGCCATATTTTGAGTGCTCAGTAGCCACTTGTGGCTAGTGGCTATTGATTTAGATGGGGCACATATAAAACGTTTTTATCACTGCAGAAAGTTTGGTTGAGTAATACAGCTCTAGATTATTCTCTAACTGCTCAGCTTCTTAACCTTACAGTGGTAAGAGCCACCTCTTAGGTAAGATTTTCTAGAGCAAAGTTGGGCAGACCTTGGGTACTTGTTTTTGTATGTGTAGTTTTATAGGAATACAGCCACATTGATTTGTTGACCTATACTGTGGCTGCTTTTGTGTTAACAGTGGCAGAGCTGAGTTTTGAATAGATACGACAGAGACCATATGTGGCCTGCAAAGGCTAAAAGTATTTGACCCTTTACAAAAAGGTTTGCCTACCCCTTTTATCTAGATCAGGGTTTCTCAACCTCAGAACTGATGACATTTTGGTCTAGATAATCGTTTTTTGTGGGACTGTTTTGTGCGTTGTAGGTGTTTAGCAGCTTCCCTGGCCTTCACCCACCAGATGCCAGTAGCACCCCTTAGATATGACAACCAAAAATGTCTCTAGACATTGCCAAATTCCATGGGGAGCAAAATCACCCCTGCCTGAGAACCACAGATCTCAAGCAGTGTGGCTTGGCGAAGCATTCGTCTGTAATACTGCAGAGGAGCGCCCACTGTTAAAAGAAAAATGTGTTGAAAGAGTTGACTAAATTAACGAGTAGTTTTGTATGCTACTTAGTATACTTCAGCATTGTCTGCAGAAACAGGAATGTTTGATATAAAACATGACAAAGTCGCTGGAGTGGGGCAGAGTCATGGAAGCGTTCTCATGTCCTTCTATTTCTCAGGGGTGCCACAGTTCACTGAGGAGCAGAGAGTGGAAGTTACAGCATCTCTGAGCTGTGGGGCATGTGGGTTGTGTTATATCCAGGTTCTCCGGGCCTGCTTTTCTAAAACGCTGGGTAACTGCAGGTGTTTGTTGTTTGCTAACTGTGTGTAGATATCATCTGTGTATGCCTGGCAAGAAAGGAGTTAATAAATGTCACGTCTGTAATCCCAGCACTTGGGGAGGCTAAGATGGAAGGATCACTTGAGTCCAGGAGTTCAAGAGCAACCTGGGCAGCATAGGGAGACCCTGTCTCTATTAAGAAAAAAAAAAAAAAATGTAGCTGGGCATAGTGGCACATGCCTGTAGTCCAATTTCCTTGGAAGACTGAGGCTGGGAGGTTGGCTTGAGCCCAGGGATTTGAAGTTGCAGTGAGGTATGATCACACCTGTGCATTCCAACTTGGGCAACAGAGTGAGATCCTCTCTCAAAAAACTCTTTTTTAAATAAATAAATGTAGTAGATTGGTGCTTATCTGTCTTATGAATATTTGTGGTTTTATGTGGTCCATATAATTCCTATCCTCATTACCCAGAATAGTTGAAAAATTGGTTGTATTTACCTCCATTAGAAGTTGCAAGAATTGAATTAAATGTCAAGTCCTATAAAATTGTGTTCAAGGCTGAGCACAGTGGCTCACACCTGTAATCCCAGCACTTTGGAAGGCCGAGGCTGGCAGGTCACTTGAAGTCAGGAGTTCGAGACCATCCTGGCCAACATGGTGAAACCCCATCTCTACTAAAAATACAAAAATTAGCCAGGCGTGGTGGCAGGTGCCTGTAGTGCCAGCTACTTGGAAGGCTGAGGCAGGAGAATCGCTTGAACCTGGAGGCAGAGGTTGTAGTGAGCCGGGATTGCACCACTGCACTCTAGCCTGGGCAACAGAGCGAAAAAACAAAACCAAACCAAACAAAAAAAACTATCTTCAATTCTTTTAAGACCCAGCATTTGAATACCTTTCACAGTGGGGTGTTTTGTAAGCTGTAGAAAATGGCTATGTGAAATAGCCATAGAAATAGAGTGAAATAGAATTGGGAAAATTGTCTTTCAAAGTGAGTATCAGGTATATCTTTATCTCGTTCTTCAAATTAAAATTAAAAATTTTAACTGGTATTGAAATGAATGTGTAATACAGGTCACATGTACTAGAGCACACTTGTATGGAGAATCATCCCCATGTAGTTAAATATCTAAGAAGGTAAGCAGCTTGACTACTGAATGCAGGTGAATTTTAGGTGAACTTGTATTTCCTGTGCATGACATGTTTCTGTTTGGTTTTTCAGATCTTACCAATATATTTGAGTCCTTCCTGCCCCAGTTGTTGGCCTATCCTAACCCCATAGATCCTCTCAATGGTGACGCTGCAGCCATGTACCTCCACCGACCAGAAGAATACAAGCAGAAAATTAAAGGTAAGAGGGTGCGTAGTTTACCTAGAGACAAAAGAACTTAAATCTGTTGGGCTTCAGTCGTTAAAAGTCCTTCTTAAATTACTTAGTTCCTAATACTTTTTCTCGGGCCTAAAAAGAGACAGCTGTGGGCTGAAGTAGTACTCACCAACCTCGGGTGGTAGTAGCACCAGTTTGCTCATCCTTTAGGATTTAGAATCCTATTTTCCCATTCTTGAAACAGTTTACATGCTGATGGGATGTGAGTTTGATTTAAATGAAGATAAGTTTGCGAAAGAACATATAGCTGGCCATGGTGGCTCACGCCTGTAATCCCAGCACTTTGGGAGGCTGAGGCGGGCGGATCACGAGGTCAGGAGGCCGAGACTAGCCTGGCCAACGTGGTGAAACCCCATCTCTACTAAAAGTACGAAAATTAGCTGGGTGTGGCGGCACGCGCCTGTAGTCCCAGCTACCCGGCAGGCTGAGGCAGGAGAATTGCTTGAACCAGAAAGCAGAGATTGCAGTGAGCCTAGACTGTACCATTGTACTCCAGCCTGGGTGACCGCAAGATTCTGTCTTTAAAAAAGAAAAAAAAAAAATCTAAAACTCCACCTGAATTCATTGGATTGTCCATTTTACCTCTGTTACTTTTCATAGTGAAAAGTCTAGATACATGAAGCTCCACCAAGAAGCAAAGGAATTCAAAGTGTGTAATATACCTGCTGTTTTTAACCAATGGCAGGTATTAGTATCTAGCCCATTTTTCACATGATGGGCCCGTCTGCATAGCAGTCCGGAATGTTGGCTTCCTCAAAATGTGTGGCCTATCTGAGGTACATTTGCAAGAGGTGGCAGTAGAAGTAATTTACCAGAGCTTGAATGTGCAGGTCTTCACTCTGAAATGTGCAGGTATGAGGCAAACAGGGACTATTCATGAAACAATAGCTTTTCTTCTGTTTGTTTTCTAATTCTTCTTCCAAGGTCTCTATAGGGTATTGTTTGGAGCTTTTGTTGAGATAAAGCAGAAATAAATTTACTATAATTAAGTAGATCTCAAGTGCTTTGCAAATTAATATCCAATTTATGTAGCAAAATATATAGCTGAGCAAACATGTATTTGAAGAAAAAGGCAGTTTCAGCCAGATAAAGTGCTATTATGAGACTATATTAAAGTTTTGAAATAGGAATCACTTAGCAATGTCTGCAAACCACAGATATCTTGGAGCAGAGTATATTTCTCTAGTTCACATATGCATTCCGTCTCAACAATTTAGCAGTAGCCCTGTTTCAGTACATATCTGCTATAGTCCCATTTACAAAAAGAACCGAGCCTGCATTTATCTTAGAATGGCTCACTCCAGGGTACGGACCCCCGGCCTTAGGAAATGTTCATGTTGGCTATCGTTTTGTCTTTCTTAGAAATCTGAGAAAATCATGGCCATCAGACCTGAGCTCACCCCCAGTTCCTACTGTACCTTGATGTCTTCTCCCCTCCCCCCTACATCTTTTCTTTGTTCCTGTGGGAAATAAGAGACACCCTTCCTCATTTCTCAAACTCACTCCCACCACCAACCTGTGATCTTGTTTCCCCAACCCCCCGCCCCTCCCAACGCAGTCTTCCTCCTGCACCTGCCAGAGGTCTCCCTGTTTCAGAAGCGGTGATCTGCTCCTGTGGGCTCCCTTAGGAGTCATGCTGTTTATTCCCTTTCATTTTCAAACTTGCATCCTCACCGTAAACTCCTCTAATTTTTTTCCCCTCCTCTGCTTAATCTCTGCCCTCATTTCTTCCCAATCCTTTGGACTCTTCTCAGGTTCCATTTTGCTGGACCTCTCTGCAAGTGTTATATTTTACCCTAACCTTTCTGGAAAATTCTCATTCCGTTTCCTAAATGTGGTCATTCACTTAGGACTTGGTCCCTGGGCTCCATCTCTTCCTCTCACCCCTGGGGACCTGCTTCACCTCTCACAGCTTCAGTCAGTCCCCTCCAGGGAGATGATTTCTCAATGTGTGTGTCTAGGCCTGGCCTCTCTCCCAAGCTGCTGCTGGACATTTCCATTTGTGTGGCAGTCACCACCAACTCAACACACCTAACACAGTCAGCGTTCATATTTAGTTGGCAGTGTCTTATAGTGCATGTCTGAAAACGTGTTTAAATATTGGATAGCCCATAGCACTGGGCACCATTGGAGCTGTCTAAAGCTGTCACTTCCCTGCTCAGAACCCTTTGCTGGGTGACATCTTTGCCTGCCATTCAGGGCTCTCTGATACTGAGTGGAATCTACCTCTTTGCCTTTACTCCTTTTTTTTTTTTTTTTTTTTGAGAAAAGGTCTCAAATATAGCTTTCCCTCGCTCTTTTTTTTTTTTTCAAGATGGAGTCTTGCCCTGTTGCCTAGGCTGGAGTGCAATGGTGCGATCTCAGCCCACTGTAGCCTCTGCATCCCGAGTTCAAGTGATTCTCCTTCTTCAGCCTCCCGAGTAGCTGGGATTACAGGCGTGTGCCACCACGTCCGGCTAGTTTTTTGTATTTTTGTAGAGATGGGGCTTCACCATGTTGGCCAGGCTGGTCTCGAACTCCTAACCTCAGGTGATATACCCACCCTCCCAAAGTGCTGGGTTTACAGGCTTGAGCCGCTGCACCTGGCCATAGTTCTCTCTTAAGGTTGTGTTTAAGCATCCCAGCCACTTACTTTCAGCAAAGCAAAGCCTTTCCCTGGAGTGACCTCTGCTATGTCGTAGCTGCCAGGACTTGGAGGTCAGTGTGGCTGGGACTGCCTCAGCCGTTTTTCTTCTGTAACTGCTTCCCTCTGGTGACACTTAGCAGCTCCTTCCTTTTATCTTCCTCTGTTTCCTCCTCCTCATTGGTGACCTCGCTTTTCCTTTCCCTATCCCAAAGGCCTTGTCCTAAGTACTTAATACACATTTGTTTCCTTGAATACATTAAAGAGGGCTGATAGTATCAAATTCTAGTGTCAAAAAAACAGTGTCAATATGTAGCTTCTACAAAGGAAGACGCAAAATAGCCAACCCATTAGAGGTTAAAAATAAAATTGTTAAAGTTTGAATAAACATTTATTTCACTCAAAAATGTAAATTAAGGTAAATTCCTACCTAATCATGGGCTACTTTAATCTCATCAAAATCATTAGCATAAAGTTTTGTTATAATGAATTTGAAGGGCTCTAAGTCTCAAGTCTGCAAACCTTTTCTGTAAAGGACCACATTGGCCAGATGTGGCCTTTATCACACGTTCTGTTTATTTTTTTAAGACAATCTTTAAAATATAAAAACATTCTTAGCTAGGCCCTGTGCTAGTTATTCAAATCTGGTAGGCCCATTTGGCCATTCCACTTATCTTCCTATTGCAGTGAGTCCCTGCAACTCTATAGGAGGAAAAACAAAGCCACAAGGGTGTGTTTTTGTGTGGCTTGCATTTTGAATAGGTTTCTGTCTTGTCTTTTCCTATTATGTGTAGGCTATTCACTTGAAAACAGAGTTTTTAGGAACAAGTTTGTTTATTCAGCAGTTCTTAAAAGCAGTTTCAGCAGTCTTATTCAGCCTAGGATTCCACCAAGGCTGTAGCAGTGGAAATCTACCTTCAGGTAAATTATACATGGAAAAGCCACCCAGAGCCAAGTGGTGTCTCCATATAGCAGCTTAGTCCTGAGCAGATTGAGCGATGGTTTTGCCAGCTGTTTCAAAAACCTGACAGGCAGGATCTGTTTAGACTAAAATCGATTCCTAAAATAATAGACCTGGGCTGACTGTAATGATGTAACTGCAGATCTAAAAATGATGGGGGATTTCCTTATAAAATTACTATGGAATCATGACTAGTCCTGTCTGTACTATCTGGGAGGTGAAAGTAAAAAGAAAGCATGGGGCTCCCATTTCCCCCGTCCCTGAAGAGTCATTGGGGTGCTGCAGCGCACGTATTGCCCTGCAAGCTGAGCCTGCTGTGTTGCTCTTCCCAATATCCCTTCCCTCAGGGGGCAAAATGCAGAAACCCTGTCCCAAAGAAGTCTCCTTGTGGGATTCCCCTTAGCTGTAGTGACCATGATTACTGTCATCTTTGTCCCCCCAGTGTTCAAGGTAAGTTTGAACCTCCCCAGCCTTGCCAGCTTTTTGGGGTCGCCAAGCACATGCCTACCCACTCACTGCCCTTGTTGTCTTTCTCCCACCCGGTGCAGAGTACATCCAGAAATATGCCACGGAGGAGGCACTGAAAGAACAGGAAGAGGGCACCGGGGACAGCTCATCGGAGAGCTCTATGTCTGACTTTTCCGAAGATGAGGCCCAGGATATGGAGTTGTAGTAGAAAAAGCACCTGCTTTTCAGAAAGACTATTATTTCCTAACCATGAGAAGCAGACTATAATATTCATATTTAAACAAAGCAATTTTTTTTATTACTAAACAAGGTTTTTATGAATAATAGCATTGATATATATATATTATATATCACCCTTTAGATCTTGATTTCTTGGTCATTTCTCAACCTGAGGTGCATAGCATATTCCCACATTCCATTTGGTAGCAATATGCGGTCCGAATGCATGCATTCATGAGTCCATGTGGCCAAGTCAGCCTGTGTGCTACTGAACTGTCAAAGGAAATAGCCGCTCTGATAGGTAGACATGAGTAAAAAGAACAGGAAAAAATCGCTTCTTGTATTGATGGTTCCAAAGAAACAAACCAAACCAACCAGCTCTTGGATGTGAAGATAAAATAGTGCTTTTTCAAAATGGAAAGGAAAAACTTGGGGAGGAAGAGGCCTGCTGTGGGGCCATTAGAGCCAGCCACATAAGAATCAGAGCCGCTCCTTCCTGTGAATCCTAGGTGGCCCTATGTCTTCTGTGGAGTTACAGTATATAAAACAGGGAGCTAATTAGAGTATTAAAACGTAAAACCATTTTTTTGACTCTGATTTTAAGTACATTTTTATATGTCAGTTCCTGCCCTTCACACTACCAGGCCCTGCAGCCACAGTGTTCTGTTGGAGAAACTTGGAGAAGTATTTTCTGAACCGGTTCTTTTTCTTGGGGTAGAACTTGTAATCCAGACCTGTTTTTGAAAGGACAGCACAGGAGGAGAAAAGTGACTGGGACGATGCTTCCTCTCATCCAAAACACATGCAGAGTCACATCCTCGTCCTAGTGTTTGGCAGTTTGAGACCGCTACCCTGAACTTACGAGCTTTAAATAAGAGGGTTGTGTTTTCGGGGGGTTATTTTTTTTTTTGGTGTGTGTGTGTGTGTTGTGCTTAGAAAGGTTGCAGATTTCATCTTCACCTACCAAGAGGCGGCTGCCTCCTTGGACAAGCCGCTCATGGACCATTAGACTTGAGAAGAAGACCCATGTGGTAATGCAAAGCCCTGGGTACTTGGGTGTTTTGGTTTGGTTTTCCCTTTTTCTGCTGCTCTTGGCAGCAGCCTGGTCATCATCTGCTTGTGGGAGTGGGAAATGGGTATTTTAGACCCAACACAGGTTCTAAATTTAAAACGAATAATAATTGGAACAAATAAAGGTTTTTGTACCCAGAGTGATTCTACATGGGAAAAACAAACCAACTTTTTTCAGAGAGTGACCGAATAGGAAGAACTGATTCAGAAATACGATGTTGTAGAACATGCCTTGCAGGAAGAAAATGTTTTCTCTCCTGTGTATGTTAAGAGGAAATCAGTTTAAAATGCCTGCTAATCAAATGTCGACTCAGCTAACCATATGTCCAGGTTGCTGCAGAGTTTCTTTCAAATCTCTGTTGCCTGCTGAACTTGGAGGGGAGTTTGGAGAAATTTTAGACAGCAGCTCTGTATTTTTTTGCCGCAGCCAATAAGATAATAGCAGAATTAGCCAATCCTAAAACCTTCTAAAGACGATTTTTGAGCATCCCACTGGGATTATTTAATTTTTCTTTTTGTCGTGTGTTTTTAGTTTAGAAGTGCTGTATTCCACAAGGTTTAAGTCAGTGAGGTTGGAAGATACCCTCTCTTTTTTTATTCAAAAAGCACAATCAATCTTTTCTTTGAAAATCTATATAAAGTACAACTTGCTTTTAGCATGATTATTTTCCTAAATAAAAAGACAAAGAATTTACTTTACATTTATGTTAATTACGGGCATGAAGCAAAAGGTTTTCTTTAAAAAAAAAAAAAAAAGTGCAGTGATGTAGGGCTGTGGTTAGTTAACCGTACTGAGTTATCCATCTAGCATCTGTGGCTTGCTGGAAGGGTAGTATTAACTATTTAACATGTAATGGTGTACTTCACTCTTACCTAGCACGCTGTCTTCTCATTGCTTTGGGGGAGGGAGGGTCTCTGCTGGCACTGTCTAACTTGCTTACCTGCTGACTTTGCAGTTTGCTTGTGCTATGACATTTATTGTAGGTGCTATTTAGGGTAGGCTTAAAGTGCTGGGTGGTGATTTGAGTTCAAACAATAAAAAATTGTATTTTTTCAATATTGTATAAACAATAGTGTTCTAATTACCTTAAAAAAAATAATGACCAGTTAAGAATTGCTTTTGATCTTGTCAAAAAACCGAGTAGACCCCAGTTTCGGGAAGGTGTGTGAGCAGTGTCATGGCTCTGCCCCTTACCTAATCCCACATTTCTCTAATGATAAGACATTGGCTCGCCTCTGACCAGAGCCCCAGCACCAGAGAGCGGAAGGTGCAGAATTGTCAAATGACCTACTGGGGGAGGTTGTAGGAGTTAAGCAGATTTGAGTGTGGCTGCAGAGTGTGTGTGTGTATGTGTGCACACGTGCGAAGAGAGTGTGAGCGAGAGAGTGTCCATCTAAGTCTGTATGATGAAGGTGGGATAAGGCTCCTCTCTTAGCGCTGGAAGCTCCTGTAATTGCCGCATAGATCCCACTATGCCCTCTTGCTCTGTGCAAGTCTGTCCTGTCCGGGCACTAACCTTGGTCCCATGCATGTTTACATTCTGGGTGGGGCTTTGCCTCTCCGCTGGGAAACTGACTTTTGCTGGGTTGAACAGAGTCTCTTCTTATGCTTTTTGTCCCTTCCCTGCGCCTGGGAGAGGTGTGAGTAGGAACCCAAAACATACAGGTACAGAAAGATCTGGAAGAAGGCCTGGCAGTGAATCTGAGGACTCTGGGCCCCCTACAATAGATGGTAGCGTAAGTCTGGAGCAGGGGTGTTTCACCACCAGATGCCTTTCCAGGCTGCCCTTCCAACACTCAGAAGAGCATCCAGATCCCTGGGCAGAGGCTGTACATTCTTGGCTTTAGAGGTGGTGGCAGCGGCAGCAGGTCAGAGCCACTTCTGGCGGTTTCCCTCCCCTTTTTAGTGCTTTAGTGCCCATAGTTTTTGGATCCTCATGTTTTACCAGCACAAGCCATTCTTCGCCCCTGTTCGCATAACTGAGCTCAAGCTCTTGCCAAACACCAACAAGCAAGATGGTTGCAACCTGGCAACATTGAATCCACCGCTCTTAGGCTCCCTCTGGAAGCCCCAGCACTGGGGGCTTATGGGCACAGGGTCAGTGGTGGCCATCCTGGACACTGGCATTTGGCTTTGTCTTCAATCTCATCACCCTCCTTGAGGTTACTGTGCAGTTTCAACCAGCATTTTATACTAGTGAGGTCATTATCAGGAGTTGCCATATCATCTCTCCAGTACCTAACATTTCTCATCCTCTTCAAAAGCTGTTCTGACTGCCAGCTGGCTGATCTAAGCTCCTGAGGAATGTCTCCTCTCAAAGGCATTTTTCCCTCCAAAGGCCCCCAGAAGTCCTAGTTGGCATTGGCCTGGCACATGCTTTATATTAGGCCTCCCGTTGGGATGGCTGAGAATCATGAAAGACAGATCCTCCGCTAGCCTCAATGGGTCGTTTCTAGACACCAAGTCTCTGGGAACTAGTGTTTGATTTTAAATGGCATATGGCCCTTCCTTGTTTCAGTGACTTAGAAAAGTAAAAGCCACTTACAAAAGTTAGCAAGATTTTTTATCGACTTCCCACCTGGGCTCCTAGCCTTGTTGAATGAAATCAAATATCTCTGATTGGGCGCAACGAACTGCATTTCTTTGGACTTCCGAATCCATGTTTGTGCTTTCTCTGGCCCCTTAACACCTCGGCGATTCTGTTAGGGATGGGATGAGTGGGAGGAAGCCCTTTGAGAAGGGGGAATCGGCCCTCTGGTGCGCAGGTTTTCCACTCATCTGAGGAAGGGCCAGGGCTCTGAACTTAGCCAAACACTCATCTTGGCTGTGGGCTTGGGAAGAAATGGCCATTATTTATGGATTGTATTTGGTACATATTGTGTGATACTTGAAAAGATAAAAGGGACTGCCAGCCCGTAACTGAAATCTGAAGCTTTTTATCGCTTATTTTTCCTTGCCCTGTCTCCTGCCTTCCACCTTTCTTCTTGCATTGTGATGATCTAGTAGGCATGTCTGTCAACAGGACACATGCCTCCTCTGACTATAACCTCTTAATAGTTGTGTATAATGAAAACTGTAAACTTTTTTAAATAAACGTGTATATACCTTGGCAAATGGCTGGACCTTGATCAATAAGATAATAGCCCTCATGATTACTGTCAGCTGGTTTTCTAAAATACCCTCTCTGTTCTGGCTCCTTTGAGCAGCAGACGCTGGCTTCTTCTGGCTGAGCAGCTCTTGGAATGCAGGTGACTAAATTAGTTTGGGAAGGGAGTGGCACCCTTAGGCAGTGATAACCTAGAGGCTCTGCCCAGAGGCCTGTCCTTGAACCTGGAACTCAGATGCAAGACTGCTGGCTATGAACGGGGCTGTGAGGCTCCTCCACTAGAGCCTTGTAAAGCCCGAAGGTCCCTATCTACCCCTATGCCTAAACCTTCTAAGCCCTGTCAACTCACACCCAGTGAGGATACTCCAAGGCCTGGAGTTCACGGACAGTGCAGCTTCCTGCCGGGGCTGATCTGCCTAAACAGGTGGTCCTCTGCCAAGTGCTACGCCTCCTGGGAGACGAGGACGGTGGGTTTTGCATGGGAAAACGCTTATCGCTGGATTAGACCAGCATTTCGATTGCTTTCTAAAGCGTTTGCTCTCGGTTACCACCAGATGGCGATACTGCTCAGTCTAATGGAGATGGTTTTGTTAGCAGGACCTTAAGACAAAGGAAATACTTTTGCTTTGTTCGTGTGTTCTCATTCCATCTCTTTTCCACTGTTTTCTCCTTGTTCATTCCCCTAAACTCCTTTTTCTCCTTCCCTACATCCTGATGCATTCTCCTCAGTTGGCCCGGCTTCATACCTACCTGCCAGATTGAATGAGGTGGGACTGCTGAGGAATGGTGTGCCAGTGCCTGCTCCCTCCCCACTGGCAGGGAACCCCCTAGCTACCCTGGATGCCTCCAGAGCCCAGAAGCAAAACGTTTAAGACCCTCTTTGTGGGTGGCACTCACGGGCCCTTTAGCCAAAGGACTGAACCACAGAGCCATGAGTTCAAGTCCCAGCCCTTCCATTAGCCAGCTGTGCAACTTCAGGCCCCTCACTGGGCTTTCATGGACCTTGGGTACTGAGCTGTAAAGCAACATCCCTAGACTAATAGGTTCTGACTCTGCCACCCTGTGACTCAACTCCACCCAGGCCGCAAAACAGTGCCCCGTCACAAGATAGAGTAACAGAGAGGATGCTAGATATTAACCACGAAACACCAAGGTTTGAACACAGGTTTAGAGTTTTTAGGCCAAAGAGCTTTGGGGGTGTAGAGCAGTTTCCATCCTAAACGGGACTTAAGAGGTACATAGGCCATGTGAACAGTCATTCCATTGATCTCACATAAGGCAGCTGCTTTTAACCCCCCCCCCCTCTCCCCCCACCAAGGAGAAGTCTCAGTGCAGTCGCTGGCACTTGGGTCTCCCAACCGCCCCCCTCCGCCAACCCTGGGAATCACCCAGCACCACTCACCCTCGGCCTCAGTCTAGCTGCTTCCCAAGTGGCAGATGGCTTGTCACTACCTGCCTGAGTCATCGTTCCTTTCCTGGGAAGGGGACCTGGGTTTCTGAGGCACATTGTCCTGGAAAAGAAAGCTGGTGGGCTCTGAGCCTCAAAACTTTCTTGCTGGCTCTGAAGGCTGCTCCGTCCCCCTGGGAATGAGTGCCTGTGACACTGGATTTGGGGGTGTCCTGCTCCCCACCCAGAACCAAGACAAAGGATTTTTCTGACTCCCACAATCCCTGGAGCTGCAGAGGCCTTGTAGCCTCCTGGCAGGCTGAAGCAGCCCTATTTGTAAGTGGCATCTCAGGGACTCACCCCCCGCTGAGCCCCAGACAGTGCAACTTGGGCCCAAGCCTGCTGTCTTGGGCCTCAGGGTGTACTGTGTGTATGCCCCCAACTTCTTGGAACTGAAGAGTTATCCTGACCAGGGATTTAATGTTAGAAGATAAAAGATAGGAGCATTTCCTTCTGTGTGTGTGTGGCGCGCGTGTGCCTGTGCGCGTGTATGTGTACCTACGTAGTGAAGGGTGTTTATTTTCGGAAAAAGGGCACTTCTGTAGACCTGAGCTCCTCAGAGCTCTTTGGGGCTCAAGACTTGGCTCCCAGGACCTGGTGTCAAGGGGTCAGAGGTGGCAACAATGGACTTGGACTCCCTAAGAGAAAACTACACCCTTCTGGCTGTGCCTGTAGTTGACAGTGAACCTAGAATGGGGTGCTGGACACCAGGTGCAGCTGGCATTCAGGCCTCCCTCAGCTTCCTCTCCTGGGGTCCTGGCCTCCAAGGCTGGCCAGCGCGCAGCAAGAGGCTCCTTGGAGAAGCTTCAGCCTCTTTGTGGGCAGCCTCGCCTCCGCTTTCCTCAGTTCTGTAAGCAGCCCTTCAGGACCTGCTGCACTCCACTCGTGTGTGTTCACACGCACAGGACAAGGCTTTTAAAGATGCATTTTTTTCTTTTTCTTTCTTTTTTTTTGGAAACACGATCCCACTCTGTTGCCCAGGCTGGAGTGCAGTGGCATAATCATGGTTCACTGCAGCCTCAACTGATCCTCCCACTTCAGCCTCCTGAGTAGCTGGGACTACAGTCACATGCCACCACGTCCAGCTAATGTTTGTATTTTTTATACAGATGGGGTTGTGCCCTGTTGCCCATGGCTGGTCTTGCACTTCTAGGCTCAAGCGATCTGCCCACCTTGGCCTCCCAAAGTACTGGGATTAAATTTTAAAACGAGTGTAAATTGTTCTGAAAAACAACTTTGTTTTGTAGGACCACGGGTCACTTTAAATGTTGAAAACGTAGCGTCCACATTGAGATGTGCTTTGTGAAATACTCCCTGGATTTCAGAGTTAGCACAAAAGTAAGAATGTTCTAATGAGCCACTGCGCCCGTCTAAACGATGCATTTCTGCCAATTTGAAAATTATGTGCTGGTAACAAATCAGGATTCCAGAAACATGCCCTCCTCCAGAGGGGACCACCATGGGCAGGGCTGAAGAGGGCTTCCCCTCGCGAGCCGCACTCACTGCAGTGAGCCCTTCGGTAAGTAGATCAGGACATTAACTGCTTATGCTGTGCCAGGTGACTTAGTCACACAGACAGTGGCATAACTGTGCTAGAACCTGGGTCCTCAGGCCATCCATATGTGTTCCCTCCAAGAATCATGCTGTGCCAAGCTTAATGCCTGCCCCCAATGCCCGCGGGGCTGTGGGCACCTGTGTCTGTGTGACCCTCATGCCGCCTGGGCCCTATGAGATGCTCCCTGGCTGACCTCCTGCCCAGGGCTCACTCTATGAGCATGGTCTCTGAGGATCAGGGCCTTTCCCCGTACACATCCCCATTTCCACTGACAATGGTGTCCTCGACCTCCGGTGCCTGCAGTAGGGTCAGAAAATAAAACTCTAGATTTACCTCAAACCCTCTTCCTAGTGCAGAAATATAGAAATAGAATGTGATCTACATTTATCATTTAAAACATTCTAGTAAATGTTTTTAGTTCTAGTAAATCTAGTTTTTAGATTCTAGTAAATCTAGTAAAAACATTCAAACCTTTTTTTTTTTTTTTTTTTTTTTTTTGAGACGGAGTCTCACTGTGTCTCCCAGGCTGGAGTGCAGTGGCGTGATCTCGGCTCACTGCAAGCTCCGCCTCCCGGGTTCACGCCATTCTCCCGCCTCAGCCTCCCAAGTAGCTGGGACTACAGGCGCCCGCCACCGTGCCAGCTAATTTTTTGTATTTTTAGTAGAGACGGGGTTTCACCATGTTAGCCAGGATAGTCTCGATCTCCTGACCTCGTGATCCGCCCGCCTCGGCCTCCCAAAGTGCTGGGATTACAGGCTTGAGCCACCGCGCCCGGCCTCAAACCTTTTTTTAAAAAGGTTAAATGTTTCATTTAACTCAATATATCAAAAATATTTCAGCGTGAGGTCGGGCACTGTGGCTCACGCCTGTAATCCCAGCACTTTGGGAGGTCGAGGCAAGCGGATTACCCGAGGTCAGGAGATCGAGCCCATCCTGGCCAACATGGTGAAAACCTGTCTCTACTAAAAATACAAAAGTTAGCCGGGCATGGTGGCAGGCACCTGTAATTCCAGTTACTTGGGGGGCTGAGGCAGGAGAACCAGTTGAACCTGGGAGGCAGAAGTTGCAGTGAGCCAAGATGACGCCACTGCACTCCAGCCTGGGCAACAGAGTGAGACTCTGTCTCAAAAAACAACAACAACAAAAATTCAGCATGTAATTCACAGTAAAAGAATAAGATAGTTTGTATTCTTATTTTTGTGCTAACTCTGAAATCCAGGGGGTATTTCACAAAGCACATCTCAATTTGGAAGCTACACTTTAAACATTTAAAGTGACACGTGGTCCTGCAAAACAAAGTTGTTTTGCAGAACAATTTACACTCGTTTTAAAATTAAATATTAATTAAAATTATATACCACGAAAAATGTGATGATAGCCACAGCTGGCTACCTATTCAGAAGCGGGGGCATAGCAGCCTCTCCGTGCAGTAGAGATCTTTAGAGAAGCAGGCCTGGCGCAGTGGCTCACGCCTGTAATCACAGCACTTTGGGAGGCGGAGGTGGGTGGATCACTTGAGGTCAGGAGTTAGAGACCAGCCTGGCCAACATGGTGAAACCCCGTCTCTACTAAAAATACAAAAATTAGCCGGGCGTGGTTGCACACATCCGTAATCCCAGTTACTCGGGAGGCTGAGTCAGGAGAATCGACCGAACCTTGGGAGGTGGAGGTTGCAGTGAGCCGAGATCGTGCCACTGCACTCCCGGCTGGGTGACAAAGCGAGACTCCGTCTCAAAACAAAACAAAAAACAAAAACCACAAAGCAGGCAAGTCACAAGAGCAAAGGAGCAACTTTGCTTGGGAATCTAGGGCAGAACCCAGAACCTCCCAATCCGCAGATCATGTTCCAGGGACTGGAAGGGTGGACGGCGCACCCAGTCCGGTCCCTGGGGGCGGACTGGGTGGCAGGGCCGGAGCTGGCAGTCAGGGGCGCCTGGGCAGCGCCTCGGGCCCTTAGAGGGCCGTGACTTCCGGGCCGTGAAACCGCGGCCGGCCCGGCCCCAGGGGGCCGGGTAGACGCGGGCCCCGTAAGGGAATCACTCTGTGGGTTACACCTGTCCTCCGCAGAATTCGAGCTGTCCCGGGCTCGAGGCGTGGACAGCGTAGCCCAGCAGGTGAGCAGAGCGGGGCGAGGAGGGCAGATTGGGTGGGTGGGATTGGGCGGGGCAGGCGGGGTGGGGCGAGGCTGCGGAGCCCCGCGGCCGTCCCCGCCTCGGCCACCAGGGGGCGTACGTGCCTCGTGCTTCGGCACCCGCTCGCGAGCGGGAGTCTGGGTGGGGCGGGGTCGGCCGGGGCGGGGCGGTCCAAGGAGCCCGCGGGCGTGGACCCCGGAGGCCTCTGGCATCTGCCCCACCCGAGAGGTGGGAACCGGGCAGGGAGGGACGTAGATTTCTCATCGACGTGACCATTGTAGGGAAAGAGCCCCCAAAACAGGGAGTTCGGTAGAGGCGTCAGAGCTGACATGGGCACTGCCGCAGTGCCAGCCACGGCTACCAAACCCTCCCAGCAGGGCAGGGCGGCCAAGGCAGGGGTGAGGACGAGAGGGGAGGTGGGCTGAACCGATCTGTCGGGAAAGGAGGAGGAAGGGTCATGAAAGCCTCACACATCGCTAGGAGAGGGCATCCTGGAGCAGGGGGCTGGATCAGGACCCGGCTGGATGGGAAGGAGCTGGTTAAAGGGAGGGCACCCGGGTAGGGCGTGGCCCGGGCTGTGCGGAGAGCGGGGAGTGGACTCGGGGAGGGGTCAGCGTTCTGGCTGGCCCAGGGGCACGTGACCGGGGGGCACGGTGGGAAAGGGGTGGGATGGTGGCGTGTTGGCTTGGGGCCAGGTCAGGCATCAGAGGCACAAAGCAAAGGATACAGAAAGAGGGAAAGAGAGAAAGGGAGAGGCAGAGACCTGAAGCGGGAGGGCGGGAGGCGAGGACAGTGGGTGGGGCTCGGGCTGCAGGGCTGGAGCCTGGGGGACCTGGAGCACAGGGGCAGGTGGAAGGGACGGGAAGGATACCTGGGCCTGCAGGGCGTTCCCTGCGGAGATTGATTGAGTGAAGACTGTGGCGTCCACCTTCAGGGCTCTCTCTAGCTCCCTCTTTCTGTCTCCTATCATTGCTCTGGGGGAAGCCAGCGGATTGTTTTGAGCTGCCCTCTCCTTTGGAGTGCCCCACCTGGCTGGGAACCGAAGCCCTAAACCAACAGCCAGCAAGAGTTGAGGCCTGGCGACAACCGGCGCGTGAGCCAACAGTGGATGCCCGGACCCGGTGCAGCTAGGAATGGCTGCAGCAGGCCGCATCAGCGATCCTGAGCCGCAGCAGCCTGGGAGCAGCTTCCCGGACTCCTGACCCTCGGAAACTGGGAAAAAGATGGGAATGCGGGTTTGCTGCTTTAAGCTTCTAAGTTTTGGGTGTAATCCATTATGCAGCAATAGATACCTAATAGTCTGGTTTTTCGGAACCACTGTATTTTCCCCATACTGCTTATCTCTTAACTAGGTTTATGTGAGATAGAAAAATAGGCCAGGCATGGTGGCTCACACCTGTAATCCCAACAATTTAGGAGGCCAAGGCAGGAGGATCACTTGAGCCCAGGAGTTCCAGACCAGCCTGAGCAACATAGGGAGACCCATCTCTACAAAAAATTTAAAAATTAGCCCAGCGTGATGGCACACGCCTGTGGTCCCAACCACAAGGGAGGCTAAGGTGTAAGGATCACTTGAGTCCAGGAGGTTGAGGCTGCGGTGAGCCAAGATCATGATATTACACTCCAGCCTGGGCTGCAGAACATGACCCTGTTTCAAAAAATAATAATAATTTGTAGCATATTTAAGGCACTGCTATAAATTTTTTAATTTTCTACTTATTACAACTAAACCTAATCTTAAACGATTCTATAATAAAGACTGGAAATAAGAATGGAATGGGAAATTCATTTCCTATTCTTTCTGTCTGTCATTCTAGCTTTGACTTCCATTTGCAAAGCCACTTCCTGGTTCAATATAGCTGCTGAGGCTCCAGAGAAAAAATGCTCATCTCAGCTGACAGTTCCTTTTTTTTTTTTTTTTTTTTTGAGACAGGGTCTCACTCTGTCATCCAGGCTGGAGTGCAGTGGTACAATCCCGGTTCACTGTAACCTCCACCTCCCAGGTTCGAGCGATTCTTCAGCCTCAGCCTCCCGAGTGGGATTATAAGCACCCACCACCACACTCAGTTAATTTTTGTATATTTAGTAGAGACGGGGTTTCACGATGTTGGCCAGGCTGGTCTTGAACTCCTGATCGCAAGTGAGCCACCCACCTCCACTCCCAAAGTGCTGGGATTACAGGCGTGAGCCATGGCACCTGGCCTGACAGCTCCTTTTAAGGAGTCTTGGAAGCCTCCCTCACGCTTCCACTTAAACCTCTTGGGCCAAACTGAGCCACAGGCCCACACCCTGCTTCAGGAATGTTGGGAAATATACTTCTTCACCTGGGCACACTGCCCCCTTGAATAACATTGGGGTTCTAGCGTAACGTGGACCTTGCATCTTTGGAACAAGTCAGCTCTTTAAAAAATTGTGAGACAAACAGTAAGTAGTATGTTATGATATGAATAAATTATTATTATTTTTAGAAAGGATCTCACTCCATTGCCCAGGCTGGAGTCCAGTGGCACAATCATAGTTCACTGTAGCCTCGATCTCTGGGGCTCAAGTGATCCTCCCACGTCAGCCTCCCAAGTAACTGGGGCCACAGGCGCACGCCACCATGCCCAGGTAATTATTTGGGGTTTTTTTTAGATGTGAGATCTCACTCTGTTGCCCAGGCTGGTCTCAAACTCCTGAGCTCAAGCCATTCTCCTGCCTCAGCCTCCCAAAGTGTTAGGATTATAGGCGTGAGCCACCGCACCTAGTAATTTTTTTTTTTATAGGTGATAAAGGTATTGTGTTTTGTGATAGTTATTGTGTTTTATATGATATTGTGCATATGTATATATTTACTAGCATATATGTTCAAAAATTACCTGTTGGAAATACTTACTGAATTTATGGATGAAATTATGTGTCCAGATTTGTTTCAGAATAATCCAATAATGGGGTGGGAAGTAATAGAAGAAACAAGGTTAGCCATGTGTTAAAGCTGAATGACGGCTACGTGGCTGTTCTTTAGACCATTCTCTCTTTTAAATAGGTTATACATTTTTCATAACAAAAGTTTATTTAGTCTGTTTTTTTGTTTGTTGGTTTTTGAGATGAAGTCTCGCTCTGTTGCTCAGGCTGGAGTGCAATGGCACAATCTTGGCTCACTGCAGCCTCTGCCTCCTGGGTTCAAGCGATTCTCCTGCCTCAGCCTCCCAAGTAGCTGGAAGTACAGGTGCGTACCACCATGCCCAGCTATATATATATATATATATTTGTATTTGTAGTAGAGAATGGTTTACTAGAGAAGAGTTTCACCATGTTGGCCAGGCTGGTCTCGAACTCCTGACCTCAAGTGATCCACCCGCCTCAGCTTCCCAAAGTGCTGAGATTATAAGCATGAGCCACTGCACCCAGCCTTTGGTCTGTTTTTAAGTAAAAGTCTTAAGGTCTATATTTGAAATTTTGCAATTCTAAAAAATCAGGATTCTATTAATATTACTAAGGAATAGGAGAGGTTGGCTTTGCCAACATATAGAACAGGCTCTGTCACAGTGATTAGCAGTGGACCCCAGTCCTTAACTGGCAGAAGTGGGCCAAATGCCCCTTGATCTGATGTCCTCCCTCCAGGCTTTGCCACCAGCTAGACCCCTCGATTGCCTGGGACTTACTGGATCCTGTGTGTGGCCAGATTTGCATTCCAGGCCTTGGAGAAAGGGGTTTAGCTGGAGGCATATGAGACCCTGGCCCCAGTCCCATGCAGTTTATAATTTATTTGAGCAACCATCACAAAGCAGCAACACCCACACTCCACGTAATCACTCCAAGATAGCAGCTAAGTACGTGGCAAAGTGCACGTGTGTTCTTTCAATGAGAAGGGTGAGGCCAAGGTGTGACACCTGGAGGAGCAGGCAGGGATGAACTGGGGAGTGATAAGGAGAGGAGACCCATCTGAAAGAAGAGCATGGGATCAGGAGGCTTTGCTGAGCCTCGCTGCCAACTGCATGGCCAGGGGGCTGAGGGAAACAGGCTCTGTGCCTGTTTCTGGCCCTAGCAAAGGAATGTGGTGTTCGAGATAAAAAGGCGAGCCACAGAGTCTCCCTGTTAACAGTGACAGTCATAACAACAGCAACAGCAGCTAGTGTTTTAATGTTTCAGGCACCCAGCTAAGGGTTTAACTGACAGCAAGGCCATGAGGCTGGTATGATTGCCCTGCAGTGGACACCTGTTATTTCTGCCTGCCCAGCATCTGTTCCCCCTTCTTCTGGTATCAGTACTGCAATGCTATTTGAGGGAACAACCCTGCCTCCCTCACCTCATCCAAGTGGTTTTTGGAAGCTAACTCCAAAACTCCCCGTCCCCGCAGTGGTGGAGCCCTCTGACCCAGCCAGCCAGTCAGGCCCCCTACTCAGTTCAGAGAGGAGCACGGGACTGGGGCTTCTGTTGAAACCATTGGGAAAGAGAAAAGCCTTTTCCCTCTGGGACTGCAAAGCTCCGAGCTGCTAAGACTAGAGCCAGGTTGCGGAGGGCCTGCCTGAGAACCTCCCTGGACTTCTCCTTTAGGGGAAAACATCAAGCTCCTTCCTGTCATTTGCAATCAATAATCCTGAGTAATACACATCTTTAGTATTCAAGTGCAGTTACAAGCCCAAGGTTACCATGTCCTCTTAGAGTCTGCGATAGCCAAAATGAGAAAGGCCGTATCTTGAGCCTTAGGAAGAGAGACTTCCAAAAGTGTAGATAAAAGAATTAATCTAGGCCGGGCGCGGTGGCTCACGCCTGTAATCCCAGCACTTTGGGAGGCCAAGACGGGTGGATCACGAAGTCAGGAGATCGAGACCATCCTGGCTAACACAGTGAAATCCCGTCTCTACTAAAAATACAAAAAATTAGCCGGGCATGGTGGCGGGCGCCTGTAGTCCCAGCTACTCAGGAGGCTGAGGCAGGAGAATGGTGTGAACCCAGGAGGCGGAGCTTGCAGTGAGCCGAGATCATGCCACTGCACTCCTAGCCTGGGTGACAGAGCAAGACTCCATCTCAAAAAAAAAAAAAGGGAATTAATCTGAACCTAAGCTTTAAATAGAAGAAGGTGGAACTACTTCAATTAAAAATGGTCAATGGCCAGGTACGGTGGCTCACGCCTGTAATCCCAGCACTTTGGAAGGCCAGGAGAGGTGGATCACTTGAGGCCAGGAGTTTGAGACCAGTCTGGCCAACATGGCAAAACCCTGTCTCTACTAATAATACACAAATTAGCCGGACATGGTGGCATTCACCTGTAATCCCAGCTACTCGGGAGGCTGAGGCAGGAGAATCACTTGAACCCAGGAGGTGAGGCTGCAGTGAGTCAAGATCACGCCTCTACACTCCAGCCTGGTGACAGAGTAAAACTGTGTCTCAAAAAAAAAAAAAAAAAAAGATGGCCAGTTGACCATACAGGTTAATCTCACTCCTCCGACACCAAAACTCCATTAAAATGACAGTAGAGGGTTACAAAAACAGGCAAGGCACATAACCCACAGACACAAAAAGTAAGGAAGAGTAGACATCGGCAAACCAACAAAGCACAACAACAAAAAGATTCTTGTTGTTTGAGCCGAGAAGTTCCAGGTCACCGTGAGCTATGATTGCGCCACTGCACTCCAGCCCAGCGGACAGTGAGACCTTGTCTCTAAAACAAACAAACAAATTGAAAACTGGAAAACAGGTGTACTTGTAGTAACTAACTTAATAGATTAAAAGCAAAACACTGCAAACCCCCACCCCAAAGATGAGTGGTTCCAGGTTCCTCTGATCAGTGAGGGGTAAATGAAGGACTGTGACAGGTTAGGTTGAAAGCTTAAGACAGCGTGTGCGGTGGCTCATGACTGTCATCCTAGTACTTTAGGAGGCTGAGGTGGGCAGATCACTTGAGGCTAGGAGTTGGAGACCAGCCTGGGCAACATGGCGAAACCCCGACTCTACAAAAAAATTAGCCAGGTGTGGTGGCGTAAGGCCTGTAGTCCCAGCTCCTTGGGAGCCTGAGTTAGGAGAATCACCTGAGCCCGGGGAGGTCGAGGCTGCAGTGAGCTGTGATGATGCTACTGCATACCAGCCTGGGTGACAGAGTGAGACCCAGCCTCAAAAAAAGAAAGCTTAAGACATTTTGGGGATCTAGAGCTCCTCCCCACCTTTGTGTACCCAGGCTACTGACCCGTTCCCAGCTGAGCAGAAGACTAGAGGATTCTGCTAGGAGGGGATATGGATACAACTGAGAGGAAATTACCATACCAAAAATCTAGGTTTCAAGTGAAAGTTAACGTGAGGAATGGTATCACAGTCTCCCTCCCCGACTCAGCTCCCACAAGCCTGGCAGCCAGGCTTATTCCATTCAGGCAGGAAATGGAAGGGCTCCTCTATAAGTGCTCAGACCAACTCAAGAGGAAGGACCCAAAGGTACTAACATTAGGAGTTTCCCAATGAAACAGCCCAATCAGATTACAATTGGTGAAGGTCACTGGTTGACAAGCTCACCCGTGCATGCAGCTTCTAATCAGCTTTATTTTCATTTTATTGATTGATTCATTTTATTTATTATTATTATATTTTGAGACAGAGTCTCGCTCTGTCGCCCAGGCTGGAGTGCAGTGGTACAATCTCCGCTCACTGCAAGCTCCGCCTCCCAGGTTCACGCCATTCTCCTGCCTCAGCCTCCCAAGTGGCTGAGACTACAGGCACCCGCTACCACGCCCGGCTAATTTTTTGTATTTTTAGTAGAGACGGGGTTTCACCGTGTTAGCCAGGGTGGTTTCAATCTCCTGACCTTGTGATCCACCCGCCTGAGCCTCCTAAAGTGCTGGGATTACAGGTGTGAGCCACCATGCCTGGCCTTTTTAAATAATTATTTATTTATTTATTTATTTATTTTTCAGACAGAGTTTTCATCTTGTTGCCCAGCCTGGAGTGCAGTGGCATGATCTCAGCTCACTGCAACCTCTTTCTCCCAGGTTCAAGAGATTCTCCTGCCTCAGCCACCCGAGTAGCTGAGATTACAGACCGCACACCACCACGCCCGGCTAACTTATGTATTTTTAGTAGAGACGGGGTTTTACCTTGTTGGCCAGACTGGTCTCGAATTCCTCAGGTGATCCACCTGCCTCGGCCTCCCAAAGTGCTGGGATTACAGGTGTAAGCCATCACGCCCATCCTTAATCAGCTTTAAAAAAATATGAATAAAGCAAGATTCAATTATATGCTATTTATGGGAGACATATTTTAGATTTAAGCATACAAATAGGTTGAAAAATTTTTAATGGAAAATGATACACACAGTAACCATAAGAAAGCTGCAGTGACTATACTAATATCAGACAAAATAGACTTTAAAACAAAATATGGCTGGGCGCAGTGGCTCAGGCCTGTAATCTCAACACTTTGGGAGACCAAAGCTGGCAGATCACTTGAGGCCAGGAGTTTGAGACCAGCCTGGCCAACATGATGAAACCCCGTCTCTACTAAAAATATAAAAATTAGCCAGGCATGGTGGCAGGCGCCTGTAATCCCAGCTACTCAGGAGACTGAGGAAGGAGAATCACTTGAACCTGGGAGGCAGAGGTTTCAGTGAGCCGAGATTACGCTATTGCCCTCCAGCCTGAGTGACAAGCAAGATTCCATCTCAAAACAAAGAAAATATGTCACTAGAAAATAATCGGGGACATTGTATAATGATAAAAAGGTCAATCCATCAGAAAAATATAACAATTATAAACATGTACCTAAAAACAGAGCCACAGAATATATAAAGCAGAAAACAGACGGAATTCAAGGGAAAAATAGACAATTCACAATATAGTTGCAGACTTTAATATCCCACTTTTAATAATAGATAGAGCTAGGCCGGGCGTGGTGGCTCAAGCCTGTAATCCCAGCACCTTGGGAGGCCGAGACGGGCGGATCACAAGGTCAGGAGATCGAGACCATCCTGGCTAACATGGTGAAACCCCGTCTCTACTAAAAATACAAAAAATTAGCCGGGCGAGGTGGCGGGCGCCTGTAGTCCCAGCTACTCGGGAGGCTGAGGCAGGAGAATGGCGTAAACCCGGGAGGCAGAGCTTGCAGTGAGCTGAGATCCGGCCACTGCACTCCAGCCTGGGCGACAGAGCGAGACTCCGTCTCAAAAAAATAAAAAAATAAAAAATAATAGATAGAGCTAAACAGGTAGATAGGCAGAAGATCCATATGGAAGCAGAAGACTTGAACAACACTATAAACCAACCAGAGCTAACTGACATCTGTAGAATACTCCACCCAACAACAAGAGAATAGACGTTCTTCTCAAATGCACATGGAACATTCTCTAGGATAGATTATACGCTAGGCCACAAAACAAGCATCAATATGTTTACAGGGAATGAAGTTGGACCAAGGATGTTTTCTGTTCATAATGGAGTGAAGTTTGAAATTAATAACACAAAGAAATTAGGAAAATTCAAAAATATGTGGAAATTAAACATATACTCATAAGTAATCAATGGGTAAAAAAATAGACCACAAGAGAAATTAGGAAATACTTTGAGATGGATGAACATAAAAACTCAACATGCCAAAATGAATGGGATGCAACTAAAACAGTATTTGTAGGGAAAATTATAGTTGTACCTGTCTATATTTAAAAGGAAGAACAACCACAAATCAATACTCTTAAGTTTCTGCCTTAAGACACTCGAAAAAGAGGAAGAAACTAAGCCCCCAGCGAACAAAAGAAAGGAAAGAATAAGGATTAGAGCATAAATTAACGAAATAGAGAATTTAAAAAAATAGAGGAAATTAACCACACCAAAAGCTGATTATTTGAAAAGATCAACAAACTTGACAAACCTTTAGCTAGACTGACCAAGCAAAATACAAACTAACTAACTAACTAAAGGGGGGAAAAAAGAGAAAAGAAAAAAAAATTATGAAAATCAGGAATGAGAGGGGGGACATTACAACCTCACAGAAATAAAAAGGATGACCTATAAAGAACTCAATCAAATTTACAAGAAAAAAACAAACAACCCATCAAAAAGTGGGCAAAGAATATGAACAGACACTTCTCAAAAGAAGACATTCATACAGCCAACAGACACATGAAAAAATGCTCATCATCACTCTCCATCAGAGAAATGCAAATCAAAACCACAATGAGATACCATCTCACACCAGTTAGAATGGCAATCATTAAAAAATCAGGAAACAACAGGTGCTGGAGAGGATGTGGAGAAATAGGAACACTTACACTGTGGGTGGGACTGTAAACTAGTTCAACCATTGTGGAAAACAGTGTGGCGATTCCTCAAGGATCTAGAACTAGAAATACCATTTGACCCAGCCATCCCATTACTGGGGATGTACCCAAAGGATTATAAGTCATGCTGCTATAAAGACACATGCACACATATGTTTATTGCGGCACTATTCACAATAGCAAAGACTTGGAATCAACCCAAATGTCCATCAGTGACAGACTGGATTAAGAAAATGTGGCACATATACACCATGGAATACTGTGCAGCCATAAAAAAGGATGAGTTCGTGTCCTTTGTAGGGACATGGATGCAGCTGGAAACCATCATTCTCAGCAAACTATTGCAAGAACAGGAAACCAAATACCACATGTTCTCACTCATAGGTGGGAATTGAACAATGAGATCACTTGGACACAGGAAGGGGAGCATCACACACCAGGTCCTATTGTGGAGAGGGGGGAGGGGGGAGGGATAGCATTAGGAGATATACCTAATGTAAAAGACGAGTTAATGGGTGCAGCACACCAACATGGCACATGTATACATATGTAACAAACCTGCACGTTGTGTACATGTACCCTAGAACTTAAAGTATAATTTAAAAAAAAAAAAAAAAAAAGGACGGAGCTCAGTGCAGTGGCACATGCCTGTAATCCCAGCTACTCGGAAGGCTGAGGCAGGAGGATAGCTTGAGGCCAGGAGTCTGAGACTAGCCTGGGCAACACAGTGACACGCTGTCTCTAAAATAAAAGGAAAAAATGAAAAGCGAATACTATGAACAACCATATGACAACAAATTAGACAACTTAGATGAGCTTGAGAATTTACTGGAAAGGCATAAACTAACAACTCAAGAAGAAATAAAATATCTGGATAGACCTATAACAAAAAGCTTGACTTAGTAGTTTGAAAACTGTCCACGAAGAAAAGCTTAGGCCAAACCAGTTTCACTGGTGAACTCTACCCAAAATTTAAAAAGGAAATAATACCAAATTTTGACACTCTTACCAAAAAATAGAAGATAAAGGAGCACTTTTCAATTCATTTTATGAGGCTAATAGTATTGTAATACCAAAATCAGACAAAGATATCATAGGAAAAGAGAACCACAGACCAGTATCTCCTATGAATACAGATGGAGGAATCCTCAGTGAGATACTGGCAAACCAAAACCACTAGCACGTGAAAACCATGACCAAGCAGGATTTATCCCAGGTATGCAAGGTCGGCTTAACATGGGAAAATCAATTAATGTAATACATGTATTACTAGAATAAAGGACAAAACCCACATAATCATCTCAATAGATGCAGCAAAAGCATTTGACAAAATTCAACGCCCTTTAACGATAAAAACACCTGACAAACTAGGAATAGAAGGGAAATGTCTCAACCTGTAAAGAGCATCTACAAAGACCATCTTTTGTAGATGTAGATTTTTTTTTTATAGCAGAAAAAAAACAGAAAAAAAAATTCTGTTAGAATGAATGAAGAAGTTTAGCAAAGTTGCAGGATACAACTAGCATCATGCTTACTGGAGAAAGACTGAAATATCTCCCCTACATCAGGAACAAGACGAGGATGTCTGCTCTTACCGCTTCCTTTTTTATTTTATTTTATTTTCATTTTTTGAGATGGAGTTTTGCTCTTATTGCCCAGGATGGTACACAATGGTTTGATCTCGGCTCATTGCAACCTCTGCCTCCCCAGTTCAAGTGATTCTTCTGCCTCAGCCTCCCTAGTAGCTGGGATCACAGGTGCCCACCACCACACCTGGCTAATTTTTTGTATTTTTAGCAGAGATGGGGTTTCACCATGGTGGCCAGGCTGGTCTCGAACTCCTGACCTCAGGTGATCCACCCGCCTCGGCCTCCCAAATGAGCCACCACGCCTAGCTGCTCTTATCACTTCTATCTAACATTGTGCTAGAGGTTCTAGCCAGGGAGGTTAAGCAAGATAATTAAATAAAAAGCATTCAAATTGGAAAGGAATAAATAAAATTGTCTGTATTTGCAGATCACAGTCTTGTATATAAAAAGTCCTAAGGAATAGATTGATTAAATATCTATTAGAATGGGCTGGCGGAGTGGTTCACACCTGTAATCCCAGCACTTTGGAAGGCCAAGGCAGGTGGATCATCTGAGGTCAGGAGTTCAAGACCAGTCTGGCCAGCATGGTGAAACCCTGCCTCTACTAAAAATACAAAAAATTAGCCAGGCGTGGTGGCAGATGCCTGTAATCCCAGTTACTTGGGAGGCTGAAACAGGAGATTTGCTTGAATCCCGGAGGCCGAGGTTGCAGTGAGCCAAGATCTTGCCATTGCACTCCAGCCTGGGCAACAAGAGTGAAACTCCATCTAAAAAAAAAAAAAAAAAAAAAAAAAAAAAATTCACTAGAATGGCTATAATAAAAAAGATGGACAATAACAAGTATTGATAGAGATGTGAAGAAATTGGAATCCTCATACATTGCTGGTGGGAATGTATAATGTTGCAGTCACCTTGGCAAACAGTCTGGCAATTTCTCAAAAGGTTAAACAGAGTTACCATGAGACCCAGAAACTTCATTCCTGTGTATATGCCCAGGTGAACGGAAAACATGAGTCCACACAAAAGCTTGTATATGAGTGTTCATAGCAATAGTACTCATAATAGCTCATTAAAAAACCCAAATGTCAACTGATGAATGGATAAATAAAATAAAATTTGTCCATATGATGAAGTATTATTCAGCCATTAAAGGGAATAAGAAATAGTGCTACATGCTACAACATGGGTGGACCTTGAAAACATTATGCTAAGTGAAAGATTCAGACACAGAAGCCCACATATTTGTATGATTTCTTTTATATGAAGTTCAGAACAGGCAGATCCATAGAGACAGAAAGTAGATTAGTGGTTGTCAGGAACTGGGCTGAGGGGAGAATGAGAAATGATGGCCAATGGGTAACAGGTTTCTTTTTGAGGTGATGAAAATATTCTAATATTAGATAGTGGTCACAGTTGTATGACTTTGTGAGTACAGTATACGAAAATCACTAAATTGTTTGCTTCAAAAGAGTGGATGTTGTGGAATGTGAATTATATCTCAATAAATCTGTTATAAAATGTTATTAGAAGGCCGGGCGCGGTGGCTCAAGCCTGTAATCCCAGCACTTTGGGAGGCCGAGACGGGCGGATCACGAGGTCAGGAGATCGAGACCATCCTGGCTAACACGGTGAAACCCCGTCTCTACTAAAAATACAAAAAAAACTAGCCGGGCGAGGTGACGGGCGCCTGTAGTCCCAGCTACTCGGGAGGCTGAGGCAGGAGAATGGCGGGAACCCGGGAGGCGGAGCTTGCAGTGAACTGAGATCCCGCCACTGCACTCCAGCCTGGGTGACAGAGCCAGACTCCGTCTCAAAAAAAAAAATAAAAAATAAAAAATAAAATGTTATTAGAAATGTTTCTGTGCCAGGCATGGTGGCTCACACCTGTAATCCCAGCACTTTGGGAGGCCGAGGTGTGCGGATCATTTGAGGTTAGGAGTTTGAGACCCACGTGGCCAACATGGAGAAACCCCATCTTTACTAAAATACAAAAAATTAGCCAGGTGTAGTGGCACGTGCCTGTAGTCCCAGCTACTTAGGAGGCTGAGGTGGGAGGATTGCTTGAGCCAGGAGGCAGAGATTGTAGCAAGCCGAGATCACGCCACTGCACTCCAGCCTGGGAGAGAGAGTGAGACGCTGTCTCAAAAAAACAAAAACAAAAACACAGACAGAAACGTCTCTCTTAATGAAAGGATTGGGGTGTTTGTTTTGTTTGTTTGCTTGTTTGTTTTATTATTAGTTTTTATATCCATGGTTTAATAGGACAAAATTCAGGAATAATTTTAATCTTATTTATTATTTTTTTATTGTTTGTTTGCTTGTTTTTTTGAGAAGGAGTCTTGCTCAGTCACCCAGGCTGGAGTGCAGTGGCGTGATCTCGGCTCATTGCAATCTCTGCCTCCCAGGTTCCAGCGATTCTCCTGCCTCAGCCTCCCGAGAAGCTGGGACTACAGGCACCTGCCACCATGCCCGGCTAATTTTTTGTATTTTTGTAGAGACAGGGTTTCACCATGTTAGCCAGGATAGTCTCAATCTCCTGACCTCGTCATCTGCCTCCCTCAGCCTCCCAAAGGGCTGGGATTACAGGCATGAGCTACCGCGCCCAGCCTATTTTTTTATTTTTAAAGATGTGTGCATTGAGAAACTTTGTTCACATAAATAAGGAGATGGGAATAGAAAGCACTTGAATACAGCAATTTCAATCAATTCCTGGAATTTTTTTCTGAATTATAGCCAAAATCATAACATAATCTATCAGCACAAACTATTTTTAATGATCTACCTGCTGACAAATGTATTCAGTTCTCTTCTAATTTGCTGAAAGCTAAGAAGTAGAACTCATCTGACTTGCAAAACCATTTTTTTTTTTTTTTTTACTCAATCACTAAAGTGAATTCCCTTCATCAATTTCTGGCAAGTATACCAAGAAAGCTTAACTAAGACTTATCAAGTAGCTGTAATTTATACATGTTATTTTTTTCACTTACAGGAATCTTGCTTAACCTAGCATATTCCGAAGGGTTAGGAAACTAAGGTATGCGAGGTGACTCACACCTGTAATCCCAGCACTTTGGAAGGCTGAGGCAGGTGGATCACTTGAAGTCAGGAGTTTGAGACCAGCCTGGCCAACATGGTGAAACCTCGTCTCTACTAAAAATACAAAAATTAGCCAGGTGTGGTGGTGCGCACCTGCAGTCTCAGCTACTCGGGAGCCTGAGGCAGGAGAATTGCTTGAGCCTGGGAGGCGGAGGTTGCAGTGAGTCGAGATCATGCCACTGCACTCCAGCCTGAGTGCAGTGAGACTCCATCTCAAACAACTGTAATCTTTGAGGTTACCTTCTCTACACAACAGAAATAATTTGCATCTGTCCTGAGCAAACATACACAAGTTCACAAGTACCTTCACAGAGTGTGGTCCCTAAGCAACAGTCAAGCAGTCAAACACAGACACCTTCTCCTAGAGAACTGAGTAATCCCATGGCGGACGCGGCGGCTCACACCTGCAATCCCAGCACTTTGGGAGGCTGAGGTGGGAGGATTGCTTGAGCCCAGGAGTTTCAGACCAGTTTGGACAATAAAGTGGGATCCCATTTCTATTTAAAATTTTGTTTCAAGGTGGCAGGGGTGAAAAGACACATAGCCATGCTGTTGCCTTATTTCCACATTTTGGATAATTTGTCCTTACACTCATTATTTATTGTGTATCTATGTAATTCAATGTGTTACTAAGATGGTAAATAATTTATGACTTGAAGGTTATGGGAAGAAGGTATAAAATTCCTTCAATAAATGTGTGCTCCGGTGTGTTTCATACTCCAGCGTTTCCCTTTGGGGAATAATTAACAAGAATCTTGTATTAGAAAATCAGGGGGCCAGGTTGGTGGCTCACACCTGTAATCCCAACACTTTGGGAGGCTGAGGCGGGAGGATCTCTTCAGCCCAGGAGTTTGAAACTAGTGTGGGCAACCTAGTAAGACTCCCAACTCTACAAAAAATTAAAAATTAGCTAGGCGTGGTGCACCTGTGGTCAAGGGGCTACTGTGGGAGGATAGCTTGAGCCAGGGAGGTCGAGGCTGCAGTGAGCCGTGATTGTGCCACTGCACTCCAGTCTGGGAGCATGATCCTATCTCAAAAAACAAGACCGGGTGTGGTGGCTCATGCCTGTAATCCCAGAACTTTGGGAGGCCGAGATAGGAGGATCACTAGATTCCAGGAGTTTGAGACAGGCCAGCCTGGGCAATGTGGTGAAACTCCATCTCTACTAAAAATACAAAAAAAATTAGACGGGCATGGTGGTGCACTTCTGTAGTCCCAGCGACTCAGGAGGCTGAGGTGGGAGAATTGCTTGAATCCAGGAGGCAGAGGTTGCAGTGAGCTGAGATCACACCACTGCACTCCAGCCTGGGCAACAGAGCAAGACCCTGTCTCAAAAAAAAAAAAAAGAAAGTCAGAAAGAATGCCATTAATTTTGTTAGACATCATGATCTAACTTTTACAATAACTTTAATAAAAAGAAAAGCATAAGAACTAATTAGATAATTTTATTTTTCCTGATGGGAGAAAATATTAAACACTTTATTAGACAAAATAAAATGAAGGTTAGTTATAATTGGAACAGTATTTTCAAGTCATATTTTACGACATGAGAAGATAGGTTTTAAAATATGTCACTTATCAAAGCACATGTTCATTTAAAAAACAAAACCCAGCTGGACACGGTGGCTCATGCCTGTAATCCCAGCATTTCAGGAGGCCCAGGTAGGCAGATTATGAGGTCAGGAGTTCAAGACCAGCCTGACCGACATGGTGAAACCCCGTCTCTACTAAAAATACAAAAATTAGCTGGGCATAGTGGTGGGCACCTGTAATCCCAGCTACTCAGGAGACTGAGGTAGGAGAATCGCTTGAACCCAGAAGGCGGAGGTTGCAGTGAGCCAAGATTATGGCACTGCACTCTAGCCTGGGCAACAGAGTGAGATTCCATTTCAAAAAAGAAAAAAAAAAAAAGAAGGAAAGAAAACCCAATCATATAGAATTTACAAAACTGAGTTTTGGCCAATCTATCTTGAAAAAATGTGCTAGTCTCCCAAAACATTGCAATTACGTTTAGAAAAATAAGTGTCTCTAACGTATATTGTTCCAATTATTTTAGGAAAATTTTCTTCTCAGACAATGGTCTATGTTAAGAATGGATACTGAGACGAGCCTAAAAAGAATTTCTTACATTTAAACATGGCTGGGTAGTGGGGTGGGGTGGTGTGGAGGGGAAGCTATTTTTAATATTCAGTCTTTGTTACTGATGCCAGCTTTGCCCTGGCCTCACAGAACTTTTGCTTTTCTTTTTTTTTGAGATGGAATTTTACTCTTGTCGCCCAGGGTGGAGTGCAGTGGTGCAATCTCAGCTCACTGTAACCTCCACCTCCTGGGTTCAAGCAATTCTCCTGCCTCAACCTCCTGAGTAGCTGGGACTACAGGCGCATGCCACCATGCCCAGGTAATTTTTGTATTTTTAGTAGAGACGGGGTTTCACATATTTTGGCCAGGACCTCGTAATCTGCCTGCCTCAGCCTCCCAAAGTGTTGGGATTACAGGCATGAGCCACTGTGCCCAGCCAGACTTTTTCTCAAAAGCAGTAACACTAGAGTATGAAAGAGGCGAAATGTCATCATCCCCACACCTCCCACCCCCATTCTACAACGTACCTGAATTCTGAAACCCCAACAAGGACCAAAGAGCAGGTTCTTTTTTAGAGACGGGGTCTTGCTATGTTGCTCAGCCTGGTCTCAAACTCCTGGGCTCAAGCCATCCTTCCCTCTCAGCCTCTCAAAGTGTTGGGATTATAGGCGTGAGCCACAAACTACAGGTTTTTGATGTTGTTGTTTTTTGTTTTTGAGACAGAGTCTCACTCTGTTGCTCAGGCTGGAGTACAGTAGCATTATCTTGGCTCACTGCAGCCCCCGCCTCCTGGGTTCA
Source organism: Papio anubis (assembly GCF_008728515.1). Taxonomy (NCBI): domain Eukaryota; kingdom Metazoa; phylum Chordata; class Mammalia; order Primates; family Cercopithecidae; genus Papio; species Papio anubis. The sequence continues at coordinate 28,759,720 of NC_044979.1, forward strand.
AGCGATTCTTGTGCCTCAGCCCCCCAGGTAGCTGGGATTGCAGGCACCGCCACCATGCCTGGCTGATTTTTGTATTTTTAGTTGAGACGGGGTTTCATCATGTTGGCCAGGCTGGTCTTGAAGTCCTGACTTCAAGTGAGCCTCCTGCCTTGGCCTCCCAAAGTGCTGGGATTACAGGCGTGAGCCACTGCGCCCTGCCAAAAGTATAGTTTTTAACCCCTGCTTCACCCTTAACAGATACACAGAAATGACAAGGAAAGGCCCAGAAGCCAGAGACTTATTTGGCCTGATTAAGCTTTTGGGAGGCATCCCCAAAGCAGATTTTCAAAGTATGCGTTCGTATGCATCTCTGAAGGTTTTTGTACCCAGAGGCAGTGAACCTTCAGAATGCCATAGATGGGAGCGGGGTTCGGCGGGGAGGCAGGCCAGGTGAAAGTGGATGTAAAAAATATTTTATTTTATTTTTAAAATTTATTTTGAGACAGTGTCTCGCTCTGTCATCCAGGCTGGAGTGCAGTGGTGTGATCATGGCTCACTGCAGCCTCAACCTCCTGGGCCCAAGCAATCCTCCTACCTCAGCCTCCCTGGTAGCTGGAACTACAGGCACGCACCACCGCAGCTGGCTAGTCTGTTTGTTTTAATAGAGACAGGATCGAGGTCATGCTATGGTTGTCCAGAGGGCGGTGCTCTTGAATGTCTGGGCTGCAGAGGTGATGGCCTCCCGCCTTGGCTGTCCCAATGGAGGGTGCTGGGATTACTTAGGCAGTGAGATACGCTTGCCTGACTGAAAGATAGTTTTAATGATGTAGTCTCCAGCTGCCATATGGAATATGTATTGGCTGGGTGCGGTGGCTCACGCTTGTAATCCCAGCACTTTGGGAGGCCGAGACAGGTGAATCACCTGAGGTCAGGAGTATTGAGAGTTTCAGAGCCTGGCTCAACATGTGCAAAACCCCATCTCTACTAAAAATACAAAAATTAGTCCAGGTGATCGGTGTCATGGGCCTTGTGGATATACCCAGCTACTTGGGAGGCATTTGCAGGCAGGAGAATCGCTTGAAAGCCTATGGAATTGAATGAGGTTACCGAGGGACCTAGGGAGAGAGATGGATAGAGATCCACTTTTCCTACCTCCCTGCTTTCAAACGTGCTTTCTCTCACATCAAATATTTATGTTCATTAGCTCCACTTCCAAACTCTTCATTTTGTTTCAATTATTGAAGCTTTTATTTTGCTGGGCACCATACTGTTTAAAATACTGCTATGGTTTGAATGTGTCCCTCAATGATCATGTGTCAGAAACTTAATCCCCAGTGCAGCAATGTTGAGAGTGGGACCTTTTGCGAGGGCTCTGACTTTGTGTGTGGATTAATGTCCTTATCAGCGGAGTGGGTTTATTATGAAAGCAAGTACTCTCTTGCATTCTCTCTCTCTCTCTCTCTCTCTCTCTCTCTCTCATATGCTTTTTTGCCCTTCCACCTCTTGTTATGGGATGACAGACACAGCAAGAAGCCCAGATGCAGGCCTTTCAGCTTTGGATTTTCCAGCCTCCAGAAATGTAAGAAATGAATCTCTGTTCCTAGCTGGGCATGGTGGCTCACGCCTGTAATCCCAGCACTTTGGGAGGCCAAGGCGGGTGGGAGGGGAAGGGAGGGGAGGGGAGGGGAGGGGAGGAGAGGGGAGGAGAGGATCGAGGGCATGCATGGAAGCCAGAGGGCAGTGTCACAATCCAGGCTGGAGAAGTGGTGGCCTGGGAAAGGGTGGGCCAATGGAGGGGGCTGGTCCACCTGAGGTTAGGAGTTCGATACTAGCCTGGCCATCATGGTGAAACCCCATCTCTGCTAAAAATACAAAACATTAGCCGGGTGTGGTGGCAGGCACCTGTGATCCCAGCTACTTGGGAGGCTGAGGCAGGAGAATCGCTTGAACCTGGGAAGCAGAGGTTGCAATGAGCTGAGATTGTGCCACTGCACTCCAGCCTGGGCAACAGAGTGAGACTCTGTCTCAAAAAGAAAAAAAAGGAAAGAAAGAAAGAAATGATTCTCTGTTCTTTATAAATTACCTGGTCTCAAGTATTCTCTTACAAAATAGACTAAGACGAATACTGTTGCTTTCTCATACATCCTGATGGTACATCCTGATGGTGTGTGCCTAGACACCATTTTGTCATGATACATGAAATGATTGCCTGGTTAGATTTCTTTTGTTGTTGACTCTGTCGCCCAGGCTGGAGTACAGTGGCAGGATCTCAGCTCACTGCAGCCTCGACCTCCTGGGCTCAAGCAATCCTCCTGCCTCAGCCTCCTGAGTAGCTGGGACCTCAAGCACGTGCCACCATGCCCTGCTAGTTTTTACATTTTTTGAAGAGATTAGTCTAGCTTTGTTACCCAGGCTGTTCTTGAACTCCTGGGCTCAAGTGATTCTTCCACCTTGGCATCCCAAAGCACTTGGATTACAGGCATGAGCCACCCCGCCCAGCCATTATTTTTAAATACTATTTTTAAATAGGTAATACATAAACACAGTACAAAATTTCACAACGAGGTCAGGCTCAGTGGCTTGTGCCTACACTGAGCACTTTGGGAGGCTGAGTTGAGTGGATTGCTTAGCCCAGGAGTTCAAGACCAGCATGGGCAGCATAGGGAGACCCCAACTCTAGAAAACAAATACAACAACAACAACAAAAATCAGCTGGCCAGGTTCGGTGGCTCACACCTGTAATCTCAGCACTTTGGGAGGCCAAGGTGGGGAGAATCACTTGAGGCCAGGAGTTCAAGACCAGCCTGGCTAATATGACGAAACCCCGTTTCTACTAAAAATACAAAAATTAGCTGGGTGTGGTGGCACGCACCTGTAATCCCAGCTACCCGGGAGGCTGAGGCAGGTGAATCACTTGAGCCTGGGAGCGGGAGGTTGCAGTGAGCTGAGATGGTGCCACTGCACTCCAGCCTGGGTGACAGAGCAAGACTCTGTCTCAAAAAAAAAAAATTATCTGGGCGTGATGGTGCATGCCTGCTATCCCAGCTACTTGGAAAGCTGAAGCAGGAGAATCGCTTGAACCCAGGAGGTGGAGGTTGCCGTGAAATGAGATCATGACACTGCACCCCAGCCTGGGCGACAGAGCAAGACCCTCAAAAAAAAAAAATGTACTTTTTTCAAAAAGTTGCAAAAAATTCTACAGTGAAAAGCAAATCTCCCTGTCCCCACTACTCCTTCATGCTCAAATTCCTTTCCTAGAGACAGCCAGTATTTACGGCTTCATAGATACCCTCCTACAGATGAGCTTTGTGTATACAAGCATATAGTAACAGATTTTTTTTTTTTTTTGAGACAGAATCTCACTCTGTCGCCCAGGCTGGAGTGCAATGGCGCAATCTCGGCTCACTGCAACCTCCGCCTCCCAGGTTTAAGCGATTCTCCTGCCTCAACTTCCCAAGTAGCTGGGATCACAGGTGCCTGCCACCACACCCAGCTAATGTTTTGTATTTTTAGTAGAGATGGTATTTCACGATGCTGGCCAGGCTGGTCTTGAATTCCTGACTTCAGGCGATCCGCCCCCCTCAGCCTCCCAAAGTGCTGGGATTACAGGTGTGAACCACTGCACCCAGCCAGTAACAGATTCTTTATGTGCAAATGAAAACAAATCACACATACTGCGTTGCATCTTGCTTTGTTTTACATAGTAATACTTTTATATCAGCACATATAGAGCTGCCTTGTTCTTTTTAACAGCTGTATAATATTCCGTTGTGTTAGATATATTTAACTAACTCTTTACTGTCTTGATGCACCATGTTAAGACTAACCAATCTTTTGTGGACTCAAATATTGTACACCAATTTACATAGCAGCCTTATTCACAAGAGCCAAAAGGTAGAAACAACCGAAGCGTCCATCAACAGATGAATGGATAAACAGAATATATATACACATGCAATGTGATAAATATACATACACAGTTATTATTTAACCTTAAAAAGGGATGAGGCTGGGCACAGTGGCTTACACCTATAATCCCAGTACTTTGGGAGGCTGAGGCAGGCGGATCACCTGAGGTCAGGAGTTTGAGACCAGCCTGGCCAGCATGGTGAAACCCCATCTCTACCAAAAATTTAATAATTAGCTGGGTGTGGTGGCACATGCTTGTAATCCCAGCTACTGGGGAGGCTGAGGCAAGAGAATCGCTTGAACCTGGGAGGTGGAGGTTGCAGTGAGCCGAGATCGCCCCACTGCACTCCAGCCAAAAAAAAAAAGGAATGGGGCCCGGCACAGTGGCTCACACCTGTAATCCCATCTCTTTGGGAGGCCAAGGCGGGTGGATCACCTGAGATCAGGAGTTTGAGACAAGCCTGGACAACATGGTGAAACCCTGTGTCTACTAAAAAAACACAAAAATTAGCTGGGCCTGGTGGCAGGCACTTGTAATCCCAGCTACTCAGGAGACTGAGGCAGGAGAATCGCTTGACCCCGGAGGTGGAGGTTGCAGTAGCCGAGATGGTGCCACTGCACTCCAGCTTGGCGACAGAGAGAGACTCTGTCTCAAAAAAAAAGAAAAGGAATAAAATTCTGATACCTACTACAACATGGATGAGCCTTGAAATCATTATGCAAAGTGAAACAGCCGTATACAAAAAGACGAATATTGCCTGATTCCACTTATATGAGGTACTTAGATAGGCAAATTCATAGAGACAGAAAGTAGAATAGTGGTTACCAGGGGCTGGGGGAGGGAGGAATGGGGAGTTACTGCCTAATGGGTAAAGCATTTCTGTGTGGGATGATAAACTCTGGAAATGGATGTGGTGATGGTTGCGAATAGAGCAAATGTACTTTATGTCAATGAATTGTACACTTAAAAATCATGAAAATGGTTTATTTTTGGTTATGTGTATTTTACCAAAAAAATTATAAATGTAAAAAAAGGTAGAACATCTGATAAACTCATAATATAAGAATAAGTTTGAAAAGTTAAAAAATAAAATAAAATAAAAAGCACATACCCTGGTGGGCAAGACAGACCCCGGACATTTATAAACACCAGTGGGATAGGGAAGGGCTGGAATAGAGTTGTGAGTAGGGCAGGGGGAGTGCTAACGCTCCGGGAGGGCTCCTTGAAGGAGGGAGGCCTTAACTGAGAAGCAGCAGTTGGGCAGGCAGAGGGCAGGGGTTGGGGGAGTGGCAGGCAAATATCCCAGGAGATCCAGGGAACAGGAAGTTGTTCCCAGCTCCTGCAGTGGGAGGCAGTAAAAGGAGGTGGAGGGGCCAGGTATGGTGGCTCACACTTGTAATCCCAGCACTTTGGGAGGCCAAGATGAGTGGATTACCTGAGGTTAGGAGTTTGAGACCAGCCTGGTCAACGTGGCAAAACCCCATCTCTACTAAAAATACAAAACTTAGCCAGGCCTGGTGGTGCACACCTGCAGTCCCAGCTACTCAGGAGGCTGAGGCATGACAATTGCTTGAACCCAGGAGGCAGAGGTCGCAGTAAACCAAGATCGCACCACTGCATTCCAGCCTGGGAAACAGAGCAAGACTCCACCTCAAAAAATAATAATAAATTAATTAATTACATTTAAAAAAAAAAAAGGTGGTGAAGGACAGGCAGGTCCAGGTGCCAGGTAGGGGCTGCAGAGCCAGGGTGGGAAGTGGGGAATGAATCCTGAGGCCTGGGAGCCAGGAATGGGCCTGCGGCAGGAAGGAGATGGCCAGACCAGGTCCTAAGCCATCATGTGCAGAGCAGATGGTGGGCGACTCTGCAGGCAGGGAGTCCAGCTGGGGCTGTCTCACGGTCCAGGAGAGGAGATTTCAGGCTTGGACCAAGGTAGAGGCCAGGATGGAGAGGTGCAGAGGATCAAAGGGCTTATTGGTGGAACTAGAAAGGCCTGGTGGTCAGGAAGTGGGAGAGGCAGACGACAACGGTGGCAGCGTCTTAACTATAGGGAATGCAGAGGTGTGGGGAGCAGATTTGGACATGGTCCAGGGTGGAGCCTGTGGGGTGTGACAGCTTGGGGGAGGCTGGAGATCTACCTCACCGCCCAGGTGGAGGCTACAGGCTGCCAGTGGGCCTCCCACGAGAAGTGAAGCGACTCAGCCCTTCTGAATTATCCAGCCACTGCCTCTCAGCTGTGACTGCCATTGGGCAGGTGCTGGGGAGGTGAGCTGCTCTTGCTGACTGCCAGGGATGCAGAAGACAGGGGACCCCGAGCCTCCATGGAGAGTCACCCGTGGCCTGCCTCAGGGCCTCTGAGCTGGGCTGAGATGCACCATGCCCTCCTCAACACCCTCCCCTCATGCCCACTTCCAAAGCTCTGAGGGCAGCTTGTGCCCTCACTCTGGTCCAGGGCTCAGCTCCCACCCTCCGTCTGCCCATCTGAGTCCCAGTCCTGCCACCACTGTCCCAAGGGTCAGATGTGATGCTGAGCAACTCCAGGGACTTGACAGTGTGGGGCACTGGGGGCAAGGTGGCCAGGTGCAGCAGGTCACACCTGGGGACCTGGCATCAGACAGTCCATCAAAACTCAAGGCCCTTGTGAAAACTTCAGCTGGAGAAGACCGTTCCAGTCCCCGTGCCCCTCAGACACTGGCCCTGCCTCCTGGCCGCCACCCATCACTGTCCTCGTACCAACCCCACGCCCACAGAGAGAGGCAGCCCTGTTCAGAGTCATCTTGGGCCACACGCAGGACACAGGTGGGTGAGCAGGAAGTGGTTTGTGCTGTCCCCCTTCCTGGGGATCGTGGCCTCTCTGAGGTCACACAGCAGGCCACCCCCACAGCCTGGGCTGGGCCCACCCTCCCATGAAGACTTGGTCTTCGCCACTGTCTCAGTGCCCTCGGCTGCCCCACACCCCCACTTCCTCCAACTGAGAGGCTGCCCTTCCTACACAGGCCTGCCCATCCCGTGGCTGGTGGCCTAATTCCTGGAGGCGCTTTCTCTGCAAGTGTGATATGAGTTCATGTAACCATGCCTTATCTCTCCGGGGAGAATTACAGGCTCTTAGGAAAAACATCTGGGGCCAGCCAGGACCTTCCCACCCAAGGGCAGCTGCCGGAGACAGGATACAGGCCCAGGACAGAGCCTGGGTCCCTCGGGGGACACCCCAGAGCTGCTGGGAGTGAAAGGCCTGTCAGGTGGGTGCAGGGGGAGAAGCAGGGCTGAAGGCCCTTCCCAGGAAGGGAAGAATAACTGCCTCTAGGCCCAGGCCAGACAACTGTCCCAGGGCTCCCCGCATCCCGCAGGCCTGCCCCCTGAGCTGAGGCCCCCGCAACTTGCCAGTTCTCTCTACATCCAGCCATCCTCCATGCCTGCTTCATCCTGAATGCCCCCACCCCCAGGAGCCTCTGCCACTGGGCCGTGTTGCTGTCACCACACACGGTCTAGTCTGCTATGGTCTGACCAGGTCCCCTCCAACAGGATGACCCCCTGCATTAGGGCAAGAACATCAGAGCCCCAGAACATCAGTGCCAGTGATGGCGTCAGAACAGACCTGACCACCCCCAGTGAGGAAACTGAGGCCTAGCCAAGGATGGCCTCACATCTGCGCAAGGTGTCCTCAGAGGCCTGCCTGGGTCTTTCCTAATGCTTCCCATCCAGAAACGTCTCTATGAAGTGACGGTGGGAACAGCTAATGCCCAGGACATTGAGGAGACATCACTGGTTTGTGTTTCTCTTCATTTCGATGCAGAGCTGAGAACAAGGAAAAGTAGAGGTGTTCAATGGCCCCAGCAACATAGGGTGGAGCCTGGGGGGCAGTGGGCACCCAGGCTCAGATTACTGCCCCACTCTGGAAACAGGGCACGGGGCCAGCAGGATCGGTGGCCATTACTAATGCATATGCTGGCTGGGGCCGAGCGGCCATCTCAGCCTCCCCAGCTGGGCCACTGGGAGGGGCCTGGAGGCCTTAGGGCCTGGGGTCAGCCCAGGACCCCCTTTATGCCAGCCCTGGCCCTGGCGCAATGCCGAGAATGACCTGGGGGAGAGGACAGTCAGTCCTTGAAGCCTGAGGGCTCAGAGTCACAGGAGGGAGGGGTCAGGCCAAATCCTGGTCTGGTGCTCTCATGTGACGTGATCCGCTGCCCCCAGATCCTCCCAAGACACATCTGTGCCCAGCTGCCTCCCCTGGCACTGATGCCACCTCAGATTTGAATTTCATCTTTGCAAGGGAAATGGCCTGTGTTCCTGGCAGGGCCTCCACCTGGAATGTCTCCTTGCTCTTCCCAGGCTGCTCTACCCTAGATGAGTAGCTTGCTTTTCCCTAGAGGCAGGATGGAGACAATCCCCAGATTCTTGGGCACAGGGCTTTCCCAGGCTGGGCCTCAGTTCCCCACCAGGATTTCTGATGCCTTCAGTTTTATTGATAGGTCTGTCTATGCCCTGCCTTGCTGTGGAAAGGACTTCAGGCATTTTGTACCTTGCAACCCACTCAGTCTCGTGAGGTACAGAGGCCGATCTCTGGCCTGTTTTCCATGTGAGGTCACATGCTTCGGCACAGAGAGCTTAAGCGACTTGCTCGAAGCCAAACAGAACTCACCCAAGGTCACAGGCTGATCTCCTTATCACCAGCCCAGGGTTCTTTCCACCAGACTTGTATACCTTCCCATGAATTATTTGCACCTGGCTGGCAGGGCAGTCATCGACCACATCCCTCTTCTCACTTCTCTGGAACATCGACACCAGCCTCTCTGCACTCCTTCTAGCTGCTGTCTAACCTCTCCCGTGAGCTGGAGGACCTGAGTGTTTAAAATTCTTAGCCAAATCCTCACCCTCCGGAAAGAAGACAGCCAAATAATGTCTCTGTCCTTCTCCGAGGAGGTCTCATCCCTTGAAAGCTGCCTGTGTCATCGTCATTAGAGTCTCATTCTAAAGTCATTCATTCAGGTCCGGCCTAAATGCAAATATGAGACATTCACTCACCGCCCCCCCCCCCCCACACACACATTCACATTGCAAGAGCAGCTACAATAAAACATCTTTAATTCATAATTTGACATTTGTGATAACAAAAGCGGGAGAAAATGTACCTTTGCACCCACTATGCAAAAAAAAAAAAAAAAGGCTGGGTGCAGTGGCTCACACCTGTAATCCCAGCACTTTGCAAGCCCGAGGCAGGCAGATCCTCACCTGAAGTCAGGAGTTCAAGACCAGCCTGGCCAAGATGGTGAAACCCCGTCTCTACTAAAAATACAAAAAATTATGTGGGCAAGGTGGCAGAGGCCTGTAATCCCAGCTACTCGGGAGGCTGAGGCCTGATAATTGCTTGAAACGGGAGGCGGAGGTTGCAGTAAGCCAAGATTGCACCACTGCCCTTCAGCCTGGGCCACAGAACGATACTCCATCTTAAAAAAAAAAAAAAGTGTTGAGTAAATAAATAGCATGACTGAGAAGAGACGTATTTAATATCCTACAAGAATCATTTCCACTGGGTTCAAGGTTGCATTCCAGAGTTATGGCATGGAGACCCAAGGACAGGAATCTGTCTCCTCAGCTGAATCCTGGCCTCTGAGACTCTTTGTATGAAACAGACCTGAGCACCATTTGGGCTCCTGCAGAGCGCTTATGAGCTTCCTCTGTGTGTGCTAACAGAGTCACACTTCCGAAATCCCAGGCTCAGACTGCCTCATGTGTCACCTTCCAAGATCAAGAGCCTAATTAGGTGGCAGGACTCCAAACCTCCTCAAAGGCTGTGGGCCTCCCTGAAGTGCAGTTTGTGGTTGAATGTCTGGCTCAAGCATCAGTTCTTGGTGCCCTCGATCATGGACAGGATGGTGGGAGAATTTCTCTGCAATCGGGGCATGTTCTGAAAGAGACGCCCAGGAGGCTTGCACAGAACACGCCTGCGGGTACTGAACCTCTCTAAAACGCCAGAATTCACTGTTTCCAGGTGCTTCAAAATAGACCTGACAGCCCAAATGTCCACCAAAAGGGAGTAGTCACAGGGATACTCCTTGAGAAGTGCATGCTTAGGTGATTTTGTCATTGTGTGAACATCATAGGGTATCCTTACACAAACCTAGATGGTGGAGCCTACTACACACCTAGGCTGCTACAAGCCTGCACAGCACTGCACCGAATACCGTAGACAAGTATAACATCATGGTTAAGTATTTGTGTATCTAAACGTAGAAAAAGTACAATAAAATATGGTGTTATTAATACAATCTTATGGGATCACCATCTTATACACAGTCCATCATTGACTAAAACATTATTTTGCAGTACATGAATGTATTTACATAATGCAATACTATGCCAGCTGGTTTTAGAAAATGGAATGAGGAGGCCAGGCGCGGGGGCTCACGCCTGTAATCCCAGCACTTTGGGAGGCCGAGGTGGGCGGATCATGAGGTCAGGAGATCAAGACCATCCTGGCTAACACGGTGAAACCCCATCTGGACTAAAAATATAAACAATTAGCCAGGCGTGGTGGTGGCCTGTAGTCCCAGCTACTTGGGAGGCTGAGGCAGGAGAATGGCGTGAATCCGGGAGGCGGAGCTTGCAGTGAAACGAGATCACACCACTGCACTCCAGTCTGGGCGACAGAGAGAGACTCTGTCTCAAAAAAAAAAAAAAAAAAAGAAAAGAAAAAGAAAAAGAAAATGGAAAGAGGACTCAGGCTATTTACTTCTAAGGAGTGACTTCCCAGATATACTAAATAAAGCTAATCAATAGGTAGAGCACTTTATTTTCCTCTTCTTTCTCATCCCTTCCCTTTCTGAACAGTTCATTCCATAAGCCATGAAGTAGGCTGAACAAGGCAACTATCCATGCTGTGGCGAAGGTGGGGGCCTGAGCCAGGTAAGGAGACAATGGTGAAGGAGGGTTGACCTGGGGTTCAGAGTTGGAGCAGGTAAGGAAGGCATCACTAGCCAGTCCTGCCACCCACTACAGGTGCCAGAGTCCAAACAGGATGAGAAGGGCATCCCTAAGGGAAGCTCACCCAGCATGGAGTGTCAGAGGACAGAGTGAGGAAGGTGCCCACATGGGAGGGAAGAATCAAATGGATTCTGAAACCCAGTAGAAGTGAAGAGGCCGGGCAAGGTGGCTCATGCCTATAATCCCAGCACTTTGGGAGGCTGAGGTGGGAGGATCACTTGAGGTCAGGAATTCGAGACCAGCCTGGCCAACATGGTGAAACCCCATTGATACTAAAAATACAAAAATTAGCTGGGCGCGGTGGCACACGCTTGTAGTCCCAGTTACTCGGGAGGTGAAGGCAGGAGAATCGCTTGAACCCAGGAGGTGGAGGTTACAGAGAGCCTAGATCACACCACTGTACTCCAGCCTGGGCAACAGAGTGAGACTCTCTCTCTTTCTAAAAAAAAAGGTAAAATATTTATAATAGTAAACTATATGAAACAACCAAAACGACTGTCAGCAATGAACTGGTTAAATAACTTACACATTTGTAGAATGATTACTATGGGGCCGGGCTCAGTGGCTCACACTTGTAATCTCAGCACTTTGGGATGCCAAGGCAGGTGGATCACTTGAATCCAGGAGTTTGAGACCAACCTGGGCAACATGGCAAAACCCCATTTCTGCAAAAAATACATATATTAATTAGCCTGAGAGGTGAAGGTTGCAGTGAGGCAAGATCGTGCCACTGCACTCCGGCCTGGACAGAACAAGATACCATCTCAGAAAAAAAAAAGAAAAGAAAAAATATTATGAAGCTATAAGAAAGAATGAGGACTTTTTTTAGAAATGACAAAGAAACAGAAAACGCTAGGCCGGGCGCGGTGGCTCAAGCCTGTAATCCCAGCACTTTGGGAGGCCGAGACGGGTAGATCACGAGGTCAGGAGATCGAGACCATCCTGGCTAACACGGTGAAACCCCGTCTCCACTAAAAAATACAAAAAACTAGCCGGGCGAAGTGGCGGGCGCCTGTAGTCCCAGCTACTGGGGAGGCTGAGGCGGGAGAATGGCGTGAACCTGGGAGGCGGAGCTTGCAGTGAGCTGAGATCCGGCCACGGCACTCCAGCCTGGGCGACAGAGCAAGACTCCGTCTCAAAAAAAAAAAAAAAAAAGAAAACGCTGACAACATCAATTGCTGGTGAGGATGTGGAGCAACAAGAACTCTCTCATTCATTGCTGGTGGGAATGCCAAACGGCACAGCTGCTTTGGAAGACAGTTTGGAAGTTTCTCACATGACTGAACTTACTCCTACCGTATGATCCAGCAATCATGCTCCTTGGTATCTATCCAAAGAAACTGAAATGTTACGTCCGCACAAAAAACTGGCACATGGGTGTTTATAGCAGCTTTATTCGTAATTGCCAAAACTTGAAAGCACGCAAGATGTCCTTCAGTAGGTGAGTGGATAAATGACCTTTGGTAATCCAGACAATGCAATATTATTCAGTGCTAAAAAGAAATGAGCTATCAAGCATGAAAAGGCATGGAAGAACTTTAAATGAATAGTACTAAGTGAAAGAAGCTAATTTGAAGAGGCTACATACTGGATGATTCCAATATATGGCATTCTGGAAAAGGTGGGCCAGGCGCGGTGGCTCATGCCTGTGATCCTAGCACTTTGGGAGGCCAAGGCAGGCAGATCACCTGAGGTCAGGAGTTCGAGACCAGCCTGGCCAACATGGCGAAACCCCGTTTTTACTAAAAATACAAAAAAATTAGCTGGCGGTGGTGGCATGTGCCTGTAATCCCAGCTACTCAGGAGGCTGAGGTAGGAGAATCAATTGAACTGGGGAGGCAGAGGTTGCAGTGAGCCGATACCATGCCACTGCACTCCAGGCTGGGTGACAGAGCAAGACTTTGTCTCAAAAAAAAAAAAAAGAATCCAGACATTACATTAATGGCTCACTCCTGTAATCCCAGCACTTTGGGAAGCTGAGGCAGGCAGATCACCTGAGGTCAGGAGTTCAACACCAACCTGGTCAACATGGTGAAACCCCATCTCTACTAAAAATACAAAAATTAGCTGGGCACGGTGGAGCGCAACTGTAATTCCAGCTTCTCAGGAGGCTGAAGCAGGAGAATCGTTTGAGTTTGGGAGGTGGAGGTTGCAGTGAGCCAAGATTGTGCCACTGCACTCCAGCCTGTGTGACAGAGCAAAACTTCATCTGAAAACAAACAAAAGGAATCCAGACATTAAAGAGACCTGTGAAAGTATAAGACAATGTCACTCTTCTTGTTAAATAAAAATCTTTGTTTTTTAAAAGTTATTTTCTTTTTTTCTTTTTTTTTGGACTGGAGTCTGGCTCTGTGCCAGGCTGGAGTGCAATGACGAATCTCAGCTCACTGCAAGCTCCACCTCTGATTCGCCATTCTCCTGCCTCAATTCCAGGCAACTGGACTACAGGCGCCATCACCCAGCGCCCGGCTGAACCTGAGAAATGAAAACGGGGGTTTCCAGCATGAGATGGTCTCGGTCTCCTGACCTTGTGATCCGCTCGTCTCGGCCTCCCAAAGTGCTGGGATTACAGGCTTGAGCCACCGCGCCCGGCCAAAATAGTTATTTTCATAAAGTGTTATTTTTGTTAACATTTAATGGTTTTACTATTGTTATTTTTCTTTTCTTTTTTTTTTTTTAAAGACACACAGTCTCTCTCTGTCGCACATGCTAGAGTACAGTGGTGCAACCTTGGCGCACTGCAACCTTGAAGCCCTGGATTCAGGCCATCCTTCTAAGTCAGCCTCCCATGTAGCTGGGACTAGAGGCACATACCACCACACTCCGCTATTTTTTAAAACTTTTTTTTGTTGTTTTTGAGAAAGGATCTCGCTTGTCACCCAGGCTGTAGTGAAGTGTGATCTTGGCTCACTGCAACCTTCGCCTCCCAGATTCAAGTGATCCTCCCACCTCAGCCTCCCAAGTAGCTGGGACTACAGGCATGTACCACCATGCCCAAGTAATTTTTGTATTTGTTCGGTAAGGACAGGGTTTCACCACATTAGCCGGGCTGGTCTCAAACTCCTGACCTCAAGTGACCCACCTGCCTCAGTCTCCCAAAGTGCTGGGATTACAGACGTGAGCCACCGTGCCTGGCCAATAGGGGCACGTTCTGAAACCAGGGCATCTTCTGAAAGAGACACCCAGTAGGCTTGCACAGAACAAGGCTACAGATACAGAACCTCTCTAAAATGCCAGAATTGACTGTTTCCAGGTGCTTCAGAAATAGACCTGACAACCCGAATGTCATTAACATGATGTTCATGTAATGACAAGAAATGCGTCGTTAGGTGATTTCATCGTTGTGTGAACATCACAGGGTGTCCTTACACAAACCTAGATGGTGGAGCCTACTCTAATTCATAATGAGGTCTGGCTGTTTCGTCCAGGCTGGTCTCGAACACCTGGGCTCAATCCTCCTGAGGTAGGAGGCAGGACTCCACTCAGGAGGCGAAACTTGATTCCAGAGGCCAGGCTGGGACACCACACCGAATTGACTTGATGACTCTAGCTACAATAGAAATGGGGTGAAAGCACCTCCCCCTATGACACACCCACAGATGCCATGGCAGTTTACTGTTGCCGTGGTAACAGCCGGAAGTTACCACCCCTTTCATGGCAAGATCCCCAAGTTACCACCCCTTCCCATGGCAATGACCTGATGACCTGGAAGTTACCACCACTTTTCTGGAAATGTCTGCATAATCTGCCCCTTAATTTGCATATACTTAAAGGGAGCATCCATAGGAGTGCAGAACTGCCTCTGACCATAAGTCACCTCATTAGCATAAACTCAAGTGGTATGGAAAGGGCTTTTTATCAATAACAAAAGAGGTTTCCATCACTCAGAAAATTCCAAGGGTTTGGGAACTCTGTGCCAGGACCCAGGGACAAAGACCAGATATTTTTCATATTATACCACACTGCCCACGAGGTCACTGGGAATAGAGAACTGAAATGTGGATGGACACCATCCTGGAGCGACAGACTTGCCATCAACAGTTTATGGCGGTCGTGGATGTTGGGGGTGTGGGTGACATCCCAGAACACCAGCTACATTCGTTTCCCGAGGCTACTATGACATGTGACCACACTGAGGGGCTTCAAACAACAGAAATTGGTTCTCACAGTTCTGGAGGCCAGAAGTTCAAAATCGAGGCATGGGCAGGGCCTCCCCCACCCACTGAGAACATCTGTTCCAGGGTCTCTCCTGGCTGGTGGGAGCTGTGGCACTCCCTGGCGCTCCTGGTAGATGCGTCACTCCAGGCTCTACCTGCACCGTCACTTGCCTCCTGCTCTACTGTGTCCACCTCCCCATGTGTCTCTTCTAAGGACACTTGTCATTGCACTTAGGGGCCACCTGATAATCCAGGGTGACCTTCTCATCTCAAAATCCTTAATTTAATTACATTTGCAAAAGGCCCTTTTTCCAAATAAGGTCCCATTCACAGATTCTGGGGATCCAGATGTGGATGTGTCTTTTGGGGGACACCATTCACTCCACTACACCAACGTTGAAGAAGAAGAACCCGGGCAAAGACCCTGGCTTCCCAGTAGGGAAAGACTCTGCAGGGACAGGGACAGGGACACTGTGGCCTGGTGTGATGAAGGCAAGGGTGTGGGAGACGGAGCTGGGAGGCATTGGGGTAATGATCTGCCTCTCTGAGGTCCCTCGACCTGGGGAAATGGGAGTCTGGGTGCTGAAAGCAGAGAAGCCCCTTGATGGAGGAACATCTTAGTGGGTTCCCCTACTCAGGCCATTGGAGGGTGTACAGATGAGCACATGCCTGGGGCAGGAAGGCCCCCTTGTCCAGTTCTGATTCCCCAGGCCTGACACTGCTTTCCCAGTGAACTGTCGGGAAGAGAGTGCACACCCCGCCTCATGCTGCAGATGCTAGTCATCAGGAAGTCCTGCTTAGCATCCCTCCTCATGCCCGCATGCTGCAGCCCTGGCAGATGGCCCTGTGTTGGGCTGGGAGACATGGGCAGAAGGTCTTTTGTTTTATTTTTACTTTGGGGACAGGGTCTTGCTCTGTCACCCAGGCTGTAGTGCAGTGGTGCAATCTCAGCTCACTGCAGCCTCGACCTGGGCTCAAGCGATCCTCCCACCTCAGTCTCCCGAGTAGCTGGGACCACAGATGCATGTCACCATGCCTGGCTAATTTTTTACTTTTTGTAGAGATGGGGGCCTCCCTGTGTAGCCCAGGCTGGCCTTGAATTCCTGGGCTCGAATGATCCTCCTGCCTCGACCTCCCAAAGTGCTGGGATTATAGGTGTGAGCCACTGCACCTGGGCAGCAGAGGGCCTTTTGGAAAAAAACGCACGTCAGGATTGGAGGCTGCTGCCCAGCTCCCTGATGACAACTACATGTCTTTGGCTTTGGGGACAGGTGGGCGGGGAGGGACCCAGCTGCCGCCTGGAAGAGACGGGCCAGTCAGTCTTGGAGCTTCATTCCCAGCCTCTGTGAACTTCAAAAGCAATTTCCTTTATTGCTGGCGCCATGGGCTGCAACTCTGGATAAGCGAATCAATGGCAGGAGCAGGTGGGCACAGTTAATACCTGTGTTCAGCTTTATGTTTTCTCAGCGGTAAACAAAGATAACCTGAACTCTAAACAGTCAGTTCCAGGCAGCCCACAGAGCTCGCCACCCACACTCCCTTCTCCCTCATTAGATGATGGGCTCATTTGAGCAAAAGGCCTCAGAGCCTTTCCTGGATGCCAGGACTGGGTCTGGGTGGGAGTGCAGGGTTTCAGGATGAGGATCCTGCCACCCCAGCTGGTGGGACAAGCAGCTCTGCCTGCGGAAGCTTCCTGCTACCTTCCCAGCCCCCTGCCTGCTCCAGCATCTCAGTGTCCCACAAGCAGGGAGTCCTGCGCCACTGCAATTGTTGCAACTGTCTTGTAACTCCTGGGGCCTCCAGGCCTGGCTGACAGAAGGGCACAGGGACACCTGGGCACCCCTACCACTTGCCCCCCTCCACTGGGCAGGGGCTGCTTCTGCATCCTGCTGAACCCAGGGCTGGAAGCTGGGGGCAGCTGTCGGCTGGGTGGGCACCTGGGCCTGTGTTCAGTCTCCTGAGGCTGCTAGAGGCGGGGTCCCTCCCCTCCCAGCCTCCTCCCCACCCATGTCTCTGAGGGCAGGACATCATCATAACTCAGCAGGCCCTCCCTGGCTGACAGTGCACAGCCCCTCAGAAGGCGCCCCTGCAACATCCCAGATGTGAACCCCAGGCCGACCACGGGGGCCCCGCAGCTGTTCCCATGGGTGTAAAGAGTAAGCCCCCTAATTACCAGGCTTTTGAACTCTTTTTTTTTTTTTTTGAGGCGGAGTCTCACTCTGTCGCCCAGGCTGGAGTGCAGTGGCGCGATCTCGGCTCACTGCAAGCTCCACCTCCCGGGTTTACGCCATTCTCCTGCCTCAGCCTCCCGAGTAGCTGGGACTACAGGCGCCGCCACCACGCCCGGCTAATTTTTTGTATTTTTAGTAGAGACGGGGTTTCACTGTGTTAGCCAGGATGGTCTCGATCTCCTGACCTCGTGATCCGCCCGCCTCGGCCTCCCAAAGTGCTGGGATTACAGGCTTGAGCCACCGCGCCCGGCCGGCTTTTGAACTCAACCCAAATGTGCTGAATGCTTTCCATACCTGGGCCTGCAAGGCAGGCAAGTTAGCCTCATCTACTCCAGGTAAGGAAATAGACTCAGAGACTGGTGGGGCGAGCCCAGGGCACTGAGGGGTTCCCTGAATTTTCCACCCATGGCTTTGACCCCATGCAGCCCCTTGAGGCGGGTATGCTTGTTATGCCCTGTGCGTAGGTCAGGAAATGCGGTGCCTTGCACAAGGTCAGCCAGCCAGGGCATGGCCGCCACCACGGTGCCACGCTGCATGGACCCGAAGGAGGTTGATTTGAATCCCACGTCTCCAGTAAGGACACCTGGACATTGGACTTTTGACACTTCTCTCAGCCCTGACCCCACTGTCAGCAGAACAGTCAATTCCGGAAGCCGCCTCTATGAAGCCCCACACACTCTCTCTCCCGTGCTCACACGCAGCATCCTCTCTGGGATTTCCAGCTCTCTCCTCCCCTCCTGCCCTCGGCTCCTGTCCATCCTCACTGCCTGTCACTGCCGTCCCCCACCGCCTACGGGATCACATGGAAAGTTCTTACCCTCCAAGACCCACCTTAATGTGACTTCCTGGGCCTCCTGCCCAGAGAAGGAAGGGTCTCACCAACCCAGGCCGCTCCTCTCCCACTTCAAGCCCCCGGCCCATCCCGCAGGAGGGAGGGGTCTCCCCCATCCTCAGTGAGGGGTCTGTCCCAGGTACTGCAGGAGGGAAGAAGCACTTCTGGCTGAGGGTCAGAGAAGCTTTCAGTAAGAAGCAGCTTTTCAGATGGGCCTGAAGGTGGGCTGGGGGTGGGACGGGTGGGTCAGGGCAAAGCTGAGGTAGGAAGGCCGGCTCTCTTCTGCCACCCAGCCCAGCTGGCCCCAGGTCCCTAGATATCAATATTGAATCGTCCATGTTTCGGTGGGTGTGGGACCCCTGCAGCCTGAGGTCGGGGGATGGCCAACGTTGAACCTGAGGACAGACAAGCAGGGCAGATCCCACCTCTCCTCCCCATGAAGAATCTTCTAGGCTCCCTAGGCAGCAGGCCCAGACCAGCCTAGCCCGTCAGCCCTCCTCGAGTCTCCGCTTGCAGCCATGGCCCAGCGCCTGCTGGAATTATGACACAGTGTGTTGCGTGTGTGTGTGTGTGTGTGTGCACGCACACACGCGGCTTCTGTAATATGAACCGATAAATGTTTTCGATTGGCACACCTTTGACCCGAAGACACCACTCATCAGAATGTATCCTAAAGAAATTCTCTCTTTTGCAACAGCCAGAAATTGGAAACTGCTCAGCTGTCCTTAGGATGGGCTTTGAATCAATCAGCCAAAGCCAGAAGATGAAACACTGTGCAGCTGGTCATTGTCATAGAATAGAATTTTCCCAAATGGGAAAAGGTTACGCAGTGAGAAAAGGAAGACACAAAAACAGTCTATACAAAATGGTCTCATTTTTATTCAAACGAAGTGCACGCTGGAAAAAAGATGCAGGAACCTGCAGCCAACGGCAGCCAGTGCTTTTCTGGTGCTTGTGTTGTCTGCCGTGGGCTTCTCTGCGATAGGCAGGACTTCTGTGATGGAGGCCAAACATACGTTTCCAAAGGAAATTAGAGAAAAAAGAAAAATAAAGTCCCAAAGCATCCAACAAATTCTGCTGGGCCACACACCCAAGGCACACAGGCATGCATGGCCTGGCACCACCC
This sequence comes from Papio anubis, assembly GCF_008728515.1. Lineage (NCBI taxonomy): Eukaryota > Metazoa > Chordata > Mammalia > Primates > Cercopithecidae > Papio > Papio anubis. The sequence goes on from NC_044979.1 coordinate 28,778,936, forward strand.
CCAACACCCTCCCACCCCCGCCCCCAGCTTTTTCCCGAGCTTCTCTCACTCAGGTAATGTGATCCCCCCCGGGAGGGTCTCCTTCCCCAGACTCCTCTCCGCAAGGCCAGCCTGTTTCCTGGGCTCAGGCCCAGAAAGGGAAAGACCTCCTCAGGCCTCGTCTAAGAGCAAAATTGTCTCTGCTTCCCACACATGGTACTTTCAGGAGTTGCAGTGGGTCTGCAGGACCCTCTGAGATTGGATGGGGGGTGCTCCCTGCCTCCCCATTGGTTAATTATTGTGTAATAAGATATGGAGTTGGCTCCTGGCCAGCAGAGACAAAGAGAAGAAATATGCCTCAAGGGTGTCCCATTTCTGTGCACTGTGCTAAGAGCTTGACCTAGGTGATTGAATTGAAGCCCAACATTCTCATGAGGTAGGTATGTTTCTAACCCCATCTTGCAGGTGAGGAAACCGAGGCTCACAGAGCTTAGGTAACTTGTTTAAAGTCACACGAGGCCAGGCATGGTGGCTCATGCCTGTAATCCCAGCACTTTGGGAGGCTGAGGCGGGCAAATTGCCTGAAGTCAGGAGTTCAAGACCAGCCTGGCCAACATGGTGAAACCCCGTCTGTACTAAAAATCCAAAAAACTAGCTGGGCATGGTGGCGCGCCTGTAATCCCAGCTACTCTGGAGGCTGAGGCAGGAGAATCACTTGAACCCGGGAGGCAGAGGTTGCAGTGAGCCGAGATCACACCACTGCACTCTAGCCTGGGTCACAGAGCAAGACTCCGTCTCAAAAAAATAAAATAAAAATAAAATAAAAATAAAGTCACACGAGCCAGGAAGCCAACACAGTGCTGGTCTCCCAGGTTTGTTCCAAGCGGTGCCAGGTCCTAGCCCCTTTCCTGGTCATCAGGGAAGAGGGACGTCACTTCTGTTGCTTAGCTGAGGGCCATGGGTGGGACAGGTCTGGTGAAGCCCTCTGTTCCCAGCCCTCGTCAGCCCTGCCACAGGCAGGTGGGACCTGGGAGCCCAGCCACGGACGGGCTGTTCCTGCTGCCTGCCCTTCTGCCAGGACAGAAGAGACAGGGCTTACCCCTTTAGGGCATGTGCCTGATTGCCCTCTGGATGAAAGAACCTGTTCCCAGGTGAAGCGGGCTCTCCCAAAAGGCTGGAGTGGGAGGGGCTGGAGCTTGGAGTCCTGGGTTTTCCCCATATCCAGGGGAGCAGGGACCAATCCCCCACGCTCCTCTCACCCCCAGGGGACCCTCTTTGGCTGTGCAGACTGGCCCTTTCGGGGGGTCTGAGTCCTCAGCACCAGGTGTGCTAGTCATGCTGCTCAGCGTCACCTCGCAAGACAGCAGGGAACACGGTGGGAGGCTGAGGAGGGACTGTCTCAGGTAGACAGTAGGGGACAGGAGGGCGAGACTCAAGCAGACAGAAGTGAGAGAGACAGAGCCCACACAGAGATTCACAGAGACACTCAAAGCTTGGGAGGGCGCCCACTGGGCACCGGCAGCCTCTGTGGGACATTTTAGCAGCAGGGACTGAGGGGTGAGCCAGGGGATAGGACCAAGGTAGAGTCACCAGACTTGGAAATAAAAATACAAGGCCAGATGCCATGGCTCATGCCTGTAATCCCAGCACTCTGGGAGGTTGAGGTGGGCAGATCTCTTGAGGTCAGGAGTTCAAGGCCGACCTGGCCATCATGGCGAAACCCCATCTCTACTAAAACTACAAAAATTAGCCGGGCATGGTGGTGCGTGCCTGTAATCCCGGATACTTGAGAGGCTGAGGCAGGAGAATCGCTTGAACCCGGGAGGTGGAGGTTACAGTGAGCCGAGATCGCACCACTGTACTCCCAGTGTGGGCAACAGAGAGAGACTCCGTCTCAAAAACAAACCAAGAAAAAGAAATAAAAGTACAAGATTCCCAGTCAAATTTGAACTTCGGACAAGCAACCAATACTTCCAGTATAAGTATATTCTGTGCAGCATTTGGGACATACTTATACTAAAAAGTTATTCATTGTTTTTCTGAAGTGCCAATCTGAATGGTGTCCTGTGTTGAACTCGGCACCCAAGACCCAGGGCCTTTTTCGTCAGCTGCAGGGGGCACTTGGAGGGTGTCTTATTGCTCCTTTGGGCCAGGGACATCCATCTCCATGTGGCTGGGAAGGGACCTCCAGTCCTGTGCATGCACAGTGGAGGCCAGGCCTTGCCCCAGTGTGGGGAAATGCTGAGCCCCATTTCCCCCATCAGGACTCCGCCCTCGAGTGCCAGCTCAGACCTAGAAGCCACTCTACACGACCTGTGCCGCACTGTCCTACGGTCCTGGAAATGTGTCAAGGAGTTTGGGTGTGCTGAGGGACTAAGCCTGTGGGTTCCTCAAGGGGTGGGACAAGTGCTCAGAGGAGACGCAGCCTCTGCTAAGGGTGTCCAGGGGCCCAGGCCCGTGGGGGAGTGACCAGGGAAATATCACCACCCCACCACCCATAGGCGGCTTGGAACAGCACAGAGTGCCTGGCTGGAAGGGAACTCCGGCCCTGTGTTTTCATAGATGAGCATCCGAAGGCTTCCAGAGGCCACTGAGGGTCTAGAGGCCAGGCCCTGGGGCCCTCGGGGCAGTGCTGTCTGCTTGTGGCATGGTGGGCTTCCTTACCTCGGTGGCCTCTGGCCATGACATGTGACTGCCCCTCATGGGGGTCTAGCATTTTCTTTCTTTTTTTGAGACGGAGTCTTGCTCTGTCGCCCAGGCTGGAGTGCAGTGGCATGATCTCGGCTCACTGCAATCTCTGCCTCCAGGGTTCGAGCAGTTCTCTGCCTCAGCCTCCTGAGTAGCTGGGATTACAGGCACCCACCACCACGCCTGGCTAATTTTTGTGTTTTTAGTACAGACGGGGTTTCACCATCTTGGCCAGGTTGGTGTTGAACTCCTGACCTCATGATCCACCCGCCTCGGCTTCCCAAAGTGCTGGGATTACAGGGTGTGAGCCACCGCACCTGGCCAGATCTAGCATTTTCTACTTAGCAAAGTTCTCTCCCCTCCTCTGTCCCATTTGAGGTGCATAGCCACTCCAGACAACAGATGAACCAGCCAGCACTGCCGTGATGTACAGCTGGAAACCGAGGCACACACGTCTAGCCCAAAGTTGTACAGAGAGATGGTGCAAGAGCTCCAACCAGAAGCAGAACCCATCTTGGCTGGGGGCAGAAGGAGGAACCCAGGGCGACGTGTTGCTCATTCTTCAGCCAGTCGGGGGTGGCCTGGGAGCCCAGAGCTCAGAATTTCCCAGTGCCTGCTGAGCTGAAATGGATTAATTTTCAACCTCTCCCTCACCTCAGTTTCCCCACCTGTGAAGTGGGTGAAACTACGCTGTCATCTCAGGCTTGTAGGGGCCCAGAGAGATGCCCTGTTTGATTACAAAATGGATTAAAAGTATTGGTGTACTTGATACAAGTAATTCTATCCTGCACACAGATAGTTTTGTTGAAAAGCAGGCTCAGGTGGCCTTTCACCGGCTTCCCTTCCCCCTGCTCAAGCCCCTACAGAATGGGCTGTGAGGGAGAGAGACAGAAAGGCGATAAGCTCCTCCTGGAGCCCCGGAAGTATCGCTGCGGCTGTGCGTTCCTACTGAGGGTTTCCAGCTGGGCAAGGGCTTCCAGGCTGGGCCCTGATCATGCCCTGCTCCTGCCCACTCTGGGAGCTGGTCTCTGTGGGAAGAGCCATGGTGGCCCTGGCAAAAGGGCTGCAGGTCAGAGGATAGGGTGCCTGCAGGACACAGGGAAACACTTGGGTACCAACCACCTGGCCAGTGTTCCCAAATTCCACTTATACTGGGCACCGTTGCCAGAGCCTGTGTCTCTCCATGCGAGAGAATCATGAGTGAAACGTGCTCAGATCCGGCATCTGGCCAAGACCTGGTCCCCTCATGTCCCCTGGACTAACAGGTGGAGGAAAAGTGTGAGTCACCCCAGGGGAAGCAGCCACGCTGCTACAAAGGCCACCTGAAGACTATTCCTTGCCACGTGTATTGCAGGGGGGCTGCTGGGTCAGCACATATGTAGGTGAGCATTTAATCACCACCATTTGCTTGAGGTTCCGTGTAACTCTGTCCCTTCCTTCAAGAGGGTTTTGCTATTCTTTTTCCATGAACAGTTTTTTTTTCTTTTTTTTGAGACCCAGTTTCTTCATCATTTTTTTTTTTTTAGATGGAATCTTGCTCTGTCACCCAGGCTGGAGTGTGCAACGGCACGATCTTGGCCCACTGCAACCTCTGCCTCCGAGGTTCAAGCAATTCTCCTGCCTCAGCTTCCCAAGTAGCTGGGATTACAGGTGCCTGCCACCATGCCTGGCTAACTTTTTTTGTATTTGTTTTTTGTTTGTTTGTTTTTGAGACGGAGTCTCGCTCTGTTGCCCAGGCTGGAATACAGTGGTGTGATGTCTGCTTACTGCAAGCTCCATCTCCTGGGTTCAAGTGATTCGTATTTTTTTGTGTGTTTTTAGTAGAGGCTGGGTATCACCATGTTGGCCAGGCTGGTCTCAAACTCCTGACCACAGGTGATCTACCCGCCTGGCCTCCCAAAGTGCTGGGATTACAGGCGTGAGCTGCTGCGCCTGGCCCGTGAACAGCAATTCTGTCGGTGGCCTTTCATTGTCTGCTCCTCAGAGCCCCTCTGGAAGCAGGCCTGAGATAAACAAGCACATAAACGAAATGTGTCCTGGTGGTTTTCAGGAAGTTGGACATTCATGGAGCAGCATTATCATCTCCACAATGACCCCCTCTCCTCCTCCCTGGGGGTGGCTGGGAACCATCGTGCTGGTATCTGGGCCTCTGGTGACCTTGGCCAGTAGCAACCACAGGCTGCAAATGGCTGCTGAGTGTGGCCTGAGACAGGCACAGGCTGGGATGGCAGGGGCTGGACTGCTGATTTCAAAATGGTTGGAAAGTCCCCTGGACTAGAGACTGCTACTTTGGAGCAGAGCGGCTTTCTCTGTTGTTCGACTGATGCTGGATTGGAACACAGCTCTAGAGTGAAGTTTGAAATTCATAGTTTGTGACCAGAATCTGTGACTGACATAGTCAGCCCAACAAGGCCAAGGTGTCTCTAGAGCCCGGGATCTCAGGCTGGTTCCCTGTCCACTGGAAGCCACTGGGCTTATCCAGGGACACCCAGACTTTCTCTCCTCACATACAATGGACAGAGGGTCAGTGTGGCATTCAAATCCTGGCTCCAACCCATCCTAGCTGAGTAACCAAATTATTGAACCACCTCAAGCTTCCATTTTCTTTCTTTTTTTTCTTTTTTTTTTTCTTGAGATGGAGTCTTGCTTTCTCACCCAGGCTGGAGTGCAGTGATATGATCTCAGCTCACTGCAACCTCCGCCTCCTGGGTTCAAACGATTCTCCTGCCTCAGCCTCCCAAGTAGCTGGGATTACAGGTGTGCGCCACCACATCTGGCTAAATTTTTTGTATTTTAGTAGAGACGGGGTTTTGCCATGTTGGTCAGGCTGGTCTTGAACTCCTGAGCTCAGGTAATTTGCCTGCCTCAGCTTCCCAAAGTGCTGGGATTACAGGCGTGAGCCACCACACCCAGCCTTAGCTTCCATTTTCTCATGCATAAAATGGCATAATAATGCTAACCTCACACAGCAGAGGTGAGGAGTGGAAAGACCTACCCAATAAGACCACTTCCATCCTCTTGGGTTTTAAAATTAATCACAGTTCAGGATAAGGAAGCTGTGTTCATTGACAAATCCCATCATTCATTCATTCAACAAACATTTAATGAATGCCTACTATGTGTCAGACAGGTACTGTCAACTCATGGGCTTTGTAAACAGCAAAGTGGCACTGTGGAGGCCGGGAGCGAGAACGCTTGGGTCTGAGCCTTCATCTGCCAAGTGCCCTCTGAGTGAACTTGGAAAATGCATACTCCCAGGAAGCCTTAGATCTTCCCGCCCTTCAGAGATCGAGGGGAAAAATGAAAAAGTGTTTGGGGCCGGGCACAGTGGCTCATGCCTGTAATCCTAGCACTTTAGGAGGCTGAGGTGGGCAGAGCACTTGAGCTCAGGAGTTCAAGACCAGCCTGGCCAACATGGTGAAACTCTGTCTCTACCAAAATACAAAAATTAGCCCAGGCAGTGGCAGGTGCCTGTAATCCCAGCTACTCAGGAGGCTGAGGTAGGAGAATCGCTTGAACTCAGGAGGCGGAGGTTGTGGTGAGCTGAGATCACCCCCCTGCACTCCAGCCTGGGCAACAAACATCTCAAAAAACAAAAAAAAAGTGTTCAGGGAAGAATTTTGTGAACTGTGACCCATCTGGCCTCAGTCGAGGTTGCTTGCTTCCTTGGCCCTCTCTTGGTCCACCTGTGCCCAGTTTCCATAGTGGTTCCAACATGCCTGGAGCCCTTCATTGTGGCACCTCACTCTGCAACATTCCCCTAACACTCCAGAGCCAGGCCTTTCTTGTCTCCCTCACACTCAGTCACACAGGCACGTAAGCCCATGGAAAGATGCTCACATCACTTGTCATCAAGAACATACAAATTAAAACCATGATGAGATTACTACACACGCACGGGAATGCCCAAACTAAGACATGCTCTCATGTATGTGATACCAGTGAATTCACATGGTGCACACCCCAGTACCAATCCAGGATGTACACCATAGCAGTGAATTTGCATGGTGCATACTCCAGTTCCAATCTTAGAGAAAAATCAACCCAACGGTTGTCTCTATAGGATAGGCAATGGGGGAAGCTATTTTGAAGCAGGAAGTTACACTTACTCCAAGATAGGCCAGGGCCAGCTGGTGTCAGGGATGGCAAGAGTGGGCAGAGGCTACTGCCCACCTCAGAGACCACCCTCTCCACTTCCAACCCTCCCTTGAAGAAGTTGGCACCCTATCGATGCTGACTGACTAAAGCCTTGTCATTTCCCCCAAAGGCTGGTGGAACAGAGATAACTAGGGTCATTGACGCTTAGAGGAAAGATGATGGGCGAGGGGGCTCTGAGTGCAGGAGGGACCAAGAGCACGCTGCCATTCACCATGTGTGCTTGGAGCGGGAGCATATGGCTAACAATGACCAGCTGTTCCAGATGGAATCAGAGAAAAACAGGCTTCCCCAGTAGCAAGAAACATTTAGGTGGGCCATAATGATGAACTTCCTGAGACGGTGTTTGAGAACAGTGGATGTGTGTGTGCATGTCCATGCAGGTGCATGTGTGTGTTGCGGGGGTGGTGTGTGCTGTCACTGGAGCAAGGGAAGATGGCACTCAGTGTAATTCTCCAGAGCACTTTAGGAATTGGAAAGACAAACCTCGAAGTGACATGAGCCTGGGTCCCTCTGGGCTGGGGACAGAGAGATGGACTCGGGCCCTTTCTTTAGGTACCTCCGAGGACAATTAGCTAGCTGGTCCATCAGTAAGACCCCCAAACCAGAAATCTGTGGAGCCAGATGGGTACTTACTTTCATGGCCTGACCCCTCCCAGACAGCCTGTTCATTCTCCTCCCCATTAGGGCAGAAGAGTCCATCCATCACCATTGCAGCTGTGATGTCACCACTGCAGGCCTCCACTGCACAGGAAGACGGTTCCAACTCCTCTGAGGCGCTAAATCATTCATGGGCCAGAGAGCCTGGGTGGCAGGAGATTTACCGCTGAAGAAACACTTTAGGGACTTGTGGAAATCAATTCCTTAAAGAGACCCCATCAACTGGCAAGTGGCCTAGGGCTGAGGCTTGGGTTTGTGTTGGGGACCCAATGAAGTAGGGTTGGAGGGGGGCAGCTCCCTAACTCCAAAACCAAGGATGGAAGGGAGCCCAAGGCTAGGCCCAAGGTTAGGATAGATTCCTGACACCCTAGCTTGGGGAGGTGGGAGGAAGAGGAAGAGCAGGGTTCCCAGAATCCAGCCCTGGCCCAGCTGCTCCTCCCATCACCTGATGGCTGCACTTATACCTATGGGGGCTCTGCTGGTGAATAAGACCGAATGAGGAGGATTGTCAGCATGTGTTTGCTGAGTCTGTAGGCTCCTCAATCTCGGACCACCCCACTCAGTCTCTGCTGGCAGGGGAGCAGGCCAGCTTTGGTTTCTCTGCAGCGGAGGCTGGGAGCATTGTCCAGCATGCTTCCTTTTCATCTCAAGGAGAATGTGAGCTCCTCAAAGGCCCACGTGGTGTCTGCTTTAAGATCCAGACCAGCTGGGTGCAGTGACTCAGGTCTGTAATCCCAGCACTTTGGGAGGCTGAGGCGGGCAGCTCACTTGAGGCCAGGAGCTCAAGACTAGCCTGGCCAACATGGCAAAACCCTGTCTCTACTAAAAATATAAAAACTAGCTGGGGTGTGATGGCATGTGCCTGTAATCCCAGCTACTTTGGAGGCTGAGGCACGAGAATCACTTGAACGGAGGTTGCGGTGAGCCAAGATCATGCCACTGTACTCCAGCTTGGGTGACACAGAGAAGACTGTCAAAAAAAAAAAGGCTGGATGTGGTGGCTCACGCCTGTAATTCCAGCACTTTGGGAGGCCAAGGCGGGCGGATCATGAGGTCAGGAGATTGAGACCATCCTGGCTAACACGGTGAAACCCTGTCTCTACTAAAAATACAAAAAAATTAGCCGGGCGTTGTGGCAGGCACCTGTAGTCCCAGCTAGTCAGTAGGCTGAGGCAGGAGAATGGCATGAACCCAGGAGGCAGAGTTTGCAGTGAGCTGAGATCCCACCACTGCACTCCAGCCTGGGCGACAGAGCAAGACTCTGTCTCAAAAAAAAAAAAAAAAAAAAAAAAAAAAATCCAGACCAGTGGGACTTGATGATTCAGTTCTTGGCGTAGCATATGCTAGTTTAACCAGTTAGAAGAGCATGTGACATCCAGAAGCAGCCTGGGACGTTTGTTGTCCAGTGCATATCTAGCAGTGGGCTCCGTTGTTCCAAGAGCTTGTCTGCCTCTGTTTCTGCCTCAACGTGTCTTAGAAAAGAAAAATAAAGGGATGAAGGAAGACAGGAAAGGCTTTTCCTTCCAGCCCTCACTTTACAAATGAGGAAACTGAAGCCTAGAGGTTGAATTGGCTTACCCAAAGACCAATATCCGTGAGACAGGAAAAAGGGAAGAGGAGAATACCCCTGAAATCATACTGAGGAGTTTCTGCCTCCCTTGAAATGACCTCCCAAGAGGAAGCTCAGGCATGGCCATTGCTAACTAAAAGGAGTAGCACAGAGCAGGTGGCTGTGATGGACAGAAAGAGCTCCAGGCCAGCATGTGCTGCCTGGCCTGCCTGAGCCTTAGTTTCTCCTCTCACTGTCCTGCAGGGAGAATCCCGCTGGCCCCTGGTTGTGACTGCACGCTGTACAGCCCTTGCTCATTAACTCAAACACATATTCATGGAGTACCTTCCGAGAAAGTCAGGCAGGGGATACCGCAGTGTACAAGGCATATGTGGCCCTTGCCCTAGTGGGGCTTGCATTTTCCATTAAGAGGGACTCATGCTAAAGGCTAGGCAGGAATTTCCCCAAGCTAGCCCATCTGGAGGCTGAGGCCCAGCATCTGCAGGGAGCTCACAGCAGCTCCAAGTCCTTGACGCAGGCCACAGGCTGCTTCCCTTAGGGCAGGGCCTGCTATTGCTGTGGGAGCTCCATCCCCGCTGCCTTGGCCAGACTCTCCCCTCCACTGGGGGCCCAGCATGTTCCCACAGCAGGTATTGCTGAGAGACTGCTGGATTTTTGTTATTGGGGGAGGTTCCTAAAGAGCAGATCAAAGGGCTGGGCACGGTGGCTCACGCCTATAATCCCAGCACTTTGAGAGGCCGAGGCGGGTGGACCACTTGAGGTCAGAAGTTCAATACCAGCCTAACCAACATGGAGAAACCCAGTCTCTACTAAAAATACAAAATTAACTGGGCATGGTGACTCATGCCTCTAATCCCAGCTACTCAGGAGGCTGAGGCAGGAGAATCTCTTGAACCCAGGAGGCGGAGGTTGTGATGAGCTGAGATTGTGCCACTGCACTCCAGCTTGAGCAACAAGAGCAAAACTCTGTCTCAAAAAACAAACAAATAAACGGCAAAGAAAAAAAAAAAAAAAAAGAAGAAGATCAAAGAAAGACCAAAGCGCTTCTGGGATTCTTGATTCTTGATCATTCTTGATCAGCCCCCTCAACCCACACACCCCCTCCCCTCCCAACAACCCAAACCACCTGTGGTCTTTCTCCTCCTTCCCCTTTTCCCACACCCGTGCATTCCCTACCCTCTGCCCTGCCTTTTCTCCAAGCAGGGGTGGCTGTCAGCCTGCAGCCAGGGACCCCATGATAACCCTCTTTCGAGGTATCCCACCAGGAGCTTCGTACCTACCCCTCAGGAGTGTCGCCAGGAAATCTCTGCAGCTTCCGAGGCCTCTGCTGCCCCACTGGTCCAGGGACTGGAGCCTGCCTAGGGGACCAGGGTGGCCCCACTCCCCAGGGCGTCTCTCTGTATTTCTTTATCTTCCGGCTGCGGGAGTTCTCTCCAGACCCACCCAACCTGGCCCAGTGAAAAAAGCCCCAGGAAAGCATCCAGAGAACTGGGCTCCGTGGGGGCTCTGTCTGGAATTAGGAGCCTAGCTGGGCTTCAGATCCCTCCTCTGAAAAACGAGGGTTGGACCACGCGACTCCCGACCAGGGCCCAGACACGAACGCAGATGCCCTGCCCCTCCTCCCGCGCGGAGCCCTAGGAGGGTCGGAGGCGGTGTGGGGTAACCCGGAGGGACGCCAAGGCAGACAGCAAGAGCGGATATTCGCGAAGATGCCGCGGCAGAAAGCAACCCCAGGAGGGCCGGCGGCGTGCAGAGAACAGAGGAGGCGTCCTGGGGAAGAGCGCACTGCAGGCTGGGGGCAAAGAGGCGGTGCGCGTCGGCGGAGCTGCCCGCTGAGAGCCGAGGGTGGAGGGAGAAAGGGACTCTCCTAGGCTCTGGACAGAGCGCATCGCCCCCTCCACAGCGGACTCCCAGCAAGGAAAAGACTGTCCCATCCCCGCGCTGGAGCCGGGCATCCTCATCCAAGAAAGGATGAGGATCCAACTATCTCCCGAATTTGGGTGGTGACTGCAGGGCTAAAAAAAATTGACCCCTGAAGTAGCGCTTTGCTGCTTACAAAGCGCTTAAAAAAGCATTTCCTTATTCGAATATTTCCAATTCCAACAGTCCTCCGACCTTGGCAAGCTACCAATTTACAGACGAAGAAACTGAGGCTCAGAAAGGTCAGGCAGCCAATCAATAAATAAATGTTAAGTGGTTAATAATGCAGATTATTCTAACTTGCGACAGAAAAATCCCAACTCTCCGAAGAATCCCCAAACGGAAATAAGAACGTTTTGCTTGGTTTGGGGTCTGAATTATTCAGCTAAATTCTGCTTGGGGCACAGGAAGTGAAACATGGCCCGCGGCCAAAACCATATCTGGGTCACTGACCTTTGGATAATCTGCTGAAGGCTGCGGGGCCCCTCCCCCAAAGACCGCAGACACAATCTGCGAGCGAACCTCGCTGGAGTCTTCTGAGCCCTGAAACCTGGTCCTTAGGGCTGGGACCCGGGGCTCCACGCATGTGGTGCGTCGAAGGCCGGCTCTTGGGTCTGGGTGCAGAGGGTTGGGGGAGCGTTAAGGGGGTGCAGCGCGGCTCCCTGCTGGGTGGTGGTGGGGAAGCTGGGTTTGTAACCCTGGAGGGACCCAGCCCGTGCAGAGTTCCGCAGGGACTGGAGGGGCTCCTCGCCAGGGCCCGCGCGCAGTTCCTCTCTGGTATCCTCCCACCCTTCTCCAGAAAGAGGCGCGGATGTTCTCAGTTTGTTTTACAGATGAGGAAACCGAGGCTGAACTCTGTCCTCTAACCTGGCAGGCCACCTTCTCCGCTGACTTGGGTAGGGGACACCTCTGGAGTGGAGGCTCATGTTTCACCTGCGCGGGGTTCAAACTCGACCCGGGTGTAAAAAGCAAGGGCCGCGCCCACGCGCTACCCTCTCCCCTCTTCTTCGCTCTGAGCGAGGATTCTGGACTCATCGAGGATTCATGGGCACCAAGAGCCCTGGCAAGTCCCGCTGCCCCAATGCCTCCGCTCTGCAGCTCGCCCTCTGATTCAACTCCGCCAGGCGTCGAATGCTTTTTATTTTATTTTATTATTTTATTTATTGAGACGGAGTTTCGTTCTTGTTGCCCAGGCTGGAGTGCAATGGCGTGATCTCGGCTCACCGCAACCTCCACCTTCCGGGTTCAAGCGATTCTCCTGCCTCAGCCTTCCGAGTAGCTGGAATTACAGGCGAGTGCCACCACACCCGGCTAATTTTGTATTTTTAGTAGAGATAGGCTTTCTCCATGTTGGTCAGGATGGTTGGTCTTGAACTCCCGACCTCAGGTGATCCACCCACCTCGGCCTCCCAAAGTGCTGGGATTACAGGCGTGAGCCACTGCGCCCGGCCCAGGTTGCTTTTTAAAAAATCAATTCCTTGGCCGGGCGCGGTGGCTTACGCCTGTAATCCCAACACTTTGGGAGGCCGAGGTGGGAGGATCACGAGGTCAGGAGATGGAGACCATCCTGACTAACACGATGAAACCCCGTCTCTACTAAAAAAAAAAAAAAAAAAGGAAAAAAAATTAGCCGGGCGTGGTGGCACGCGCCTGTAGTCCAGCTACTCCGGAGATGAGGTGAGGCAGGAGAATCGCTTGAGCCCGGGAGGCGGAGGTTGCAGTGAGCCTAAATCGCGCCACTGCATTCCAGTCTGGGCGACAGAGCGAGACTCCGTCTCGAAACAAAGAAACAAACAAATAAACAACAACAACAAAATTCCTGCAGTTTCTTTTTTTTAATTGAAAATTCAATGCAAGAATATGGTAGGCAACACATATCGGCTTCAAACAGTCCCGAAAGACATACAATGAAAAGAAAAATCTCCAACCCTCTTCGCGGAGACCTTTCGTGCAGAAAAAAAACTGATGTTTAAACCCCTGCTCCATTTATATTTTTTACACAAACAGGAATCCTCGTGCCCTTTACGTTTTTCACTGAAAGCCTAGGCGACTTTCCAAGATATATAACGACCCCATGTTTTCCTCATTCTTTTAAAGAGCTGGATCGATTCCTAAGACAGGATCTCCTTTCATTTGACAGTCCGTGTTTCTCCTTCTTTCGAATCTCCCACTGCATCCTCCGCCCCCGCAGCCGGGGCGGAACCACTCCAGCCTCCCGTCCAAACAGAACCCTACAGGGCCCCGCCTCGATCGGAGGAAAAACGCACAGAAGCACACGCATACTGTTGTTCGAAAAATGTCGGGAAGTTCGTTGGTTTTCCAGTGACTTTGCTGACCCACGAGAATCTAGATGCTAGAGCAAAGGAGCGAGGGCTAAGGGCTGGGCCAAGATCGAAAGACTCCCGCTTTGGCTTCCCCGGCACGTGGTCCTGGCAGAGGAAGCACCAGGAACACAGTGGCTGGGGCGGGCAGCCAGTGGCAGTCGCGCGGGCAAGGGTGCAGGTTGTGCTGGGGCCATCTCGCTGGGCCTGCAGTTTGCAGAGATCCCCGGGTCGCCAATTACCCGCATGCTCACACGTGCATTTTCTAGATCCCCAGAGTTGAGAGTCATTCTGCCTCAACTCCCATTTTGCAAATGGGAAACTGAGGCTTAGCGAGGTGAAGTGAATCCCTCGAGATCGAGATCACACATAGAGGAACTGGAGCAGGGGAAGACTGGAACTCTGGGTTCCTCTCACTGGGGTTATACTAGTTATGCCATGGGGCCAGGGTTAGTAGGAGAACCTCACCATTCCGAGAGGGGCCAATGGCAGAACTACCGCCGCATCAGTGGGCCTGCGTGAGGGGCTTGTATCCCGGGCACCCTTCCCCCAAGCCCCGTCTCCGGACGAACAGAAAGGGAGGGGAAGACCGATGGTTACTTCTTCGCCCAAGGTCTTCAGCACGAGTGGGATTGTCATGGAGCTGGTGAAGGGAGCCGTGTGGGGTAGGGACTAGGAGGGAGCAAGCCAGAGGGACAAGCCGCGACACCAGAAAAAAAGACGGAGCGCAAGGCTCCGAGTCTCCTAGGTGGGGGTAGCAAGGAAGACGGCGGGTCTTTCCTAAACCGGGCCGAGCGTCGAGGAACCCAAAACCCCTCGTCCCGGGGCGCACGACTCCGGGCAGCACGGGACGCCGGCGGCGAGCGGGGAAGGGATCTATCCAACGGGAGGGAATGCGGCAGCTGCCAGAAGGGCGTCGGATCTGCAGAAGAAAGGTAGGATAGATACACGCGGGCTTAGGGTGCGCCGGACAGGCCAGCAAAGTGAGGACCCGAGGTCGGCCCGAGCCACCTCGTCCCCCGCCTGAGCCCTGAGCCGTAAGGGATCCAGGGTATCAGGTCCCCGGGGGCCGCCCCCTCACCGTCAGAGTCCAGCTTCAGTTACCTGCCGGGCCTGCTCCTTAAAATATGTATGAGGCCCTTACGGGTGAAGTTTCGCGGCCCCTCCCGGAGTGGGGCTGGGGGACTCGGGGTGCGAGCGGAGCTGCGGGGGGAGGAAGCGACGCGAGCTCCCGGGCCGGGGCCTTCTCGACTTTCAGCAGCGCATTTAAGAAAAGGTGGAAATCGGATCTGTCTCGGCTGCGCCCCAGCCCCGCCCGCTCCGACGGCCGGACTGCGCGGCCCAGCGGCTAGCTTTCTGCTGCGCGGTGTCTGGTTCTCGACAGCAGGTGAATGGGCCGGGGCGGGGCGCGCGGAGCGCGGGGGGCGGGGCGCGCGCTATAAAGGGGAGTAGCAGGCCGCTGGGGCCACTCGCAGTCCGCAAGGCCTGCGCTTCCTGCTTTGCCGTCCTGGGCACACCCGGCCCAGGCTGCCCAGCATCCCATGGGTCTGAGGACCAGGTAGGGCGTGGGTGCAGAGAAGGCCAGGGAGGCTCAGGGCGACCTAGATGGGCAGGGGAATGCTAGTAGGACGGGGAGGGGTTAATGTGGAGCTATCACACCCTTTTGGCCCGTTGGGCGCTGTGACATGCTCATTATCTCCGCTGTCCGGGTTCTCGCTCAGCGTGCCCATCCCTGGCTGCATGGGGAGAGGGGCCCCGAGGCCCTGAGACTCGTTCAATTATCCACTTGGGGTGGGAATCTTGCTGCCGGATCCATCTGGCTGCGACATCTACGGCTTCAGCAGGCCCTGCCCGGGGAGTCGGGCATATTGAAGGGTTCGTATCCTTGCCGTCGCCCCTCCCGACAATGCAGGAGCGGGGGGTGGGGGACCTATAGATTCCCCGGGCCCCGCTTCCACTGCCTCACCCCCTTCTTTTGCTCGAGCCTAAGACAAGGTGTTAACGGTCTTCGAGTGCAAGGGTTAGATTTGGTGGGAGCATCGGCTAAGCACCATCCCCATTTTATAGGGGCTTCCAGGGTGTCAGATCTGCGGGGGTCGATTGGGAAGAACTAGGAGCTAAAAAGGAGAAGGGCGGATTAACGTTTTATTTTAATCTGGTTTTGAGCTGCCGTTGCCGTCTGGGGCGGCCGGGCGGGGCGGAGCTGGGACTGGCAAGGGCAGCCAAAGCAGCAGGGAGGGAGGGGGCGCTCCGGTGCTCAGGATGCTGGGGAAGAAGGAAGAGGCCACCCGAACGCTGACAGCTTGGAGGACCCTAGCCCTGCCCCTCGGCCCCCTCTGAATGCTCCGGGTGGTGTCCGATCAAAGGACGGTTGAGAAGGATCTAACCCGCGTCCGCGCCACAGCCCTGGCCGGTCCCGCCCCCTCCCTAGGGAGCCACTGTCGCAGTGGGGGGAGGGGGAGATGAGAACGGGTCTGGGGGCGGCTCCCCTGCCCCCCCTCTCGGGACAGACAGCCTTTGTTCCCAGCGGCAGCGGCCCCGGTGGCCAGACACCTGTGAGGCCGCAGAACTGGCCGAGGGTGGGCGTGTGAGGACTTGGAGGCCCCTTGTCCCCATTCCAGCCCTGCGCCCCTGGGTCTGGGTGAGCCCTCTGAGACAGGTCAGCCTTGAGCACCTTCCTGCGGGGAGACTGCGGAGATCCGTCCAGTGGCCCCACGGTGCGTCCCAGCTCCCAACGCACCTCCCCTCCCCCCTCCCAGGGTCGGATTTCCAAGCACGCCACGCCACACACACCTCGGCTAGCTCCGGGCTCAGAGGGCGCTGGGGTGGCAGAGCGTCCGGGCGCCCCTCGGCTAGCGGCACCCTAGCCCGAGGGCAGGAGGTGGGTATAGAAGGCGGGTGGCGGGACCCCTTGGGGCCAGACCGGGCCGGGTTGGGCAAGCAGGCGGGGCTCCAGGCCTCTCCGCAGTCCCGGACGGGCGTGCCCTGCGCCGCGCACCAACCGGAGCCACATTCAAGGTGAATCATCCCTGGCCCGCCTCTTTCCCCTCCCCGCCTCGCGGCACCTGAGCCAATGGCGCGGCGCGAGGGGCGGGCGGGGCCCGGTGGGGGCGGTAAAACCCTCCTGGAGTCATTCTCTCCGCACTCCGTCGAGCCCCCGCGCCGCTGTGCTGGAGCCGCAGGGCCTCCCTCCAGCCGCCTGGTCCCAGGCGGCCCGCGCCCCCTGTTCTTCCGGCCCTGGGGCCCCGGTGCCCCTCTGGCCCTCCCCCTCCTGCCGCGCGGAGTCGGATCCTCTTCAGGTGGCCCGGCCGGGGCCTTCCCCTGCAAACCTGTCACCCGACACCCAGGAAGCGCGCGGCCGGGTCCCGGCTCCCCTTTGTTCCCCCGCTGGGCTCCGCGCTCGGGCGCCGCCCCCTCTTGCGGGGCAGCGGAGGTTTTGGCCTGGGCCGGGCGCGCTTCAGGTTCTGTCCATGCGGCCCTTTCCGAACCTGGGCCCTTTTTCTCTGACTTCTTTGGTGTGGACTCCCCGCGGAGCTGGGAGGCGGCAGTGCGCCCAACCTGGAGCCGGCGCAGGTGAGTGTCTGGGGCAGTGGCGGGGGGGCCGGGCGGAGCCAGAGCCGGGCTCAGGAGAGGAGGTGGAGGCGGGCGCCCGGGGCCGGCCGCACTAGAACCCGGGTGCAGGGCGAGCGTCCCGGGGCGGCTGGCCTTCGGGGATGACGCGGCAGTGCCGACTGGCTCTTCCGCGCCTTCAGGTGGAGGCGCCCACGGGGCGTCTGGGTCCTGGGTCCCTCAGTGGCGTCTGCCCAGCGCCCAGCGCTGTTCCCGGGCGGGGGCGGGGGCGGGGGGCGGGGGCGGCCGCCATCCGAGTGCGGCCGGTGTTTGCGAGGTTCCTACCCGAGCGGACCCGAGCGCCTCCCCGAGAGGAGTTTGGCCGGGGTCGGGCCGGCGTTCCGCCTCCCTGGTGGGCCCAGGCGGAAGCGCCAGGCTGGGAAGGGGCTGCGGGTAGTGTCGGGGCCCGGGAGCTGGCTCCTCCAGCGCCTTGTTAGGGCTGCGCGGCAGGTTCGAGGCTGCTTCCGTGGCCCAGAGCCGCCCCGCCCAGTCTCTGGGGGAAAGCGGCTTTCAGACCTCCCGCGCGCCTCCACTTCACGGCCACTCATCCCGGGAACCTGGGCGCACGCGAATGAGACACCGTCCCCGCCCGTGCCTGCCCCATTCCCGTTAATAGCGCTAGCGGCACCTGGGCTCCCAGCCCTTCCCCAAGATAGGCGGCTGGACGGCGTGCCTCAGGCGCCTCACCGGTCAGCGCATCCTAGGACTGTGGGCAGTGAGGGTGTCACCCGGGGTCAGGGGTCTCCCGATTCCGCGGAGCCCTGCAGGCTGAGCCATTGTTTTGCTCTTCCAGCCCCGGCTCCCCGACACCGTGTATACCCGCCGGGGGCAGGGGCACTGAGGCCGGCTCAGAGCGATTAGGGCCGAGGGCGGGCGGTGCCCTAATCGACCTCCCCACCCCCACAGGCGAGGTGCGGCGGCACCTCCCAGGTTTGCGCCCGTCTTCGCAAAGCTTCTGAGGGCGAAAATCCTGCGAGCCAGGTGGCGGATTCTCGGGCCGGGTCACTCAGCTCTACCGGTGCGCATCACCCTCCGCCTGTCACCCAGTGAGCCCGACCGATGGGCACCGAGTCGGCGGATCTCTGATCCGAGGCCGAGACTTCGGAGAAATCTGTCCTGGTGGCCTCGTCGTGGCCTGAGCCAACGCAAAGGAACCTGCCCCAAGCCCAGCTCTCAGCCTCGACCCCCACATTCCCTGCGCGGCTCTCGGTTCGGACCTGGGCTGGGACCGGCGCGGCAACCTCCACCACTGCTCGTTTCTTTACCGCTCACGGTCGCCCCTTCATGCTCCTGCGGGGGAGTTAGCGGGACCTCTGGAGTTGGCCTTACGCAAAGAAGAGAAAATTCCAGGATGACGGCCTCACTTGTGAGGATTTCGTTTATTCGTTTTCTCCTACCGAGGCCCAGTGGCTCTTGGAGTGAGCTCCGCACCCCAGACACCTGAGTGTTTAATGGGTCTGTAGAGGCCTGGGCTTCGGGGAAAGCAGCTCTGGGCCCCTCTCCCGGCACCCATGGGGACACAGGGCGACAGGCGCAGCGTCCAGGTCATGCCCGTTCAAGGGCCCCAGCAGCCCCTAGCCCCTGGGACCTCAGGGGCATTTGATAGAGACTGGAGGGATCAGGACCAGGCCGGTTGTGGGTGGCGCGGCTGGGACTCTGGACTCCAGATTCGTTGTGTAGAGGTCGAGAGGAGAGCCGGGGGTCGAGGGGTGGGCTATGAGATGTCGAAGGACCCCGGAGTACCCACAGCCCAGAGTCCTGCAACACTCACCTCTAAAAATGTAAGGGATTGGGGGCCTGCCCTTTGCATTGGGCACCAGTGCCCAGGGAGGGACACCCCTAGGGGAAAGAGTTTTAAGAAGGCCCAGGTAG